>NC_071097.1:33377752-33730252 GCF_027358695.1 Spea bombifrons | reverse complement strand
AGTACTCAGAAAGGCCACAAAGATACCTAAAAATATCCCATAAAGCCCCGCCCCTAGCCACACCTCCTAAGAAAAAAAGTTTCCTTTATTGGCCATTTGAAATGTTAGAAGGTATAAAATTTACATAATCCCAATGCAAGATTGAGGAAAACATGCGCAGAGTCAGTAACACCGGTTATTATTGGTTATTCACACACCTGGGAACATCCAGGCTCAAGCCAGCCGGGGCCCTCCCTTTTCAGGTAGGTGGTCCCAATGACATCGATGGGTGGTCCCGCTGACATCGGTGGGCGGTCACTAGCAGTTCAGGTAAGGAGGTGGGCGTGATTGGCCACATTTGTGGCGGGAGCCGGCGGGATTGGCCACATTTGTGGCGGGAGCGGGCAGGAGTGAAACACCCACATTGCGGGAGTGGGCGGGATTGGGCGAAAAATCAGCGGGAGTGGGATTGAAAAAGCCGTCCCGCGCAGGGCTCTAGTTCAGAGAGACACGGAGATCAGGAGATTCTCGCTCTGTGATCTGACCCCAATCTACTACACAATCCTTATCACACCGCATGTGGGAAACAATAGAACGGCTCAGTCTTAATCACCCAGCTGGACACTAATGACCACCAGGAACGGACTTCGTTAGCATTGCCATAAAGCGTCTGTTCAGTGTGGTGATTGAGCCGGGAAAATCACTCAAAATTGCCAACACTGTCGGCCTCAAGATCTGCAGATAAATTACTGTATACTGTATAATATATTACTGTATACAGCGCTGGGGGTTATTACTGTATACAGTGCTGGGGGTTATATTACTGTATACAGCGCTGGGGGTTATATTACTGTATACAGCGCTGGGGGTTATATTACTGTATACAGCGCTGAGGGTTGTTACTGTATACAGCGCTGGGGGTTATATTACTGTATACAGCGCTGGGGGTTATATTACTGTATACAGCGCTGGGGGTTATATTACTGTATACAGCGCTGGGGGTTATATTACTGTATACAGTGCTGGGGGTTATATTACTGTATACAGCGCTGGGGGGTTATATTACTGTATACAGCGCTGGGGGTTATATTACTGTATACAGCGCTGGGGGGTTATATTACTGTATACAGCGCTGGGGGGTTATATTATTGTATACAGTGCTGGGGGTTATATTACTATATACAGCGCTGGGGGTTATATTACTGTATACAGCGCTGGGGGGTTATATTACTGTATACAGCGCTGGGGGGTTATATTACTGTATACAGCGCTGGGGGTTATATTACTGTATACAGCGCTGGGGGTTATTACTGTATACAGCGCTGGGGGTTATTACTGTATACAGCGCTGGGGGTTATATTACTGTATACAGCGCCGGGGGGTATTACTGTATACAGCGCTGGGGGGTTATATTACTGTATACAGCGCTGGGGGGTTATATTACTGTATACAGCGCTGGGGGTTATATTACTGTATACAGCGCTGGGGGTTATATTACTGTATACAGCACGGGGGGTTATATTACTGTATACAGCGCTGGGGGTTATTACTGTATACAGCGCTGGGGGGGTATTACTGTATACTGTATTTTAACCCCTGCTCTGCCACGAGCCAAGGCTCATTATAGGGAATTAACCCCACCAATGCCACCAGCGAATCCTTATTATTAGAGTGAATTAACCCCCATACTGCTGATAACAGAACCTGGCTAATATAGAGAATTAACCCCACTGCTACAAATAATTAACCCTTTATTACAGGGAAGATCCCTAGCTTTATTTTTATTATTACTTTTATTTTTTATTATTACATGGTATTAACCCCCACACTGCTGCTGCGAGTTTTAGTGGCAGTAGTTGGAGGCGTTGCTGGGGCTTTAAAGGGCATTCTTTGTGACCTTTTGATGCCGGAGGCATTTAGTAGAACAATGCGTGCTATTCAAGTATAATTTCTGCCGCTTTTATACACATTATTGTAGCTTTCAGGCCTCTGATACCCTCATACCCAGCAACGTTCTGAGCTCACAGAAAAGAGGGCCATCGGGGAGGAATAAGGTTGCAGAGTAATTTAGCTCCCTAAGAACTGTTCCTCTGAAGGACTTCCCTCCGAAACAAGGGACACTTGGCTGTTATGATGTTGATAGAAAGACTTCAGTATACCAGGAAATAACGCGTGAACAGTCTCTAGGAAGGAGACCGTATAACAAAACCTCTCGGGGAGAAACCTTAAGTGAAAAGGGAACAGAAACTAATGCAGCGCGGGCAGGACTCGGGGAGCAGGACTCGGCGGGCAAGGTACGGGGCGCAGGGTGGGCAGGACCCGGGGAGCCAGGAACAATATAAAGGGGGCTGCATGGTGCAGAATGCATAGGGTTGCCCAGGACCCAAGGGGTACAGAGTTTCTCCAGCAGTACATCATAAAACATGCTACTATTAATACCTAAACTAGCCCATGGGGCATCTAGCAAAGTAAGCAGGGGTAAAGATTCTGCCCCCAACCTCTTCTGTTTTTTCCAATTACAAGGACTTTCAGCAACGGTTACACCACACCTGGATCATTTATGTGCTTCTTTAAGGACTTTCTGCACACTTTCTGTTCCCGGCCCTATATCGATAGGCAGCAGCGCTAAAGGCATGGAATTCACACGAACCAGGATTTTACTATCTGGGACCAAGCGATCCCTTCGGTTGTTTGCGGTCTTTCGATGAGCAGCGGGAGGGACGTTTTAAGGATAAAAATGTTACTTTCGATTAAGGTTTAAATGTTTTATTAATAAAAATGTTTAATGTCTCTTTAAGACGTCATATCTTTTTGTAGATAACAGATTTAAAGTCACATTTTGCGGAACCCCACTAAGTTCGGACTCTCCTGCGGACCCCGTCGCCGGCGGTCAGTAGAAGGCGGGGTAGATAGCCGTGCAGTTCTTGGACTAGCAGGGGTAAAGCCGAAAAAAGCCAGGACAGGAGGATCGGGGGTAGCAAAGGGTGGAAGATCCACAAAACGTTCTTCTGGGTGACATCAGGAACTAGTTACCCTAATTCAAGGCATCCAAGATGGCGCTCGTTGTAAGCATCTCCAAATCACCCTCTGACCCCAAAAAGGGGTAATTACATGGCGTGGGGGCTCCGCACACGTGGCAAACGGGGGGCAACGTCCAGTCCGAAGGGTAAGGAGCTCTCGGGCTGGATTCAGGATGAAGGCATCGGGAGTCCGGCGTGCGGAGGGAGCGGCAGGGGAGGCAGGAAGAACGACTTCAATTTGCTGGACATGGCTGCGATCTCGGCATCCTGAGACTCGTACGACTTCACAAGGCGGGCAAATCGCAGGACACCTGCGGACAGGAAGAACGTTTGGTTGAGGCGTTCGCGCTTTTTGTCTTCCCCCTGAGCCGGTACTCGTCTTACTTACCCTCCCCGTCCGGGCTGAACCCGTAGTTCTGCAGGACCTCCTGTTGGATTTGTACGGCCGTGGGGAGCAGGAGCTGCAGCACTTTGCCCAGGTCGTTCCCGGAGCTCTCTCGGGCTTCCTCCAGGCGGGCGCTGCCTGTAGGAGACTGCAGGGCGTCCAGGACCTCGGCCAGAGCCTCTGCAACACGAAGAGACCCCGAGTCAAAAACCAGGCGGCCAACAAAGCCAGATCCAATCAGGATGCAAATGTGTTACTCAAATGGCTCTAATACCTGTCCCCATGGAAACCTTGACCTGTCATTATTTAAAGATACACCTGCATTCAAGCAGGGATATCAACCATAACATACTGGGAACGAAAGCACTTATCAGAAGGCTTCAGAATCAGCAGATCAGCGCGAACTGTGTCACCCTGAGAGTTTGCCCCTTTACCCTGAGATTGGGGCAAATACCGTGAGATTCAGGTTCAAGCATTGATGGTTCCCAGACATCATACACTCACCTTTCACCTGCTCCAGGGTCAGTGACACTGTCTGCGCTGGGGGGGCAGGTCTCTGCAGGCTTGACATGTCTCTCTATAATAACTATCCGGATTGGCTCTTTATACAATGTATACACAGCGTATGACTACCCTGCTGTGTCCGCCACCGGAATCAACCCATACAACACCGGCTTCCTCTCTGGGAACAGAGACGTAGTGTGTGAGCGCTCCCTCTGCCGGCTGGAGGATACATTGCAACCAGAGGGAGCGCAAAGGGACCTGGGAAACCGCCTACAACTCCCAGGATGCACTTCTCCTATATACCAGCGGCTGTTTTATTAAGAGATTCATAGTACGGGGTTGTGATAACTTAAATGCGCCCCGACCACGCTTATTTTCCGTAGATCATTCTAAAGAGGTTCAGTGAAGTAATGCAGCCATTTACTCACAATACCCCCAAAAAGCAACCACCTATAACACAGCACCGGCCGGATTAATACTAGCGTGCATTGCATGCCAGACAGCATCAACCCTCCCTCAGAAGCGCCAATAAATAATATCCTAATAAGCAAACCTGCTACTATATATCGTCTTTTATTCAACCATAACAGGGTAGTTCCTCCGTGGAGGAACCTTCTAGACAAATAGCAAAAAAGCTATGAATCACGGACGATCACAGCCAACGAGCCGGACCCAGCTCTGGTAAAGCCTGATGTAACATAAGGCGACAAAACATAACGTATGCTATAAGGTAACACCAATGTACAGGAGTCTCATCTATGATATATACTTCCGCCGCACGACAAATAAATGGAGTATGTACTAAAAAAAATCCAATACATTCTACAAAAAATGAAAATAACGATCGGCTCTCCCCGAGACTGAATATGCAGATCACCGCGCACTGATTGGCTTGTTTTGTTGTTTTTTTTCCCAGACGCGTTTTGACGTCAGAGGCAAGAAGGGCTAGTCTCACCTCCTAAAGTAATGTTGCTAGGATACCGGGCTGCGCTAAAGTGAAGGCGTGGCTTTTTTTCCACATCGAGCATCATGGGAATTGTCATTTATTGATTTTTTTTTTTTATCCTTATCCTCCTTTATCGATATATATATAAATACATACACTCGCACACGTTGCTGGTAGTGTGTTTGGTGCTGTACAAAAAATATCACAGTCTAAAGCCTAAAATCTATGCTATATGAATACGGCTGCCGGCAGTGTTGGTGCTGTACACATTTCTTAACTTATATTGTGATACTTACACGTTATTGCTGACCTTGTTGTGTTGTATGTCGGTGTATGTATATACAGCCCTGGAAACATATAACTGTTACCATACCTCTCAAATGTCCTGGTCTAGAGAGCTAGTTCAGGCCCGGACTGGTGGGCCGGTGGCATGCGGGGTGGCATACTTATCAATAACCCCACTCCAGCGGCAGATTGGGTGCTGCATTGTGCCCCCGCTGGCATAACACGTGGCTGTGGGCATCCAGCCGGGGTCTGCTGCCTTGATTGTGCCAGGATTGCCTAAGTCCTAGGGATAGCCCCTCTTTCCTCCCCGATGCCCCTCTTTCTTCCCCCAATGCCCCTCTTTCTTCTGATGCCCCTCTTTCTTCCTCTGATGCGCCTCTTTGCTCACCTGATACCCCTCTTTCTTCCTCTGATGCCCCTCTTTGCTCACTCGATGCCCCCTCTTTCTTCCAATGATGCCCCTCTTGGCTCACCCAATGCCCTTTGCTCACCTGATACTCCTCTTTCTTCCCCTCATGCCCCTCTTTCTTCCTCTGATGCCCCTAAAGTCATCCCCGATGCCCCTCTTTTCTCCCCTGTTGCCCCTCTTTTCTAGGAGGTCAGAATGTTTGCTGGATATGAGGGTATCACAGGGTTCTACAGCCCTAAAAGCCCCGACAATGTGTTTAGAAACAGGAAATGATGATCTACGTTATATAATAAAAATCTCCGATGGATCGAGTAGATCCTTTAGCCGCGGTATATAAACCGCTCTCAGTGGGCAGAGTCACACACAGTTGTAGTAAGTGCTTTCTCACTTTATTTGAGTCCCTCTCTGCGTGTTACACAAGTGTCCGTGCCAAGTCATCGTGCAAAGGCGCAGGAGGGGGGTAGCGTACAAAAGGGGAGGGGGCAGGGCTGATGGAAGAGTGTTATATCCATATATATTTATACAGTTATATATCCAAAGGTGTTCACACCCCCTCCTCACACATATATATATATATAGATTTATATACACACATATATACAGGATATCCGTGCACGCACAATTACATATATAAACACAGAAGATATATACAGTGTCACAAAAGTGCACACACACACATACTGTACATACAGATATATACAGGGTAGCACTCATGTACACGCACACGTACTGGTATATATACAAGCCCAGACACACGGGTGACACCGGAACGTTGGTGGGAAAACAGAAAAACTTCCAATGTTTGGGGGGGGGTTGCGTACAAATGTAGAATTCCGGCAGAAATCGTAAAACAAAAATTAAAATTGTAAAAGTTGCAGCCAGTGAGGAACAGACGGGTAAAGTGGGTATTAAGTTATAAGATGGTAACCGCCTTGGTGCCCATCGGATCACCGGGCACCATAGAAATGTTCTTGGAAGACCTCCTGGCTTCAGAAGTCCGACGGGTCCTTCAGCTTTACCTCGTCTTTGGGGCATCCACGATTTACCCCACCGAAGAGATGCTGTCATTACCACCCTCATATACAATCAGACACATTCCTAGAGGTGTGAGGTTATATTGCCCACATCCTGACACGCGTTCCGAGGGGGTGGAACTTCTGTTTTATCCACTCCCTGACACACCCCCCGAGGGGGTGCAAGGTGGTTATTATCTACACCCTGACACACGTTCGGAGGGGGTGGGAGGTGGTTACTAGCCACACCCTGACACACGTTCCGAGGGGGTGGGAGGTGGTTACTAGCCACACCCTGACACACGTTCTGAGGGGGTGGGAGGTCGTTTCTATCCACACCCAGGCTCACATTTTGAGGGAGAGGGAAGCTACTATTACACACGAAGACACGCTCCGGGGGGGGGGGACCCAGATCTGTCACATCCAAAACAGACGTTTAGTGAGACATCACATACAAAACTAAATAATGTCCAATAGATGTAAGGGTTATTTAACGAGCTGTCACTCCACTGGATGCCTTGGCCGCTGGCAATCTAGCTGTAGGACAAAGTTGTCACTGCAGATTGCTGGTCTTGGGTGTCTCGTTCCTGTCACGGGATGCATGTCTCCGTCAGTGAAAGTGAACTTGACGATGTCCAAGGTCTGCCTTTTTTAAAGTGTTTTGCTGTGTCACGGAATGTCTATCAGTTAAAAGCTGTCTCACTGTCACAGTGAATATATCAATTACAACGTCTCAGTGTGTCTCTTTATCAGAGAGTGTTTATAGCAGGGTATCTTTGTTCCAAGGACGCTTTGATTGAATGTCTCTTTCCCACTTGGTGTCTCCCACAGGCTGTCACAAGACATCTCCATTAGAATATCTCTTTTGGGGGATGTTGCCCAAGTAGTTAGTCCCAGGGATTGTCTCCATTCCAAGGTGTCTGTCACTTTTTTATTCTTTATCCCAGGGTGTCACTCTGTCTTTGAATGTCTCCTTGCTCCATGAAAGAACGTTTCTCTCTCGTTCTCTCAGATACCTACGATAAATGAGAAGACCCCCTGACCACTGGGCTTTAATCTCCAAAAATTACAGAGTTTTATCGGTTTCCTTCTTCAAATGACTGTAAGACAGAAAAAGAAAATCCAAGGTCAGACAAAAAAGTATATTTAAAGAATCTGGCAACATTTTATGGTATAGTATAAAAAAAGGTAAGAGATCATACTGTGGGCCGCGGGGGTACCCTGACCTGTAGAAGTCTTCCTGTCCAGGTAGCGGAACACCTTGAAGAGGATGGTGAGTCTGAAGCCAGTGCTGTTGCTCCAGGGCCAGACGTTGTAGTTCAGCCGACTGCGCATGCATGGCTTGTAGCTGGTGAGCAGCAGATAGGGGGGCTGACAGTGAGCTTGGGAGATCTCTGTATGGGGAGGCTGAGCGGGATAAAGAACGAAGAGTGAATGGAAAACCAGTCTTCAGTACCATTACCCTGTTGTACAATCTATAACTTCCATCAATCCAGGTAACTTTCGTTGTACTCCATTTGAACTCAGATATCCCTCCGATTTAATTTGGTGCCATAAAACCCAATCTCACATTTTCTTATTTTGGGGGTGCGCTAGTTCCCCTTCTAGGGATTCTTCGCCATAGTTCCAAGCTCCTGTGCCAGTCTATTAAAGGTCCCTGAGATTTTGCACCCATCTCGTTAAACATCCCAAGGATTTTCCAACCTTTCCCAATGATGACCCCAAGATTCTCAGACTAATCTGATTTTCCACCTGACTACCCCTGAGGTTCTGCACCATTCCTACTGACCATCCACTATGTTTTCCGCTCACCCACTGACATTCCCCACCTTTCAGACCTTTCTGTGATTCTTCACATCTTCCCACTGACTACCCCCAAGATCTTCTCCTATCCGTTTGATTACATTCTCTACATGTAGTCCATGTCGCCGTTTTCAATTATCACAGTACATTCACAGCATTATCTGTCATGTACCCAATCGGCCATTTTAAGGTGATCTATACTCCATAATTCCTATTTATATATGATCTCAAACTAAAATAAAAAGGCCATGTTTCATTTCATCGGGCATTAGATGCCATTACTTATACGGCTCTGCGACTTACCAAATATCTGTTGCCTTAGCACGTCACTGTCATGTAGGGGGTGAGGGATCAGAGGATTTGGTAGAGCAGCTGCAGGGTACGGGATCCGCGTAAGATGGGACCCCGATGTCAGTGGATCCATAAGGGGGTGCACACCAGCAGAGGCTGAGGTGAACAACAACGGCCAGGGTAAGGTCACTTAAACCACCGCCTCAATAAATAGCTTGTACTAAAGCGTTTTCTCCAACTCACCTGCGTGGATCGCGTCCTGTTGGTGTAAATGTAGGTGCGAGTGGATATGTGAGTGCTGGTGATGATGCGGAGTCACGTTCAACATCTGGAGTCTAGTCAAAGGATCCCCACTCAGAGCCGCCACTCTCTCCGCATGTTGACGTTCTGCAGCCAGGCGTTCTGCGTAGGACAGTTCGCCACGGCTCCCACCAGCAGTTCCAGCTCCTCCAGGAGCCCCGCCGGGTCCACCAGCAGCACCTCCAAGAGTCAATCTCTCTCTTTCCAGGGCATGTGCATGTGTATGCTGCCCGTGATGATATTGGAAGGCAGGATGCAATCCCATCTGAGGAGGGACACCTGCAGCCGAGGGAGGAGGTTGTGGCGGGGGCGGATGATGTGGTGGCGGAGGTGGGAGAGGAAGGGAGGATGGGTGAAGAGGGTCCATTTCTCCTGGTTTCACTTCATACCCAGGCTTAAGTCTCTCTCTTAGCTCACGCTCAGCCCGGGATGGGTCACCGGCAAACACGGCAGGAAGATTATAGGCTAAAAGTGGGTCTCCCAGGGGTAGATAGAAAGGGTGATGTGGGGGGTGGCCAGGTTGCGGAGCTCGTCCTGCAGGAGACAGCACATGGGGGCGCGCATACTCGCTCAGGGTGCGGAGAGCAGGAGTGTCAGGTCCCAAATAGGGTGGAACAGCAGCCACCGCCCCTGGAGGTTCAAAGTGAGGTGGGCGAGAGGGAGCCGTGGATGGGGTTGGTAAAGCTAAAGTTGGATGGTGAGGAGGCTGCTGCGGACAGAGCTGAGGGCAGTCATGAGAACGGGACTCAAGCTTCTGGAACAATAGATTGGGAGAGGGTGGAAAGAAGGCATTATTAACATTTGATATATTAACATGTTCTCCCCCTAATTCCGTGTCGTAGATCGATGTGATGCTGAGGAAGATACTGAGGAAGACCCTGGACCACCTCCCATCCCCTCGGAACTCGTTATACTCTGGGGCATCTAAGGCTTACAGATAACAGTGAGCCCTGCCGGTCACCGAAAACATGGAAAACAGGAAGATATTTAAATGCAGCAGCCATGAAAAACTGCCAACACATGCAAATATAGGTAGTCCATGGAGCTGGTCTATTCCTCAACCCACTATAGATATAATTTCTCTATTGTCTACGCCAATGGTGCCTAACCATGAGCACAAGGGAACGTATTCATCGGGTCACAACAGTAACCACACTTTACACATGTGATGAAGATCATTTTATTCAACGTTGGAGTGGAATCCATCAGAAGAAGGGACTTCTGAAGTTCCGGAAACTTCCGTTACTTTATACCTTTTTCTATGTTGACTCAATAAACGTATCAACTTTAGTCAAAGACCCCTTTTTCTCTTGGGCTAATATTTTAATTACTCTTCCAATCAGTATGTTACTCATACAATGCATGTTGTACCATTGAGACACTGTCTGTACTGAGGTCTCTCTTACCGCGTTTCGTTCCAGTTCACGCTCCCTCTCCCGCTCTCTGTCCCGTTCCTCGCGTGCTCTCTGTTCGCTCTCTCGTCTTGCCCTCTCTATCTGTTCTGTGCGTTTCTTGGAGAGCTTGGACCCTTCCAAGGGCACGAAATACAGGTCAGTTCGGCAGCAGGAGTTATACCCACGGTCTAGGTGTTTGTTGAATCTGAGGGGTAGAAAAAAAAAAGGTAAAGAAAGAGTTGTGGGGAAGAACAGTGGAAAGAATGGAGTAGGAGGTAATAATGGGTAGACTGTGGGAGAAATTAATGAAAGTTACTTTATACGTTACCAGTAAGGAAGGATCTATATAACATAGATACCGCTTTCAGGCCTCCAGTTCTTTCCATTGTCCCCTCTTGTCCTACATACCCTCCTAAACCCCACTCATCTACCTCTCCTCCCCATGATGCACACATATCCCCCCTTACCTTGCAGACTGGCTGGCGTGACTTGGTGTGTCCACAAGCTTGGGTGGAGGTGAGGGGCTGCTGGCAGGTGGGACAGGGCTTTCACCTTCTGGATCACATTCTTCTGGAGGCTCCTGCTTTATCTGCACAGGGGCTGTAGGGGCCGGTGCAACTGGTGCGGCAGGGGCAGGAGGGGCTGGAGGAGAAGTCTCTTTATATCCCTGGGCAGGAAGAGGAGGTGGCGTGGATGTCGGAAAAGATCCTGCCTTATAAGGGGGTGGGGGTCCACTTTTATAAGCAGAAGCGGGTGGTGGTGGTGCCCCCTTATAGCCTTGAAAGGGGTAGTTTGTGTAGGCTTGAGAGCTGTTGGGGTAATGACACACTGAAGGAGAAGAATGTGGCTGATAAATAGGGTGTGTGGGCTGTTGATTCTGGGTCTCTGTCTGGGAAGGGAATGCTACATTTCCCCCTGAAGAGGACGATTGGGGCAAAATGTGGGAGCTATTAGAGGGCGCTGGCGACTGCCCACTTCCATTTGCTCCCCCTGGAGCCATCTGCTGAGTGTTGTTCTGAGGAGGTGGATTTGGGGAAAGGACTCCACCTGGTAGAATTTGAGGTTGGTGGTGTCCTGTTTGTGGTGGGCCTCCAGGAGGCAAATTGCTCTGTGGAGTAGGGGAGCGCCCTCTGTTTGGCAGAATGTGGGGGTGATGTGGATTATTTGTAGGATGGCTAGGAGACTGCCCCCTGCCCGCAGATGCCCCTCCATGAGAGTGCAGGACACTACTCTGGGACCCTGGAGACTGTAAGTGCCCAGCTGTAGGGATAGGGTGTAGGGGGTGGTTATTGATGGGGGATTGGGTCCGGTTGCCACCGTGGTGGGATGCTGTAAATCCGCTGGCAAGATGTTGACCCCCACCCACTTGTCCATTTTGGGGAGGGGGTTGAGGATACTGGGGACCCCCAGCATTTCGACCGTAGTTTAGCCCACCCTGACCCCATGATGGGTGTGAGCCAGGTTGCTGCTGTCCATACTTGCCCTGTGGTGGATATGGATGAGGGTAACCAGATGGGTACTGCCCTGGGTAAGGTGGATACCTGAGGGTACAAGGGGCAGGGGGTATTGGCTGCCCAGCCTTCTCTCCCACCTGTTGTGGAATTCCAGGGGATGCATTAAGAGGCCGCAGGGCAGGTGGAGGAGGAAGGTTGTGGGACACATGAGGGTATGTTGTGGTGGAGGAAGAGCAAGTAGGTACACTGGCAGGGGCTGTGGGGGAGCCCAGTGGCCTGGGCGAACCCAGACCTGCTATGGGAGTGGTAGGTGGAGGCTTGGGCTGTGCAGGCTGTGTAGGTACTGCTTTTACTATCCCACCAGGGCTGGGGTAGAGTTGTGGAAGGTGTGAGGTTTGATACCCTCGGGCAGTTGGGGGCTCAGCTTGAGAAGTAGGCTGTGGAGCTTGAGAGGGTGCTGGCAGGATAGGGGTATCAGGAACCGGCGAGGATGGGGGCTGGGGTGAGCTGGGCCCCCTGTAAAGAGATGGGAAGGATTTGGGAGATGGGACAGAGGAGGCATCGCTCTCGCTGTCTCCGCTGTGCAGGCTCGGGGATGTGCTGCGGTTGTCCTGGTCAATATCACGTGGATCGCTTCCTCCATCCTCATTACCGCTTTGACCATCCAGACTTTCTTCATCTGGTGGTGGCCGTGTGACCTCAGGAGACTGCGGGGAAATGTAAGTACAAATTATGAGTTACATATGGAGTTATCGTTTTGAAGGAAAACATGAAGAGAGGTGGAGGAGGTAAAAATATCATCAAGAGCGTGAGGTTTCATGAATTGTAATGGCAAAAAATGGACAATAAACAACACATGTTTACAAATTAAATATATCTGATAATTACCTCCATCTTTACTTTTTTCTGGGTCTTCCCTGCTTCACTCTCGCTCTCAGAAGAGTCCTTTACTCTCTCCCGTTTAACACTCTTCGAAATAGAATCGTCCATGCGTCCCTTCTGCGATGGAAAGAACATACACGTTTTATTAATCTGCACCCAGATAATCGCTGTTTTCCCCGCTCCAGTCCCAGCTCTCCTCTTCATCGTTATCACATTTCACAACACAGTCTCTAGGCTGTTGTCCCAGTCCTTTAAATGGTCCTTCTCCCCAGGTCTGTCTTCATCCCTTTCCATCTCTACCTCATCTCCCTAATTTCACTGCTCTGTCCACATCCCTTCACACAAGTATGTGTTACTCAAGTCCGTCACCATCTTTTTATCCCAGTTAATTTACTCCCAAGCTCGATATTTTCTGCTTACTACACGTTCTTCATTTATTCTCAGTTTAGTCTTCATCAATGCTCTCCACATCTCCATCACATCATCCCTGATCATTTCTGGTCCTCACTCTAACTCTGTCTCCATTACAGTGGTCATCTTCTCCCACCATCTTTTTTTCCCCAACTCCATCATGATCTCCAGCCACATATCCATTCCTAAAACCCATCAGTTGACCCATTAGGTGCCTCATTCCAGCTTGTATACCATCCCCTTTCTGTCACCTTCTTTCCATCGACCCATGAGTTGATTGTTCCCGGCTCCTATAGCATTCCCTCCCTCTCCTGCTCTCTCATATCACCTTTCCGCTTGGTCTTGCTTTCTCGCTCTTGCTGTCACTACTGGACGTGCTGATTGCTCCAGGAGATGCCCGTCCCCGTGCCCTACGTTCCTCCCTGGGCCCCACGCTCTCCTTTCTCCTTCCGCTCCTCATGGACATCTTCCCAGGGAGACAAATGAAATGTTAATGGTGGAGACAGAAGGATCAGGCTGCCTTTGCCTAAGAAGCGCCGGTTGGTGCTATATCTCTCATAATTCATGCCGTAACATACGTGTTAATTATTAATTTACATGTCAATCATTAATTTTAAGTACCAAATAGCACTAAAGTTGTATGTTGGCTTGTTAATGAGTATATCCTGACGTTCATGAGCCAACGTGTGAATCTGAGGCTAACTTTGCCTCTGAGTGCTGGTTAGATTGTGCAACTCACACTCACTTCCTTCCATATATGAATCCAATTAACTCAGTTCTAGCAGTTAGTTTGCTTCGGATCCACTCACCGAGTCTTTGTTCTGGCGGGTTTTCATATTGTAGGGTCCACAGGCCCCATTTCCCCCGCTGGTTTCTGAGAACATAAACCTCCGGCAGACCCTTGTTGTGTTTTTTGGGGTAGAGAAAACTTGGACTGAAGATCAAATTTCCTGGTGGAATAAAAAAATAATAATTGTGCATAATTGTTCTCGATTTCCCATTTGGTTGTAGCTGGTGGAGGAGTGGGACAAGGAATGTGCACCGGGAGGCGATATTAGAAGAGGGGCATCAATGGAGGGAAGAGGGGCATCAATGGAGGAAATAGGGGCATCAACGGAGGAAAGAGGAGCATCAACGAAGGAAAGGGGGGCATCAACGAAGGAGAGGGGGGCGTCAACGGAGGAAAGAGGGGCATTAATGGAGGAAAGAGGGGCCTCAGAGGAGCAAATTTGGATTTGGGGACCAAAGAGGGACATCTGACAGGTAAGCTATGTAAGGTGGGATGTTAGCTCAAAATACGGTGACCTGGTTCCATTTGTTTAAAAAAAAAAATATGTTATAAAAATTTGTGGCAGCTATTTTGTTTGGTTGCCTTGTTTTTTATTATAGTAGTCCTGCCACCTTTTGCCACCATCTACCAATACGGTAAAATACCCCCCAAACAATTCCACCGATTGGCGATCAGAAAGCGCAGGCGGTGGGGAGTTCCAATGAATGAATTTAGTGGTTAAAAGCCGTCACGGTGACATCACGGAAAGCGGACATGCAAATCCAAGTCTTTGTGCCGGAGCACAAAAGCCAGGCTTATCCCGGGCCATCTGTAATGTTGTGGTTTGCGGGTTGTTGTGGGAAACCTGGGTGTTATATACAGCAGATTAATGTAAACCTTTATACAGCGCACCTGCGCCTATTCAACAACTCACGGTAATGGTACACGAGGGACAAACAGAATATCACACCGCGTCTGTCACCTTTTCATAAATCCAATATTTTAGAGTTTGGACATTAAATAAACTCATAGAACTTTCCTCAAGACCTGCGATGTGATTAGTCCTCCCCATTGAGTTATCCCTTGCCTTTCGTTAAAGGGACACTCAAGCCTTAAAATGCACTTTAATGTATATGATATATAGGTGGTCTCTTTAAATGTATGCCGTGCCCCCCTTGTTTCAATCAAATAGCTTCCAGCCCCACCATGTGCTCACTCAGTTACAATGTTGCCCCTGTGGAGTGTGAGTGAGCTCCTGTACCCCCCCAATGGTCAGTGATGCAGGGAGCACACGGTGGTGAGAGGTATCTGCTGGGGCTTTCTCCAGTAAGTGCCGTAATTTATAGAGCAAAGGGGTTTTCTGGGGAAGCTTGGCCGGGAAGCTGACTATTCATACACAGGTTTGCGGCACGCTATTAGCATGGAGCTGACCTATGACCTTATTCACGAGTCACTGAAACACGGCCACCATCATTGGGGTTCAACCGATACACATGGATGGGGCCCCGGCAAGCCTCGATCTGTCCCAGGCCCTCTACTCGGCCTGAGCTCCCGCAGGCTTTGGGGCCCAGATGGCCCTTTTATGGGGATTGGGACCTGGTGACTCCTTTCTGGACTGGTTGTCCCACTGCAAGCATTAGACAGGGTAGTAGTAGGAGCGGGGATGGCCATGTTTTTAGACTTCTGGCCGGTCTGTGTAATATAGAGATCTATTATCAGACTCCCGGACGGTTTGTGTAATATAGAGATCTATTATCAGTCTTATGGGCAGTCTGTGTAATATAGAGATCTATTATCAGACTCCCGGCCATTCTGTGTAATATAGAGATCTATTATCAGACTCCAGGCCGGTCTGTGTAATATAGAGATCTATTATCAGACTCCCGGCCATTCTGTGTAATATAGAGATCTATTATCAGACTCCTGGCCGGTTTGTGTAATATAGAGATCTATTATCAGACTCCAGGCCGGTCTCTGTAATATAGAGATCTATTATCAGACTCCTGGCCGGTTTGTGTAATATAGAGATCTGGCTATATGGTATTTGGTGCTCCGCCACAGATTCTGTGCCCCCTCCAGCTCTGTTAAATTAAGACTCAGCTTTGTTGGGTAAGAGAGGATTCACCTCTGATGGTCTGACACAGCGGGGAAAATCCCATGTATGTTTAAATTCCCTCACTGTACCACTTCTGCTGGGAGGCTGTTCCATGTATCTACCACCCTCTCAGCAAAGAGCCTGACCCCCAACTTACTGGTGCCCTGCACGAAAATGCAAGTTGCTACCAGTAAAAAAAATGTGCCCACATAGCCGAGACGCCATGCCAAATCATTTTGTCACCAATGAATACTGGTTCATGGCGCTGCAGACGCTGTATATTCAAAATGCTGTGTTTGACTTTATAACATGTTTACCCCTTATCTGTATTCGTAGCTTTGCCACCATCCAGCCGGACATCAAAGAGTTAACTGCAATAACACCTTTCAGGTATGTAATATAAGTAAATATAACAACCTATACTGAGCGCGTTACCTGCGCGTGGCTGCTGCAATTACCTGTAGCTTTAAATGATCTGGTCTGGTCCTGGTATTAATAATATTCTAAAGTAACCGCTATTTAATGTCAGTTGTACGCTGCTTCAGAATATGTCGGCGACATAAACTCATAGCTACAGCTGCGTGTGAGTGTTAATATTACATGTTACATGTATATAACACGGCAGACATACTGTGCATGGTATAGACATAACAAAATGCAACTACAAGATAACAAAGAAAAGCAGCCTGAGATACCCCAGAGCTGCACCCGCCGGGGCAGATACCTTTTCTACTAAGAACTACCCCGAAACACGGCATACAACCCAAATCCAGAGGAGAACCCCAAACATATGAACATAACTGATGCAAATACTGAACAGCACCCCCAAACATGAGCACCCCAAGAACGCCTCAGTGCAAATCACACAGGATCTGGATATTGAATGGCCCCCAAATAGTAAACAGGACACGTAAAATATATATATCACATGGCGAAAATATTGAGCAGCACCCATAACACATACGTCACATACCCTGAATAGCAAACAGAACCACCAAAATCTATATCACATACCCTGAATAGCAAAAAGAAACCGTAACTATATATATCACGTACCCCAAATAGTAAACAGTACCCCTAACTATATATCACATAACCCAAATAGTAAACAGCACCCCAAAATATATATCTCATAGCCAGATTAGTAAACAGAACCCCTAATATATATATCACTTACCTCGAATAGATCCTGTACATATATATTGCATACCCCAAATAGTAAACAGCAACCCTAAATATATATATATCTCATTCCCCGAATAGTAAAGCAGACCCCTAAGTATATATTACATAACCGGAATAGTAAAGAGCACCCCTAATTATATATCACTTAACCGGAATAGTAAAGAGCACCCCAGTATATATATATATTTATATATATAATAACCTGAATAGTAAACAGCACCCCTAAATATACATCACATAACCTGAATACTAACCAACACCTTTAAATATATACCACAAAGCCCCTGTAGTGAACATTAACCCTAAAATATATATCACATAACCAGAATAGTAAACAGCACCCCTAAATATATATATATCACATAACCCAAATAGTAAACACAATCTGTAAATATATATTACATAACCGGAATAGTAAAGAGCAACCCCAAAATATATATAACATAACCTGAAAACTAACCAACACCCCTAACTATATATCACATAGCCCCCATAGTGAACATCAACCCTAAAATATATACCATATAACCTGAATAGTAAACAGCGCCCCTAAATATATATCACATAACCTGAATACCAACCAACTCCCCCAAATATATATCACATAGCCCTTGTAGTGAACGTCACCCCATAAATATATATATCACATAACCCAAATAGTAAACCACACCGTTAAGTATTTATTGCGTACCCCCTGTAGTGAACAGGACCCCTAAATGTGTCAGATAAGAGAATTATTCATTGACGTTCCTTTACCATGTTACCCAAATACTTAATGGAACCCAAAACACTAAATAACTCATTTATTATATAACACCCCAAAAAATCACCCTTTTTTAGCAACACCCCAAACTGTATCTCCTAAACAGCCTAAAACAGCACCCAATATGGACACTGATACGCAGAGAGGTGTCTGAGGAGCCCCCGAAAGTGTAAAGCAACCCCAAAGCTGAGCAGAACCCCGGCAAAAATGGCACACAGACTGAAGAGCACCTCGTAAAAACAAACCAGGGCCCCCCCACATATGGACAACATGAAGCTTCAGCCCCAGCTACTGCACAGCACTCCAAACATAACCTCCATGCTGGACAACACCCCAAAAATGTACCACCAAAAAAACGCACCCCAAAACATGTCACATACCTCTTATATATAGCACCCCAAATCATAGAACATACACCTTATGAAGAGCACCCCAAAACATAGTACACCCCACATACCCCTATTATTAGCACCCCAAAAAAAGCATATATATATCAATGAGCAAAATTTCATATGTAAACCCGCATATCAAGTGGAACCCTGAAAATGTTTCATGCTCCACGATGAACACGCAGAACGGCCACAACATATGCTAAGCAGCACCACAAACACATAGCACACCCCAAAATATAGCATTCTGTATACTAAACAGCACCCCAAAAAACCTAAAACCATCCAATATACTCTTATACTGATAAGGTACCCCTAAACCCAGATATACTATAAAATACCCCTAAAATCTGTCTAACAGCCCCACATACTGTAAATACCCCTAAAAGCCATCCATCAGCCCCATTTACTATAAAATACACCCGGAATCCAACTAACAACCCCTATATACCATAAAATACCCCTAAAATCCATCTTACAGCCCCAAACCCTCCTGGTAGCTCAATAAACATCAAGGAACAGCTCGATATAGACGCGGGTCGCCCCAAAAACCATCTGTACTGTTAGTTGCCCCTAAAAAAGGTGTCACACACCCTCCTGCGCCTGACATCACTCCGGGCAGCATAGAAAGTTACCCTTCTCCCCCCCTCCAGGGGTAGTGTGACGGTACCACCCCCGACAGACTGCCAACCCTCACTACTACTTTATAACATATAGGAGTGCATGCCAATACATACCAACATTAACTCTTTATTGGAGCGCAAGCTCTTTTGGACAGGCCTAGCCCCGGCTACCTCCTATCTGTACTCCCCGGCCTCTCCTATAGAGTCACATACGTGTTGAGTGTAAGCTCCTGGGAGCAAGGAGAAGAGGTCGTCTTGGAATCTGTGTTTTTAACTCTTCGCCTCCCACTCCCCCCCCTTGTGTACTGCGCAGCTGTGCATGTTGGAGCCAGACAGATAGCCAGGCTGGGGGTGTGTGTTGCGTGTTCCCACAGGAGGGGGTGTGTGCGCGTGTACCTTTTTTGTATGTGTGTATGTTTAGTGTCTTGTGTGTGTATGAACATGTGTGTGATGTGTGTGTGTGTCACAGCGTGTGTCGGTTTCCCGGCTGCCAGCTGCCGCATGCTGTCTGCCCGTGCACATACGTGTGGCTTCACATGTATATCTCTACATACACATCAATCTCAGCTCCACAGTGTCTGGAAGGATCCAGAACCCGCCGTATCACCCACCTAACAAAGGATCCGGGGGGGGGGAAAGGGCAATTATGAGTCCTGAATTCTCCCTCTTTTTTTTTTCTTTACTTCTGCAGCGCTACAGACTCAGGCGGAGACATTCGCCATCCGGGGCCAAGCGAAGGATCGGCGCGGGAGTCGCAGCGGAGCATTGTGGTGCGGCTTCCAGTACCTGCGCTGCTGGCTTGGGCCGAGTGGAAGAGGGAGAGCGAAAGGAGCAGCCACCCAGCCGAGGAGACGGAAAAAGCTCTTTTTTTTTTCTTTCTTTCTTTCTTTCTTTTTTTTTTTCTTTTTTTTTTTAATCCGTTGTGCAGTGAAAATCCCACAAAAGACGAAATTTTTTTACCTCCTCCTCCCCCCCTCTCCGCTGTGCCCTCCCTCCCTTCTCTTGTTAGTTCCTCCCCCCCTCTCCGGTTACCTCCCTCTCTTTCTCTGCGTCTGTCTGTCTGTCTGTCTGTAGTTGGTAAGCCCTCACCCCCCCCCCTCCCTCCCTCTCAGTCTCTTCCCGTTAGGTCTGAGAGCGCAAGGGGAGGAGAGACAGAGTGGTGGCGGGGGGTCGGACAGACAGACAGACGCAGGGTTCGCTATTCCTGAAAGTTATTTTTTTCTCTTTTTTCCCCCCAGCCCCTGGTTATCTGTCTCTTTTCTCCTCCTTCTGTGAGAGGCAGAGGTGAGGAGGGGGAGACAGGCATGAGGGAGGAGAGAAGACAGAGTGACAGAGGTGTCTCGCTCTCCTCTCTCTCTCCCCCCTCGCTCAGTTTCTCCTCCCCTATCTCTCTTTCCTTTCCACATCCTCTCCTCTCCATTTTCCTCCGTCTCATTTTGTTTCTCTCCCCTCTCTCTCTTTTACCTTTTCTGCCTCATACTGCCTATCTTTCCCATTCCTCCCCTCTCCATCTCTCAGACTCTCTCCCCTCCATCTATCAGACTCTCTCCCCTCCATCTCTCAGACTCTCTCCCTTCCATCTCTCAGACTCTCTCCCCTCCATCTCTCAGACTCTCTCCCTTCCATCTCTCAGACTCTCTCCCCTGCATCTCTCAGACTCTCTCCCCTCTCCATCTCTCAGACTCTCTCCCCTCCCTCCTCTTTTCTCTCCCCCTTCTCTTCCTGTTCTCTCAGGCACAAAGGGGAAGGTTGGCTCTGTCTGCAGGGCTGGAGTGTGTTTAAGTGTCTTTACACATCTATGTCAGTGTGTGTGTGTTGCTGTATTGGTGTGTATATATGTTAGTGTGTGCGTCTGTGTAAGTGTGTGTGAGTGTTGCTGTGTTGGTGTGTATGTCAGTTAGGGTGTATGCCTGCATCAGTGTTTGTGTCAGTGTGTACATCTGCGTTAGTGTGTGTGTTGGTGTGTAGGTCTGTGTTAGTGTGTAGGTTTGCGTCTTTATTGGTGTGTACACATGTGTGTGTGATTGTATGGTGTTTACACCCGTGTCCCCACGTGTGTATTTCTGTATTGATGTGTACGACTGTGTTCATATGTGTGTTTTAATGTCTTGTATTAGTGTGAACCAGTTGCTATTGGACTGTGTGCTTACACGCCAGGGATAGCGTGTGATTGCCTGTTGTTACACGTGTGCTTATATGTATATGTTAGTGTGTGTTTGCGCTACTGTGTGTCTAGTTTTGTATCAGTTCATGAATGTAACTGTACCGGTGTTTGTGTTAATACATATGTATCAGTTTGTGAATATATTGTATCAGTTTGTCGGTTTGTATCAGTGTGTGTATTTGTTTGTAGGTGTACCCTGTGCTGAGTGTTAGTGTGTGCGTCAGTACGAGTTTGAACATTTCTAGTGATCCAAACTCAGAGCGTATCGACAACTAGAAGAACGTAAACGCAATCGGAAACCTAAAGCCAGTGAGAAAAAATCTAATTCAATAAAAATGGAAATGGCCGCTGCAGAAAATCGCCGCGCCGGGGTCCGTCCAGCCTGCAGAGCGTAGAGACGCAGCCGAGCGGCCCCAACCCAACCGCTAAAGGCCGCGCTTCGCTTAGAACATAAGGGATGGCCCACTGACCCGCTCCCACAATACACCCTACTGTTCAAAAGTTTGGGGTCACTTAGAAATGTCCTTGTTTTTTAAAGAAAACCCAGTTTTGTCCCTTTATCACTCCCATCACTCCTGTGTCCCAATGACCCTTTATCACTCCCATCACTCCTGTGTTCCAATGGCCCTTTATCACTCCTGTGTTCCAATGGCCCTTTATCACTCCTGTGTTCCAATGGCACGTTGTGTCCGCTGATCCAAGTTTAAGTTTAAAATCTTTAGTGAATAGACCCCCGCTCCATTTGCCAAACACAGATCAAATAACACAGGGACAGGGAAAGGGGCAATTGGATACGTGGATGGGGAGTCTGCAGAATGTAAGGGGGCAACATGAAAATTTAAGTGGGGCACAGCTTTATCCATTGAAGTGCATATGATGGGCAGAGTGAGTCAGCAGCCCCCGGTCTATGTACTTCTCAGGGTCCCACTTTGGGTCACTCATGTGTCCAATAACCACTGAGGTTGAGATGATTGGATCGGGAGAGAAGGGGCACTTAGATGGGGGGGGGACTAGGAAAATGTCCCCATGAAGGGACTTGATCGGAACCCATTGGCAATAATGGAGGCCGTGACAGTGAAGAACATTTTGTTTGCTTCACTGATCAGTGGGGAAATAATTAGGCAGCTGCCCCTTTAATGCAGACGGCCAGAAACGAGCTGCCTGTTAACGAAGGCTTAATTACAAAAGAAACATAGATTTTTGCTGCTGGGGTCTCACATCCGGCAGCAAATAAACTCATAGAATTTGATCGCAGCGGATTGAATACTAATCCAGCAAAAAGTCCACCGTACGAGGCGTGATCAGGAACGCAGAAAAGCAACAGATAAATCGGGGTGTCAGGCATCAGGTAGGCGTAGAGAACACGGTACACGGAGCAGAAACACGCATGTATCTCTACACGGTTCTGTTTATCCGCAGCCCTTGACGGATTCCATTAAAAGGCAGCCGGGGGCATCATTCTTCCGACTCAATAACGGGGTCTACGCCTGATTTGGACCCGGAGAGCCTGCAGTACATGCGTGTGTTCAGCAGGGGGCAGTCCTGCATCATTAAAAGATCTTTCATCGTCAGAAATGTTATTTTCTTTTTGCCTGCGATGGGGAACGGTTAATCTCGCCACGCCTTGTACGAGCCAAACGGAGCCATTCCTAGCCCGCTCCCCCACTGCCCTCGCAACAAAGTACTCCCCTATTATTATTTATTGTTTTATATAGCGCCATCAAATTCCGTAGCACTGTACGATGGGTATACTCTATCTTTACGTTCTTTCCGTGGACTGAAGGTTTTTACTCCACTAAACGCGCGGCTTTTGCCCTCCCCACTCAATATTCAAGAGAAACCTCGAAAGCCACTTCTTTCTCTATACCCCGTCCCCTCTAGATTGTAAGGCGGCATTAAAAAGGGTTGGGGGTCTTATCAGACGAGGGACCGATCCTGCCGCTCACATCTCTCTCTCTTTGTGGTTCGGTGGACAGTCATATGGTGTAGTTGCCGGCAGTGGCCTAACAGCTGAGATGGCCAAACTAATGCCAATACTTTAAAGCTTGTCTGGGGCATAGAGATGGCATCTTCACATACGAAAAGGTCTCTACGTATAAAGTGCTGCCCCTGCTGTATGTGAGTTGCACGCCAGCGATTGATGCGGCTTTGTGAGTTTTTACACCCCACATGCTGCAGGGGGCAGCACACGCACGGGCAACAACGTGTGACATGTATGCGAGTCCTGGAAAAATGGCCGACCGCGATCATGCTGTATTAAACATTTTCTGTCTGTACCTTTAATTGGTATCCCGGGGCGATAGGAAATAGCCGAGGATCCATATAATGCGCATTTATAATTCATACAAATCATCAATTCATTTGGAGGACAGAAAAGTCACTGCATGAAAACAGTTTCAACAATTGGGACTCCATCTGTGTTAAAGAAGTTACCGTATATATCTCCAAACATGTATGTGCTTCCATAGACACATACAGAGATATACCGTATATATATATATCTATATATATACATGAGACACAGCTTAGCGGCTCACAATGAAAACAGCCAGACTCCAAGGGTGCAAAAAGCAGATACATCTCTTTAATTAACATTAACCCCTTCTGTAAATGTCCTGGACGCTGTATTAACCCCTGCCGCTCATGGAAATGGTTGTCTTAGTTCATCTCAAGAACAGGAATGGATTAACCCCACTTATGCCAGAGCCCATCAGAATAGCACTCTGTGTAGGGGGTCATGTGGTAATGCATTTTTTGGAGGATTGTCCCTATTCCAGAGTCCAGCTTCATTCATTTGATGATTCAGCCATCTATAAGAGAAATCATAGTGTTAATACACTTCTACTGAATGATACATCAAAATAATCAGCCCCCTTTCCTCGCGTATGCTCGGTGTCCTTTATGCCCACGCTCCCCACTAACCCCTTCCTCCAGCCTCATCCTCTGCGTCTCCGCAGCCTCCGTTCTTTCCTCGTCCTCAAAGAAATCTTTATCGAGCCGCTGCAGATGAGGCAGAGTGATGAGGGTCTCCATGCGATAGCCCTCTTCTTCCTCGCAGGGGTTCTCCCGCAAGACGAGCGCTCGGAGCATCGGCAAACACTTGAGTTTGTGTGTCTCCTGTAGAGTGGCCAACAGATTGCCCCTGAATGAGGACAGAAGTTTAATGTTTGGAAGAGGACACATTATCCATCCCAAAATAACACCGGCATACATTTAACCCCACATTCCCTGTCTCTGGCTCTTTTTGGGCATTTTAAAAATGTGCTCATTTTTCAACTGGTGCAGAAATTGGTATAATTATTCAAGATGGAAGAGGAAGATACTTTCTTGACCTAGAAGCTGCAGCCCTGTTTCTGCAGCTTGAAGCTGCCAATCAGTGAAGGGATAACGATGCTATTAAAATCACGGGAGTCTGAACAGACCCCCAGCTACAGTGTTCCCTGAGCCGGTGCTGGAGCTAACCAGAGGTAAGTATATAATGTTCATGGAGATGATTTCTGCCAAACACATCTCCTGCCCAGTATTTAGTTGGGGGGTGAATAAAGGGCCAAATTCATTTTGGGGGATACAGCAGAATTTGCCCGTGCTTTTGCAAAAGGAACATCATGAACATTTAAAGGGACCATGCAGATGAAGCGTCCCTTTAAACATGTATATGTATAGTCACATGGCCAAGAACCATAATCTTTACAGCAGGAAAAACCAGCAGACTAAACGGGCCGAATGGGTCTGATCTGCCGTTTCTATGAATGTACACGTACCTGAGATTAAGGTATTGTAAGGCCTTCATTTTCTCAGAAAATCCATCCAGAGTCTCCAGCTGGTTGTCTCTCAGGTGGAGGCTGGTTAAATTTACAAGAGATTCCAGCCCCTCTAACGTCTTTATATTATTCTGAGCCTGGAAGACAAGACACATTGTCATGATCTGAGTGAAAACCTACACCTGGCCTTCATTCATACACCTACACAATCCCAGCCTTCAATGTTTAATCACACACAAAAATACACAAACCCTTCATTCACACACACACAGCTTCCATTCACTTGCACGGGTCAAGTGCTCACCAGATAAAGTTCTTTTAGGTTGGAGAGGTTCAGCCCAGCCGTGCTTGCGATCTGATTCCCGCGTAGCTCCAAGGTGTGCAGGCTACAGAGTTTGCTGCAATCCAGATCCTCCAGACTAGACAGTTTATTACCTGCACAACATGAAAGCAGAGGGGAGACAGCACTAAACAAATAGGAAGAAATATCATCAGCAGGACAGTAAGTAAACACAGTGAGTGAATGAATGAAGATGAGCGATGAGAGGAATCAATAGGAAGAATATTATTATCGGGATGATAGGAGGAAAATATAGAGGTATTAGTATTACAGACTGTAGGGAAAGCCAATGAGGCTGATTTACTAAACTGTGAGTTGAAAGTGAGATCAATTTAAAGGTAATGATGAATTATGAAGCCAAAACTCCAATGAGATGTTGGCCTTACAGCAGCCCTCAGACTCAGCTTAAATCTACACTGACCTATCAGATTGAGTGATTCAAGACGAGGGAGAGCCAGTCCCTGAAGGGTCTGAATGCGGTTCTGCGCCAGGCTGACTATTTGTAGATAAGGAAGCTCTCCCAACCCTTTCATGCTGAGCAGCCGGTTCTGATCCACTCGCAAGCTCAGCAGATGAGTCAAAGCCCCAAGGGGAGAGAGGTCATGCAAGGCGTTCTGGGAAAGGTCCACATAGCGCAAGTGTATAAAGGACTGCAAAACTGAGATATCTGTAAGTTCCCTGCAAAAAAAATAAGAGACTAAAACATACGTATATAAACAGTGTATGTATAATATATATATATATCTATAATGCAATATATGCTGCAGTTGATGTGAAGTGTGAGTGAAGGTTATTGGGTAAGATGGAGCAGTGGTGAGCGTGTTGTTTTGTGGCTGTGATTAGTGGGTGATGGGTTACTGTGGGTAACATGCAGTGGGTACTGTGAACGATCAGACTGAAATATGAATCGCTGATCTCTGATTTATCAACACAGATACATACTTGTCTTTCAGTTCCAGTCTGACAAACGCGTGAGCCAGTCCATTCCCTGTCTTACAGAGCAGCGACAGCCCTTCCTTCAGCATCTCCTCGGTGAGGGGAACATGGGGAGGCTGCCGGCAGGACCGAAAGGGGAAAATCAGGTTACAAAGCTACGGCAATCCAAAAAAACCCTACTAATCATAGAACTATAAGAGCGCACCCCAAAAACTACCCCAAAACTCATAGCCATCAGACAGAATTGTGTTGAGTGCCCCCATCTGGAACATTAAACATTTGATCTGAAAACACTTTACATATAGCATCACCTGGTTCTCATATGACCCTTCCCTATAATGCCCCCATATTGTTTGTGACCCCCAATAACTGTATCGATTTCTCTACATCTCGTACCATTCATCAATTAACCCCACCAAGGGTAGGCAGCCACAGACTTGTAGATGCCCCATAAGCACCAGTGACTTCCACAATCTTTCACAGGACACGTTCCTTGGTAATCCCTTTTCTTACCTCCTCTTCTTTTTCTGGCTCCTCGGCCTCCTCCCCCTCCTTCTCTCCCTCCTCATCTTCATCTTCCTCCTCATCACCCCGTGCTATGTCTGGGGTGGTCTCCTCCAGCTGCTGCTCAGACTCCTGCTCCTCATCCTGAACTTCATCCTCAACGTCCGACATTCCCTAGAGTGGAAAAAGAACGATATGGATGGATGGCAAATAGGCTCTTGGTGAGGGTTAGAGAAGGAGAGTGCAAGCTCATGGGACAAAAAGCCCCGGCATGTAAGGATTACAGGAAAAAGAATTAGAGAGTAGTTGGGGGAGAGAGTGCAGGTGTTACTGGTAAATTGTTCCGAGTGCACCAATCACAGAGCAGATGGAGGAGAATTATGGGGCAAATAAAGGAAAAAGTGCATGAATTACGGGGCAGATGATCGAAAGAGTAACTGTATTGTATCTACATGGTAGATGGTGGAGAGAGTGCTTATGGGGCAGATTACATAAGGAATGCATGAATTAGATAGCAGGCGAAGGAGAGTTATGGGGCAGATGATGGAAAGAGTACCTGTGTTAGAATGGGGCATGAATTACAGAGCAGATGGAGGAGAGACTACAAAGGTCACGGGGTAGATGAAGGAAAGAAAGAGTGCAGATGTTACTGGACAGATGGAGAGACAGCAGAAGTTATGGTGGAGAGGATCAAAAAGTGCAAGTATTAAAGGACAAATAGAAGGCATAGCACAAAATAGACAGTGTGGAGAGTATTTGGGCACAAGGATGGAGGGGTGCCTTGGTAGTGGAGTCAGAGGTGGATAGAGTAATAGGGGTACGAGGCACATACTGAGACAGGGGAAATGTGAAGAAAGTGCTAGGATTATGGGGTAAGTGAAGAAGAGTGCAGGGGCCACATCCTGGAGGGTGACAGCAGATGAATGGGGGAGCGCATGCGTTGAAGTATTTACAGGATTCTATTATATAATATTACTGTGGCGATTAAATGGTTATTTTAAGAAGTAGTTTAAAAGATGCGGTCAGACTTACCCTGTTCTGCTAGTCAGCCAGTTTCTATGGTAACTCCTTTTACCGGAGGTTATGAAAAGCGTCCTTGTTACCACGGAGACAAACCGGAAGTTTTCCTAGAATGCGGTCGCATGGCGCTCGGAAGGCGGAAAGGGGCTTGCTTCTAAGGTGACGCCGCCAAGGCGATAGGACGCCATATTATTGGTGGGGGGGAATAAACATACACAGGCCTGGTCGCCCAAACCGTGCATGTTTATCGTTCCCAGCACGTGACCAATCACATAGTTTCTGGGGTTACCAATAAACTGGTAGTTAATACAAGGGTTAATGTCTAATATTGTTTATATATTATATATAGTATATTTCTCACACATAGAGCCATAACCTGTGAAACCATCTGTTCAGCTGTTAGAGGAACGTTATTTTGTCTCTCATTGATTGAAATGCCCAAGGAGGGGCACTTTTTAGGGGGTGTGGTTAAAGGTGTGGCTGGGGTGGGGCATTACAAAATTGTTAATGTCTCTCCTATTGCTGTTTATTTAAGGCTTTTATAACAATAGCTTATAAAGACTCAAATGCTCATTGGTTATTTAGTCTAGATACCTCATTTAAATCTTTATCTATTTGTTTTATGGTTGCCTTTGATCCGCATCACATAAAAAGCCTGTTTCTTCCCTAATAAAACATGCATTTTGTTAACCTCCTTTAACCTCTTCTCAACCGGTTTCTGGTGGGATAGAAGACTTCTGCAGGCTGTATCATTAATTCGCTACAGCAGCGAAGCTCTATCAGACCCTGGAAGAGGGACAGCCGCTGACGATGGCGGCCAGGGTTTAACCCTTGCATCCTGGATACAATAAAAGAAGACTAGAAATGATGAAAACGTCATAAAATGCCCCAGTTAGGAGATAATCAACTTAAAGTTTATTTAACTTCATTTCCAGTGAAATACAGAAGAAAAAAATATTACTATTAGTAAATCCAAACAAGTCGAGTTACCACCGAGTGGGTATATGACTCAATATATAAGCAAAAGTGAGTTAATGCCCCTAAATATCCCACCATGTCAGCACCCTGGAATGTGCATGATGTATTATAGTAAATTGACTAAACATTAATAGTGAACATTAATAACATATTATTTTTCCTGATACAGTCCCTTTAATAACGAGTGAGATGGGTTGTATTGGCTGGGTATAGAAACATAATCATGTCGTACTGGGGAGGAGTGGGTCCCAGTTGACCTTTCACTACTTTTAAAGCCCGGCTTTCCTGAGTCTCTGGGTCACTTTCCTCTTTCTCTGGGGTTGGCCCCACCCACTTCCCCTCCTACCTACATTTAATTTAAGGCTATCTGAGACTAACCCAACCTCCAGATTAAGCCACTCCCACAAAAGAGAGAGGTTCGAGTAGCCTGGTCCTTGGGAATTCTCACGTATGTTTTAGGGCCATAGAGGCCACCATCATGGAGTCAGAGAACATACAATGGTGAAAATTGTTATATGTGGCAGAGCGAGGCAGGAAAACAGAGAATGCAAATCAAATCATTAACCCTTTATTTTTAGAAGTTTCCTCACGGTTTCTGCGGCCTCCTCGCGCAGTCTGCGGTTCCCTCTGATTAACACGATGCCGTGCGCCAGGGAATAGAACGTTATGGCCAAGTAACAGGCGAAGAGGTTCGGGTGGCCCGGAGGATATATATCAATGAGGATGATGATGGAGAGGATGAAGTTTAATGCGAACAGCAGGAGCAGCGAGAGAACCGTGTAGCCGGCCTTCACGTGAGCTTCCACGCGGCTCTCGTGTCCAGTTTCCATGGTGACGCGCATTCTTTCCATATGGATCGTGAGGGACCTCAATATAAAAGCTGCTGAGAGTATTACATAAAATAGTGGCATCGAGTACCCAAACAACAAAAGGACACTGCGGTATATGGAAATAAAGCAGTAGCCACATGTGGTGTGGTTGGACCAATGGCTGGAGTTGATTTGTGGGGTTATCGAGACTTCCTTCCCGATCCACGCCAGTGGAAGTCCCATAGCCAGACACAATAGGACAGACAATACAATGACATACTTATAGGACTTTCGGATGTTACGTTGTATCAGCCGCAGAAGACCGTTCTGGAATGACACTATCCGAACACAGTAGAAAACACATAGCCAGGAGGACAGTAACAAGCTGTACGAGCAGGACATCATCTTCAGGGCGTAGACCATGCGGCAAAGAGGACCACTTTCCAGGAGAAGGTCACAAACCCAGTCAGCCCCAAACCAGGTCTGAAGGAAGATGTTCGAGAAAGCCAAGCAGCAGATAAAGTAATCGGAGGAGGTGACATGGCCGGAGAGCATCCACTCCACGAAGCTTACTTTCAAGACGAAGCCGTTTGCGGCCAAACCCATCAGGTAAGTCAGTATTTGGGCTGCCGTGAGAGCCCATGTAGTAGCCGAAGACATGGCGATGACTAATGGGATGATACTGTAGGAAGGAGAGCAGGAAGGATGCAAATTGCCGGAATATTGGGTTACCTTCCTTAAACAAGACAAGCCTGGCCTCGGAAGGAGGAGGAAAAAGCAGGAAGTCTATGATTGGGAAAAAAACCTAATCTACTTAATATTTCCAGGGACCATAAAAATGGTGAACGATTCTCATTCCTTTGGCTGAGACCAAGTACATAGAAGAGAGTAAAAAGCTTGGTCCTAGGGCCTTCAAAGGCCACCCTTTGAAGACTTCAGTAGGTCCTCTGTTTGGGGGGCTCTAGAAGATCTGGTCCTCCTTAGGCTTCAACCTAAGGAAATGAAGGGCAGAAGGTGCTGGTTTCCACTGTGGCCCTACCACTTTTCAAGCACCGATTTTCCACTTAATGGAACTGAGAACACGTGTCCTATTATAGAAGGATATCTTAGAACTTAACACATTTCAACATGTGGTGACCATCGGGGGCTCAAGTTTAAGGTCAAAATACCATAAAAATTATATATAAGAAAAAAAAAACAATTTTCATTACAGTTTTCCTGTAATGTTTTTACAATACAACACAACACATTTATTTTTGGAACTGCCTTACACCCAACCCAGGGTAGTGCCACCAACCACCCTCACCATGCAGCCATCCTTACTACTGGCTGTCACGATATGAAGTCATATCCTGGCACAATTTTTAAGGATGTGCGCTACCAGGTGGAAGAAACCTATGGAGGACCAAACCAACACCACAGTGTTCATGGGCCAGTGTTGGGTTAATCTCCCATTTAACTGGCCCATTCAGTAGCTGCAGGGAGACTGATGCCCCCTGGACCTACAGCCTACGGCAGAATACACCACTGTCTTTGTAAATGCCTCTGCAACACGTTCCTTTAGCACGTATCCATCCACGATATCTGCCTAGCAGGCCACAAATCAGATGAAAATCCTCCCAGGTGGGTCCACAGTAGGGTCCCAAAGTGCTGTTGGCCAGGAGTGACCAAGACCACCACCCACTGGGCTGTAGGACTTCTGCTGCAGCAGAGGGGTATGGTGTTTAGGATATGTACGGAGCTGTATTGTTTCTTCCTATTAACATTTATTCCGTGCAGTTACTTTGTTGCCGTGTTTTCAGTGTCCCCTCCTTTATTCAGCAGTATGGATGGCGGTATTTACACGCGTGTTCCCTGGTGTCAAACCACATTACTGGCCAATAGCAACTTCCAGCTTTGGTGACATTTAAAATAAAATGAAAGAATAGTTTAAGTAACCTGAGCTCAGCTGCACTAGTTATGTTTATGCCTTCTTGGTTTTCCCATCATCTCCATCTTGGTGGGAGATGCAACCTATAGGGGTTAATACAAATTCTGCCTCCTCTGATTTGGAAGCAGATCAGGTGACCATTTACACAGAGACACTTTAAAGCAGTTTTTTTAGATTTCTTCAATATAGGTCATAACCCAAGCCCAGACTGACCATCTGGCATACCAAGCAAATGCCCAGGGGCCCCTTGCCATCACCACCCAATGTGCCGCTCCAGCAACAGACATCGGGGTGCTGCGGCATGCAGCCGACTCATTCTGGGCAGCGTATTTTCAGCCGCTGGTCCAATTTATGCCGTCCGGCCCCACTGACCTAAAGCGTCAGGGCCAGTCCAGCTCTGGAATGCTAACAAGACACGTATGTGACCTACGGTGTAGAAAGTGGTAGCAGGAGACTAGATGTTTTCTCCTTTTCATACTCACACATTTTGAGCTCTAGAACAGAAAGACAGAGGGATTAAGACCCGCAGAGGAACTGACCAAAAACAGGAGAAGGCATGTACTACTGACAGTTTTCTTCTTAAAGCCCGGAGGTTGCACATCATAATAATTCAGGTTCCCCTTCTACAAATCCCCAATTTTCCAACTTTTTATTTTACCACTTTGGAATTCAGTTTTGACAGCAAATACGATTTCTCCTTGGTTTAATATAAAATCTTAACATTTATAGCCTTGTATGGTCTGCTTTTTACCCTTGACCACTATCGCCCTCACTGTACAGAATCCCTTTGTGGTGTATGAAATCTTCTCTCTTCCCACCCCAGAGGATGACCTCTTGTTCTTTGTACTTCTGTTAAAGAACATGTCACTGAAGGGCTCTTTATGTTGGCCCCAGACATATTTACACAAGGTGATGCCTCACCCCTGACTTGTCGTCAAGAGGCAAAATTATATCCTCCTGCCGTAAATCAACATCCTATTTTATACATGACTATCTTATTGGCTTTTGCAGCTGCTGACTGGCATTGTGCACTGTTGCCTACAATTATTCCTAATTCCTTTTCTGTTGTAGTTTCCCTGCCTGAGATACCATTGAACGTATGTTGCATTGTTACATTATTTTGAGTATCAGTAGAACTTCTTCAGCAATTAGTAATTATACCAAGATCCTTCACCATTCAGGACTCCAACACACAAACAAGGATGCAGATGCATGAACCTCCTTAGAGCAATTTGTGAAGACAACACATACATTGCTTCCATTATTTTATTTGACTTTCTACAATCACCTTGCTTGGCTTGGAGAGCCCCCCAACAAAGAGATTGAGTTTAACAGCCAACCGTTATACACTAAACACAACGAGGAAAGGTCTATTCTAGGTCCGAGTCGGGTTACACTGGTCCAACAGAGGACAAGAGTGATTTCAGGATGACCTGCTCATGAAGTGCCATAAAACTAATTTGTGTTCAAACAGATTAACCTGAAACCTGGTCTTTGCGCTCGGACCATCGTCGCCCACCCTGGTCTTAAACCGTCTGGTAGTTGCATCTCCAGGATAGAAGAGTGGAAACCAACAGTTCCGCAGTGCATTTATTACTGGTCAAATGGGAATTTTTCCAGTTCCCTGTGATGGGTCTTCATCTTATTTTTAGAGCCATTATTCAGATATGCCAATAAGGCTTGGTATGGATCATGGAGCATATCTGTAGACCCCACTATTTTTTTAGCCATTTAGGACTCCTGGAGATGCCACCACTTATTGGGAAGAAAAGGGCAGGTTTTAGGCATAAAAAGGTGGTTAATGTTTGGCGTTGATGATGTCAATGAACTCCGCCTTGAGTGAAGCTCCTCCTACCAGGAAGCCATCAATGTCTGGCTGAGATGCCAGCTCTTTGCATGTGCCTCCTGTGACTGACCCTGCAAAGAGAACAAGATTAGGTTGGCAAGACAGGTCTCGGCTTCATGGCCTCAGAAGAGAACTGCCCACAGGCTCCTACATGTATGAGGCCACTTCCTACACTGCCATATCATCAGATTCCTACCCCAAAAGCCCTGTGGGGCCATTCACATGGTATGCCGCAAAAAGATTGGCTTTCAGAACAGCATGCTGCCATAAGGTGTGTGAATTGCCGAGAACCTATGAGCACGGCTCACTTGATCTAATGTAGGTTGACGTTCCACACTTACCTCCATAGATAATGCGAGTGGATTGGGCAACTTCCTCAGAGACGTGAGTCTTCAGCCAATCGCGGAGCTTGATGTGCACCTCTTGAGCCTGGGGTGAGGAGAGAAATGGCAGTTAGAATCTTGGATTAAAGAGTTCTCCAGCCCTTTTCTGCTTAAAAAAAATAATGAAAACTGGGAATTCAAAAATCATAGCCAGTGATACTCGTCGGTTACTCACCTGTTGAGGGGTGGCCGTTTTGCCAGTTCCAATAGCCCAGACTGGCTCGTAAGCCAGGACGACCTTGCTCCAGTCCTTCACGTTATCTGTGGCAGGGAATATAATATTACACCGATTAGTAACTGGTCCAACATTATCTGGGGGCCGCAGGGACTGAAAGGGTATATCCTGCGCAGGCTGCAGCCTCAGAGATTGAGGATTGCTCTCACCTGCAATGGCTTTGGTCTGCTCAAACACAACCTTCTCGGTGATGCCAGCTTCGCGTTGATCCAGCTTCTCCCCAATGCAGGCGATGACGCCGAGACCCTCGGACAGGGCATGGGCCACTTTCTGGCCAGTCAGCTGCGGGGCAGAAAAGGTATAGAGGGACAGTTACCTTACAACCGCGGCCAATGCAGTCACTAAACTTGCCAGAGAGAGGAACATTACGAAGGTCCAGCCTCCATCGTGAATTCTTGAGTCATTTCTTTAGCTCAACATTGATCTACAAGTAAACTTTCCACTTATCTACAAACTCCTGGTTTAGTGTGTATATCAGGTTACCGCATTACTGAGCGAGCGCCAAGCACCCCATCTTACCTCGTCTGACTCCCCGAACACGTGTCGCCTCTCCGAGTGCCCAAGGATCACCCAAGTTGCACCAACATCCTTTATCATTGCTGGGCTGCAGAGAGGAAAGGGTCAATAAGCCCGATCACAGAGCTTTTACACAGATGCCGTGTGACATCATACATCGTTACATCACAGACCTGATCTCCCCAGTGAAAGCGCCCTTTGCCACCTTGTAACAGTTCTGCGCCGAAACGGCAAACTTGGCGTCCAGCTTCTGCCGGGCGAAGTCCAGGTAAATGGAGGGGGCGCCACACACGACATCTGGGGCAGAAATCAGAGTCAGCAACACGGAACTTTCTTACAGCCAAACATAACACCCGGGTATTTATATATAATAATGCAATAATTATATTGAAAAGGGACAATAAAGTTTTCTTTATTCAAAACCTAGAAGAGTAGCATAGCAGTACTATTTTCCTTAAATTGGGCCACATTTCCAGTTCATTATAGACAGTCCAGTAAGGAAGGAAGAGTGTGAGTGAGAGTGAGAGAGTGAGAGTGAGACCACTGAATATTTGGGAGTGCACATGCGCAAGGGTAAATACCTATCGAATATGTGGCAGAATAGGCTGGCGGGGTTCCTGAACGATCCCCTATTTAATGGAATGACATTTATTGTGTTGGAGACACGCACAGGGTTAATATCTGGGAGTAGAGCCCATGAAGGATACGGGAGAGGGGGCAGTGGCTACACGAGGGTTCACGGTGGCTTTCGGGACACATACAGTTACAGTAGCCAAGGACACGAGTCTCCCCCGACAGCCGGCTATTTCTGGAGAAGCTTCCCATTTATTTTGGGCTCCCTGGAAAGGTTAAGGAGTCGCGCCCTTCATACTTTCAGGCGCGGGGTCCGTTTAAAGGTCACGGACAGATTTAGGACGCCCCATACTCAGCTGTCACCGCCTGGCAGGGTTAAAGGTCACCTGAAACCCAGTAGCGGCTCTGCCCGTCCCACTATGAACCAGTACAGTAACTGATCTGATGTGACCCCAGTGCTGGGGGACGTGGAGGGCCGCGTGTTAATGATGGCGAGACTCAGAAGCCAGCGCAGGGAGAGTGTGCTGCAGCCTGTGGGTGCGACGTACTGTCTCTTTAAGGCTGTGAAGCTGCAGAGTCCGTACGTGCCTGGGAGCACAGAGGCAGGCGGTACGGATAAGACTCAGCGCGCCACCATGAGACAGCCAACGAGACAGCCGTATCCAGCGCTCGCAGCGGGGTCCCGGACCCTCTGCCGCTGGGTTTGAGGGGGTATTAAATCCTCCGTTTTAGCGTCTGAAATGCAGTTATTGCCCGGCAACCCCGAGATGCCGGATCCCCCCGGGACGCGATGCATCCCCATCGATTTACGACGCACGGTGGGTTTGGTGGTATAGAGTTTGCAGCACGACACAGTTACTAAGACAAGGTCGCACTATTTCTGAAGGACAAACAGGTCATTAATGCACGAGAGGCACGCGATGACACATTTACTGTAAAACAGAGCATCGCACCGGCTAAAGGAAAGCAGGGCTCGGCCGCGGCCACTAAACACAGTAACCGACCCGCCGCAGGGGCGGACACACCGAACCCGCCGGCAGACCGGCCCCATCCGGCCCCCGTCTCTCCTGCTGTAAAGACTCAAACCTTAATCAGCCGCTGGTCTTGTCTTAGATTCAGGAGCCGTATGTCTATCCCATGCATGTTTAAAACCCCAAGACACGGATACACATCATACAAGACGTACACACGTAACGCTAACACGAGATCATGCAGAACACGGCCTGAAATAAGGGCCGACAGGGGAGAGTATTGTTAGTTGTTACTAACAATGAATAACGATCGCCGCGAGTGGGATAAGCAGTAACTTTAGTCCAAAGTCCCTGCTGATTGGATAATTGAATCGCCGATCGGTTGCTGCAATAAATACGGATACAATGTATATGTCTGCATTTTGTTCATTAAGGTTTATTAGACAGTTACATGCGCAGAACGTGCTTGCAGTCAGGAAAGGAAGCGATTACCCAACACGTATCGCAAGGTTTACTCACTGTCTGGGGCAACAGTATTTTAACCCCTCTGTCACTGGAGCGCTAAACTACATGTGATCTCACCAAGCAGTCCTATAGGGTGATGATCAGCAGTAAAGCAGCCCCACATATCCCGCGGGGCCGAGCGGTGGGTATTTGGACAGGTGCAGCCCCTACCCTTGTACCTGGGAAGTAGCAGGGTTTGCCCCCTTTATAATGCCATATTGGATTCTTATTTAATGATATCCGACTGTCCCCATCAGCACTTTCCTCACAGCTGAAATCCCTGCTTGAACACAGGTGACCTAATGCCAAATACCTTCACACCTCACAAGCCATGTGATCATTAAAGCACTCTGGCTTCCACTATTAGCGAGTCAGTGGACTATGAAAGGGTTAATAGTTAAAGGGCTTAATGAGAAAGACCCCAGTGATGCGCATCAGCAGGCAGAGTCGGCGGCACATATATATTCTATATACGGTGTATGTGTGTTTATGTATAGATAGAACTATGGGTAACGCTGCAATGACCGCGGATCACCCGCAGGGGGTGCTGTGGCCCCTACCTGTGTCCGCGTTAATCTTGCCGTTATTCAGGGTGTTGATCAGCTCCCCCAGGCTTTTCTTGTCTCCATTCATCTTCCAGTTCCCCCCCACGAAGAATTTCCTGCTGGGAGACATGATCGCGAGTGGCTGTGGGCTCGAAAGTGTGGGAGCAGCGCGTCTGTGCGGATCCTTTCAATAACTGACGGGTCACACCCACCGCTAAGCACCGCCCGGCAATGACAGCGGCCACGCCCCTACTCTCCGCTGGCGCCATATTTAGTGTGGGCAGAGCTATCCGTGCATAAAAGAGACGGCAGGAAACTGGATCGTTATTATCAGGCCGTCCATAGAAATTAATAAGCAGGAAAGAGGGGGTTAACCCCCCCAGGGGAGGGTCCGCAACTGTTTGCCCCTTAGGGACAAGTTCAATGAAATGGCCAATTGTGGGATTTCTGTTACCCAGAGAGCTCCGCCCCCTTCATGGCGAATTTCAAATAGACTAAAAGAGCCCAATGGATGCTGGTGTTACACGTACTGGCAGCTGTCCAGGGGGCCACCTCCTAACCGACTGCAGGTAGCATGAGGCTGGGCAGAGTCCAGGCCCGGGGGTAACAGGAGTGCCAATCCTGCAGTAAGACTGGGGAGGAATGAATTCCCTTACCTGGGGAACCTCAGGGGTCTTGCCCCAATCTCAGGGTGATGGTGCTGATTCTCGGGGTCACACAGTCTGGAGCCGACTCCTTCCTATTCTACAACTAATGTGATCATATATAAGATCCCCAATTCGTGCTTTTGCTCCCAGTATGTTATGGTTGTGATCCCTGCTTGAATGCAGGTGACTCAAGTGTATCTGTGAATAATAACAAATCAATGTTTCCTTGAGACCCAGTATTAGAGAAATTTGGGGAGTCACTACCTAGAATGTCCATGATGGGCCATTAAGGGGTTAATATTTGAGTCTCTGCATCACCTTAGCTGCTGTTTCGTGGCATTCGTTATCATCTACAAACATCACAATTTATAAGAAACTTTTTATATGTAATTAGAATAAACAGGATTGTTTTTCTGCTCGAGGAGGAGGGGAGCTATAGGTTTGTAGCTGCAGCTTCTCCCCAAGTACATTTGCATCCTTCTTTGGCGAGGCTGTCCAAAAGCACCTACGATGGGTACATCAGCAGAAGAGCCGGACCCCGGAGCGATGGAAGAAGGCGGCCGGTCCAATGAATCCCGTTTTCTGTTACATCACGTGGAGGGTGTACCTGGAGAACACGCGGCACCGGGACGCGTCCATGGGGGCCGCACCTCACAGCGTACAAGACCTGCTGCTAACGTCTCGGTGCCGGATCCCACAGCGCAGCTTCAGGGGTCCAGCGGAGTCCGAGGCTCGACGGGGCAGAGGGGGGCCGACGCGATAATACACAGGAGGTCATAATGTTACGGCTGATCGCTGTATAATAAACGAGTCTCACCTCGCTGCTTGGGACCCGGCCCCCTTCCGTGGTTTCAGCCATTCCTGTTGCTATATACGATGAGATCACGGACCGCGTGGCAGCCGCTGTACATCGGCTTTAACCGACAAGCCCGTCCGCGGTACAAATCACGACAATTTAATCGCCTTTCATCTGGTTCGACACAGGCAAGACATTTATTATTAGCAAGGTGATCGTGTATATATCCCCCCCCTTCCTTGCCACGTGCCATCTTTGCCTCCGACTCTAAAGGGTTAAAGCTTAATCTACATCTCTTACATCTATGACATCATTGAACAAATATATTTATATATATCTATATATGTGACCTGACCTAAGCAGCTATCAGATTCTACCACATACCAGACTACGCCGTGTCCCCGGTACATACATACATATTACATGTACATAAAATGCAGCGACTGAAGGATGGGGAGGAAAAAAAACCTTTATTCACACCGATGAGTCTGGGATAAAATACACAAATTAGCCGATGCCAGCGTCCGGACTCGGTTCTGACCCGTCCAGCCAGACTCCAGGTCCTTTTGCTGCCCTTGAGAGGAGGTCCCAACCCTAGCGCCGCGTTTCGTGACACCCCACTCCCTGCACAGGGGTCAAAGGGAGGCAGATTCCACAGCGTGTATGAACACAGACCCCCGTACTAAGAGGGGCTTTTAGGGTAACAACCTGCCTGTAGGCATGTACGGACAGGGGGCGATTAGCTCTGCACACGCTGGTAGAAGTAAATATACCCCAAGTCTTTGGGTGGCTTTTCCGACGCGCAAACTTTCTGGTCGTTGTATATGACCCACCTGCAGAAGACAGAAGAACAAGGAGTAAGTGGGGGGGGGGGGCGTCCGGCAGGCAGTTCCGGCGACTGAGGGGTAAGAATAAAAAGCAAGAGAGCGACGAGACACGTAAAGGATCTCTCACCTTCCTTCTTTCTTTATGTGACACACGTAATGGCCGCACATAGTGGACGTGCCCATGTGGCTAATGAATGCAAACAGCTCGTATCCTGCGGGAGAAGAAGAGGCAATGAGGTCTATTCACCCCACAAGAATAGCCCCCGGTCTACTAACAACCCCCCCCCGCCTCCCCGATACTCACTGCCAGTGCCGTCCCTCACACGAGGACCCGCGGCCGGTAAACTCTCCGACACGGACTCGGCGGCAGAGCGGCCCTCCGACAAATCCATGGCGGCCTCGGCATCTAGATCATCGATGTGCGAGAAGATCCAGTCCACGGCGCGTTCCAGGCTATTGTTCTGCAGGGTGACAGAGGAGAAAGTCAAAAGGCGGGAGATTTGGAGCATGGCCCCCTCTGTCAGGCCTGAGGGCCACGATACGATATAACGTCCCAGCGCCAGTGAGGGAAAGCCGGGAGTGGCAGACCGCGAGGGCGCTGTGAGCGGTAGGCAGGTGTGCGTATGTGTGACTGTATGTGCGTGTGTAGCGATATAAACAAACAGATTCAGTATGCAATAACTACGCAATAATGACGGCCCCTCGTCCATTAAATAGCCTAATATTTAAAAAAAACAGTCAATCAACGATTGTGATTAATTTATTACAATACAATATACCAGATATATTGTTTTTCCATTTATACCAGCTATTTTTTTTTATTAAAATACATGGAAACATCTTAAATATTGCCTTATTTTTTTCTAATATTTAAGGGATTTTTTTTTTTTTTTTTTTGATTAAATTCTTGGTCCAAATTCGATTTGAGACGCGTTTCAACCAAAAATGTGAGATCTGCAGGGTCCTAGTGCCGGGGCAGGGAATGACGAGACCCCACTGATATACTCACGGTGGCTCGGAGAGCTCTCACAGCCTGCTCATGCGAGAAACCCATGGATATTATCGTCGCCACGTGCTCCTCTGGTGGGGGGTCTCCTCCTACACTGACTGGGGCACTCACGCCAGATACCACTAGAGGGTGGGCAAAATCTGAAGAAGTGGGGAAAGAAGGCATGATCAACGAGAAGCTTCAGATAAACTGCAGAAGACTAGGCCCCGGGTCACTGGCCAAGGTGAAAGATGACCTCATGTATTACCTGGGTCATCCATATGTGACATCACCCACGTCATAGCAGCCTCCGCTCCGCTATTGCCTGTGTAATACACAGCCTTACGGCACGCCTCCGCCGGGAAGCCCATCTCCACCAGCTGAGTTACCACGGACTCGTCAAGCACAGGAGCTGGAGAGTTAAGAATAAGTTAGTGATACATAAAGTGGGGGGGAGAAGCGAAGAAGGGAAAGGGAATCCTGCGGGGGTTTGGATAGAGTGACAGGACACGGAAAGGGAGCCCACGGGCAGACCCCCCCACCCCGCATATCGACAGCGAGCGTGAAGATTCACAACGCGATACACGCCGCACACACAAACACGCTTACATTCATGATATGGACCCAACTGCGCCAAATACAGCTTAACACACGGTATATAATGGCTCCCCGACCCGCTAAGACCAAACATCGAGCCCTCTGGTATTTTACGTAAATACAAACGAGCAGATCTGTCAAATTATTATTTTTATTATTAAAGACAAAACTTTTAAAGGGTTGGGGCAGAAACAGTAAGAATGATGCCTTGAAAGCGTTAAATTCGGCAGAGTAAGTGGAACATCAGCTTTAAGAAGGTATTAATTCCTGATAAAGTGTAGATAGGATGCAACAATTAATGCCACTTTTTAGTAAAGTAAACGGGCATTTAATGCAGCTCTGTCACTGCAAGTGAGGCGTCCGCTGGCGGCCCCCGCTTTTATCAAAGGACAGAAGAGGGGCTTTCAACAGGCGAAGCCACAAGAGGGCGCCATCCACCAAGAAAATAAAACCTGGCCGTGGTACCTACAGGGGACACTCAGCCGGCCGACACGTTATCTCACCCCACGGAGAACGCCCAGGGTCCCAATCGCTCACCCCGCAGGCGTCACACGGATGAGACCACGAAGGGACGCATTGTTTCCATCCACATTTGCACAAGTACCAGCTTGGCACTCTCGTGACACACGCTAGTGTTCTTACACACTAATAGTATTTACAATCACATTCGACACACACACACGCCAGTGGCTTTACACACGCGCTCACGGCACACGCGAGGGGTCCGACAAGAGGCAGAAACACTAACATGTCGGAGAGGAGAAGTTAGGGGAGCAGTAGGAGTCGTCATCGTCGTTGCCATAGAAACCAAGGGTACCTTTGGGCTCATCTGGGGTGACCAACGGAGGGGCAACGTCTTGAAGCTCTTCTTCGTCTGCCTGCAGCCCCCCGCCCCGGAACTGGGACAGGTCCAACTCCTCGGGGACATCAATGGAAACATCTAGATATCAAAGAAAAGTGCAGATTAAGGTTTATTTCTATTTTATGTGGGACCTTTTACCCCTGCCCTAAAAACATCACCCAGATAACCCCCTCTGTATTATTCCATTTAGTATTCACCCCCATCACACATATAACGCTCTCACCTAGTTTTTTGGGCACCCAGTCAAGGCCAAAAGTGAATTTCTTAATCTGGATGACCAAATAGTCAGGAAATGAGGCAAAGCTGGACGTCCTATGGAGGGAGAGAAGAAATCAGTTTCGGGTGAGATGGAGGAGGCAAGAGAGAAGGGTGTGAGAGAGACAGTCGGACACTAAGAATCACACCGTCCTAATCAGCTTCACCCAAAACGCATCCCCAGGACACTGAGCCGACGTAGAATCTGCGGGCAGAATCTCCCCGTAGTTACAGCTGTTATTTTGTTATCATATAATATTAGTAAGCGCTTATATCTCGGGATAGTATAAGAGATAAATAGTCAGATAAATGTCTGTAACTGTAACAGAACGGCGTCGAAGTCCAACACGTTACGCATTGGAGCCGGTTGGGGTTTTTGGCCGGGTCTCTTACTTTAACGCAGTGGATTTGGCCTGCAGGGCCGAGCTCCAGAACTCGTCCAGTTGTTCGGGGGCAGCAAACGCATCCAGGCAGGCCGAGAAAGGGATCCGTGCTCGGACCAGCTCCGGCGGGGGTCTGTGTTCCTGCTCGGCCTGGAGTCTGCTCTGCTCGTATATACTCAGCTCCTCTGTGTGACACAAGAGACATCTCAATGAGGATCACAACGTACGCACTCAGCACGGGAATCCACAAAGTTCCTTCGTTTCTCGCGGCGACGCTGGATTTTTCATTCAAATCATACAATCTCTCCAAGGATTTCTTTGCTCCATCATCCAAAGAGAACCCGGACCATCATAGACAACTTGGACTACAAACAGATACTAGAATACAAACCATCCCCAATGTAATCTTATAGGATGGTTGATCTTGTGTCAGTCCTGGTTAGTTTACAAGCAGCCGTCACGGGATCGGTTAAAATTATACTACATCATACGTAGAATTCGCTCGATGCCAACGCAACAAGCCACGCCATCGTTCCCTAAAGCCCACCTTTGTTAAGGGCCGCTTCCATCGGCACAGGGAGCTGGAGGATGTACTCGACCCTCTGAGTGTACTTGACCTTCTGAGACACCAGACACTTGATCTTCTCCTCCACCAGGAAACGAAAAACCTCGTTGGGGTTGGACGAACTTCGGCAGTTCCTCTAAACAAAGATGGAGGTGAGCATTGTGCAACCCCCCCAAAAAACAACACTGTATGCCCAGGTCTGGTCTACAGCCTGTCTAAAGTGAATTAGAATGCATCTTAAAAACAAAAGCCCCCTTTCGAGATTGCATACCGATTACTGCGAATACAGAGGTTCTTTACCAGATCTCTGCTTTCTTACATGGGTGTCAGGGCTCAAGAAGCCATCATTGGCTTGTAAAAGAGCGATTACAGTTGTAACCAGGGGCCAACATTTGCAACCAGGGGCCAACATATGCAACCAGGGGCAAACATATGGAACCATGTCGCTCATAACTTTCTATGCCATTTTACAGATTTATACCATTTGGGTGCATTAAAGGAAACTAAATGAATGAGTTGAGTTACACATCAGGACATATTTTAATATCGCATAAGATAGAGAATGGGTGCCATATCAGTACGTCTTGGTCCCTGATGTGCCTAATATAGCATAATCTGAATAATGTAATGCGGATAAATACCGAAGCGGCTTTCAAAAGTATTTCTATATCCAAGTTTTTTCTCAGAAAAATAAAAAAAAGATAATGTTCTTTAGAGATAGATACCGCTGCCCCCCGTAGCACTTACCTCCACCATGTTTATGAAGTGCAGGAAGAATTCCTGGGCATCCTGCTGACGGTTGGTGGAAAACTCTGCGTGTCCCTTTCCCACCAGGGCTTTGAACATGCGCGGAGCAATCCCATCCTGCATGCCCTGAAACAAAGAACAGATCCACCCCTATCACATCGCACTTTCTTTCCAGGCAGACAGACCCGGGAAGCGCAGTTACTGCACACTCATACAAACATCACTCACCTTCTGATCGGCAGTGTCGGTTTCTTTCTCAGCTGCTGGCTTTGAGTGTTCGCCAGATGACAAGCCGTGTCCCAGCTTAGCTCTGCGGGAATCAAACACGGACAGGGACTATCAGCACGATGCCGGCACTCCTCCCATACATGCGCGATTCTGTACTGCCCCCCCCCGCGCGCATGCAACTACCCAGCCCTATGTACGTCACCAATCATCACTTACACCTGGGTGTTAAAATCCTGCGTAGGGTCACCGGGGGCTTTCTGGAAGATTTGCTCCATCCGGTCCACGTACCTGTAGGCAAAAACACAAAAAAAACCCCTAAGGAACCAGTCGGAATCCTCCTCGAGCCGGAGCTTCCCATCCCCTTTCCTTATTCTTTCTCCGTTAACATAAAGCCCCCGACAGGGCCGCCCGGGGCACTTACTTGCGCTGGAAGGCGGGGATGTTGAAGATGACTTGCATGGTCGAGTTGAGGTAGCAGCTGTTTCCCAGATTACGTATCCCGGTGTAGCCTGGCCCGTACAGCGGCTGGAGCTGTACCCCCGACTCCTGGATCAGATCCCACTCCCCGATCCGCTGATTCATATCAATTTCCAGCTCGGTCATCGTTTTGTCCGTCTAATGGAAGGCAAAAGGGAGGCACAGCGTTTACTGGGCTAGCCCTTTAACTCTGAACTATAATAAGCAGTTACATATAACACACACCCAATCACAGAAAGCCCTCGCAACTCTAATAATAATAATAATAATAATAATAATAATAATAATAATAACGTATACACCAGAAAAGAAAGATTCCGCTTAAATAGAGTAAACGGAACCAATATGGAATCCGACGGCCGATAAGAACCATTCAGCACATCTAGTCTGTCATGCTGTGAAAAATGTAAATCTTTTTTTGTTCTTTCATCTTGCCTTAGCCGTTAAAACACTTATTAATACACTTATCGTATGTATGTTGCCACAAACTGCCACACACACACCTTCTGCATCTTCATCATGTCAATTCCGAAGTGAGACAGATGCTCTGCTAGGTTGGGGTCCAGCACCATATCATCCTCATCATAGGAGTAGACATCTGCAGCAAGAGGGGAACTTGGTTAAATGAGAGGATTCAGGAAATACAGTATAGGAGATTGGGGAGAGAAAGGGGGTTTCACACACTTAGTGAACAAACAGCGTCAGGATAGACACATATTAGAGGACTAACCTGCCCCGTCAGGGGTTATTGTGCCGAGTTTGACAGCCAGCGGGTAGCCAGTCTCGCGGTAATGATGCACCGCATGGTTATTCCCTCCACTACCATCGAAGTATCTTCTCCCGCATAAAATGGAGCCATCGGTCAAATTAAGCCAGAGGTTTTCACGAAGGTCACACACGCTGCACTTCCACCCGCTGGAGAGAAAGAGAGAGAATAAACATCACAGAATTAACAAGGACCACCGAGCGTGCATGCGCAGCCCACCAGGAAATAAAAACATCTTTCATATCAATGAACGCACCAAACAGGCACAAACCTAGAATATATTTTGGATATAACTTCCCCAATAAAAAAAAGCAACACAGAAAATACCGCAACATTTTGTGTTCTTTTTCAGATGATACATTTCTGTCGGTTCTATATTTTCCGCACGCCATCATCTTAGTAAATATTTTAATTGAACTTAATGATCCTTTTGCCAAGACCGGGTTTACAGCCTTCCACACGGGAAGCCAAGCACGAAGAAAAGGTAGTCACAAGGGCCAGGGGCACTTACCACGGAGGAATGCGGGGAACTCCTTCGAGCTGGGGCAGGTTGAACGCGTGTTTGGAGACCTGCCTCACCTCCCCATCCCACGCCTGGACCTCCTGCTTGCGGGACGCCGAGTCAGCAGACAAGATGGCATCGATAGCCGAGGACACCTGACAGAGCGGGACAGAGCAATTAGTCAGCAGTCCTCTCTTTCTCAGAGCCCCTTGTGAAACGCCCTCTAACCCAACCAACCCCCCCACAGCGAAAAGCACTCACCCGGTCTCTGACCATGTCCGGAAGTCCCGACAGCTCATCTCTATGAACCTCCAAGAACTCGGGAAGAATGACCAGCTTCACTTCCTCTTCATATTCACACTGCTCGTCAGTCATGTCAAAGCCTCCCTCCACCCCTACAGGGGGCAATAAAACAAACGGGGGGGTTTAGAAGGTTATCAACTTAGAGAGACAGTACAGAAAGAGGGCCAATGCGTGAAGACAGGAACAGGTGTGATGGGTGGGATATTACTGACCTATTTAGACCCCCTTGGCTCATACCCAGAGTCACCTAACACACAGCAGCATCTTATTAAACAGAGGAAACCCCCCTAAGAATTATTGCAACAAAGCGGAGGGCGAAGGGTTAGGGTTTACCGATAGCAAGACGCGTGGGCTTCTTGCGAGGAGGATCGCCGGTGCCTGAGCTGGAGTCATCGGATTTCTGGAAACACAAAATTTTGACATAATTGTTGATCTGGTTATAAAGCTACCTCTGCTACAAAAAGCCATCAGTACACAAGCACCGCGGTTACACACACAGCGGTCTTCACTAGACTGACACCCAACTTGTACCGGTTTGGGGGTCCTCTTGAGGTGGAGAAAGGCTCTCTGGCCGGTTTTGTTATAGTAACGTTCCACGTAGGGTCGTCCAAAGCCCAGAAAGGAGTTCATACAAACGTACAGACCGCATTCCGACTCCTGCGGAACAAAAGGGACAAAACGTCAATCATCTTCCACACCGCACACCTTCAATTCACGATAGACGCGCATGTGTTTGTGTGACATCATACAGCGAGGGGATTTAAACATGCACGGGATCGGCATACGGCTCCTGAATCTAAGACGAGACTTTGAGTCTTTACAGCAGGAGAAACAGGCGGCTAGACGGGGGCCAAATAGGGCCGGTCCTTTTTATGCTGGCTGGTGGAATTTAGTGAGATTTTGCGTGATTATCTGTTACAGCAGGAAACTGTACTATTCGTGCCCACCTTTTTGCGATCTCAGGGAACATATAGACAGACAGACAGACACACATAGATCTTGACAAATGGTCTCACTAGGATGTTGACTAAATAATACAGACCACGTGGCACCAAAATGCAAAGAATATGTTTAAATAATAAAGCAAAACAAGTGCATTAAACTCCCTCCTGCACCCAACAGGTTAAAATACAGACAGATCTAATGGAAGGGAGCCGCACTGAAATAAATGCATAATGGTAATCGCTAAACAGTAAAAAAAATAAAAAAACACCACATTTTTTATCACCAAAAACAAGTAAAAGCGTATAAAGCACTTGGAGGGATATATAGGCGAACATGAGAGGGACAGGAAAGCGAACTATTGCTTATGGCAGCTTGTTTGCCTTTATATCCATGTGAGTGCTTTATACACTTTTACTTGGTTTCGGTAAGAAATTAAGTAGTTTTTTTTTTTTTTAGCTATTCTGTTATGCATTTTTTTAGTGCAATTCCCTTCCATTAGATTAGGATGTTGATTGAATACATTAATCTATCAATAAAAAGTTTAGTTTTTTTACAATAAAAGACCTGTGAGCGCTATATACTATATATACACAAATATATATATAACTTCACACCTCCTCAGCTTGCTTACAGTAGTAGACTAGATTGGGAGGCTTGAGGCGGCGCGTGCTAAAGGGACAGCAGTATCTACAGGCAGGTATGGGAGGACTCGCTGTCAGCACCTATGGAGAGTTTAGGGTAAATGGCCAAATGTCTATAAGGGCTGCAATGAATTGAATCCAGGCCTGCAGTATACACAGCCCACAACTGTCACCAGTGAAATCCGTTTACCCTATATAGGGGTGTGGCTAACAGTGTCTATATATACTGTCAGGTGAATACCACAGCGGTTGTCAGCATCTATAGATGGCTATAATGGGCGTTACTGATGACGTGATCGGCTATAAGGGGTAAGTGTGCTCAATTAGAGATTACAGATGAGACAGTAAGAATATATAAGTGAAGATCTATAGGCGGATATACGACCAGAAGCACCCCACTCCACCAGTGGCATACCGGTGTATGGAAGGAGAAGGCGCACTCATCCTTATGGACTCGGTCTCCAGCCCTCGGGACGCGGATAGTCGGCAGTACAGACAGCAGAGCATCTTTCCAGTCCGCCATGACTCCAGCGCCTGGATAGTTTCAGGATTCCGCTTCCGGTGACTGTCTGTCCGCTGATCCTCAGTCTCGGTGGTGACTGGACCGAACGCCAGGATACAGGGAGCATGCGCGGAAGCTCGTGGAAGCAAGTTGGCGCTGGTGACTGCGGCGCGTTGATGAAAATACGCATGCGCAAAAGCATCCGTGCTGCGGCAAACCATGTTGACATGTTTTGATTTCACGGCGGCCATCTTTAATAAGGGAAAGGGTGTGTTTGACTTTTGTATGTTCTCTCAATGAATCATTAAACATGATCTGATATTATTAAATCAAATTATTATTATTAAACAAAACCAAGGCCTTTTTACCTGAGAAAGTAATAACCACATCCTGGGTTTTTGCCCCAATCTCAGGGTGAAGGGGCAGATTCTCAATGGCACACAGTCCAGAGACGACTCCTTGCTATTCCACGCTAGTGTGATCATATATAAGACTCCCAATTGGTGCTTTTGCTACCAGTATGTTATGGTTGATATCCCTGCTTGAATGCAGGTGTATCTTTAAATAATGACAAGTCAAGTTTTCCATTAGGTCTGGAATTAGAGTCATTTGGGTAACACAGAGAGTAGAAGATGCTACCTAGAATCGTCACAGTGGGTTATTAAAGGGTTAATATTTCAAACGTTTTGTTAAGTTCCCAGGGATGGTGTCGATAGGGGTGACGGTGCAAAGCGGAGACCTGGAGACTTCCCAGGTGTGATGGCCGCACATTTCATTTTCATTCTCACACAAATCGTGCCGGGGGCCACACACTGCAGGACCCGATCTGCCACTGGAGCAGCAGTAACAGTAAGAATGTGGCCCGGCCGGCTACCAGATGGCCAATCCGTGCCTGTTGGAGGTTTATCTATAAAAAAAGGAATTTAGGTGCACAGACATAAATGAAGCGCAGTTACCATAGCAACAGGTGGAACGCTAGGTGATCTGCCGATCACTCCATATTTTACCATATTGTGCGTAGAATTGCACTTTTTTGGGAAGGTTGGTGGGGCTTCCATATTTGAAGGGAAAAAAACACAAATCGAAGGTTTCTCAAACCCTTTCAGCGCCAGGACAGTTTTGTCGTTGACCCAGTGTTAGTTTCAGACAATTTGCCGTGCTGTACATTATTAATAAGATATATATATATATATATATATAAATACAATTTTTTGTTAATGGCTGTATTTTGTCCAGATAAGACATCATGAAGACATACAAGCCTTGAATTTCTTCAGATTTCCAAATCCTTTGAATATATATAACATGCCGTGGGTTACTTTTTGTAGTGGCCGACACGTATACATTTTCCTGCCCGAGACGATCTACACGCCACATGCATACCTTCGGTGAACACGTGAATCGCTCAGAGAGAGACCCTTTTGTTTTGCAGGGTGGGAGTCAGAGGTGTGGACGGGGGTGGGATTATGTTTACGTGAGTTTGAGGCATTAAGGCATTTTAATGAGGAGAAGACCTTATTTATTCATTACATGACCTCATTCCCTGCTGTTTCTATACGCATCGTTGAGACTTTTTGCGGGCCGATGCCCTCATTGTTATTTATAGATTTATATAGTGCCATCATATTCCGCAGCGATGTACATCGAGTAGTCACTGTGCTGGCCTCTTTGCTAGATGTAGATCATACTGATGTGTCTTTGATCTGCCATATTGCTTTATTTATTAAATATATATTATATATATAAAAACATAGATACATTTATATTACATGGTGCATATAGTAAGTAAATATAGCCACAGCCAGCGCTATTTAGCAGCTTAATCCCCTTTGCACCATGTGATATCCCTACACTGTATTTATAGCAATTGCCCTTTAACCTTTCTACTCCCCACCCACAGCAACATACAGTTCCTTCCTCCAATAATATGGCGGCGCACCTCACTAAGTTACTATGTATTACATGGAGAGTCCACGCCCACACATCGTCCAATAACCTAGAGAGGCGTGTCCGGTGACTTGGTGAGAGCAACGCCTCCTTCTCAAAAAATAACCGATCAAATGTCCAGCCAATGAACACCGCGTTAGGTTGCTGGCTGTGCTCACTGAGAGGAGTCTGTTACGAGCTCTCCTATTGGTCGGTTGAGGAAGGGTTGGCTTTATTCCAGCCAGTAGATGATACCGAGGCGTGTGATTGGCCGTGGCGCGGAGTTTGAATGTAGCTTAGGGGCGAGTGGCTGATCAGTGATAGATTTTCATCGAGACAGTTCGATCTGGGCGACGCCGGTGCTGAAAGGTAGGGAGTTAGCGTGATGTGATGAGGGGCAGTATAGATATATATTGGGTTATTTATATACAGGAGGCTGAGGGCTTGAGTGATGAGAGTGTGAGTTAGCTATAGGGTGGCTGAGTCAGCCCTCCACCCGGTTACATATGCATTGAATGTTGCTGAGCAGTTCATCCCTGCAGTATGTGTGATGTATAAGGTGATCCGTTACTCAGTTATACATCCCACACATTGCAGGGCTGTGCTTTACATGAGCTTCTCAGCCATATGCATAGGGGCTATATATGTGTCGTGGCTAATAATGGCTGATCTTTGAGCGGGGGTCTTGGGTTGGGAGCGGTGGGGTTTGAGCTCTGTTTAGGTAACACTGTGTATGATCTTTCTTGTAGGATCCTGTCTGACCTGCAGCAGATAATAATAATGGGGTCATCTGAGTCCAGAGAACAAGTTACCCCGTCCCGCCCCCTGCGCAACCAGCATTTGGCACATGTCACTGACCCCCGTTCCCCCACCGCCGGGATCCCCAGGACGCCTATTGCGGTGAGTGCTGATTGGGCCTGGAGTTCCTGCGGTGTATGTTTGGGCCGAACAAGCTGTAGGTGGCATGAGCGTGTTCTGCACCTCCACGTTGTGTAAGAATTGCCCCTACGGTCTGCGTTTGCCCGTCCGGCAGCCAGCTCGCCCGTCCCGCAGCCGGCTCGCCCGTCGTTCTGATTTATTTCGGATGCCCTTGCGAGGTTCCTCAAACTGTTTTTATTTCTATAGGTTGGGGATTCGCCGCAGCGCGCCGTACTGTCTTCCATCGAGGAAGATCTCCAGGATACCCCAGAAATTACTGACCCCCGATCGCCCACCCATGGAATTGTCCGCACTCCCCTGAGGCCCTCCTTACACGGTCAGTGCTGGGGGGGACTTGTGTGTTATAAATTAACCAAGCGATGAACCCAATATACCCGGAATAATCAACAACTTAACAAAAGAGGAAAGATAACTGGAAGGGGGGGTAACTGGGCATACATTATGTAGGGTTACATAGGTGCCCTTATATCGCCCCCACCCCCCCAAAGGGGTTTCTCTCTGGCAGTATTTAATTTATACCCCACGCTCCCTCTCCATTCAGTTGCCCTGAACCTCCTGGCCAAGCAGCTGAGCGACGTGTTTATCTCCGAGGATTCTGTGGTTGAGGAAAGCCCCTCGAGCGCCCTGAATCCTGGACCCTCTGTTCCAGAGGAGCCACAGACCACCCCGCCGGCCGACCTGGAGGAAGCCAAGAAGAGTTCCTCGGAAGAAACTCCAGTTGTCCAACCTCCGGTGGCACCAGAGCCTGCACAGCCGGCTGGGCAACCCCAAAAGCCCAGGGGCAAGTCTCCGCGGTCCACAGGTAAGATCTGGGCTTGTCATCTCGTTGGGTTGTAGAACCTTCTGAGATCTCTCTAACCTCCCTGTCTCCATCCCAGGCGCGAAGCATTCTCGGCAGCGCCCCCGGAAGGCTCTACATTCTTCGGCACCCGGGAGATCGCCCTTCAAAATCCTCCAGGAGGATAACTCTCCCAGTACGGCCACGGCCTTCAGACAGGTGAGTGGGACCGGTGGGCTTGCTGGTTTTGTGGCTATGGAAGAGGTAGTGGAAATGTTGATGGGTGGGGTAGAAAGCCATGGCCACTAGGTGACGTTCGGGGGTCGCTGCTCACTATTGCCCCCTCTCTCGATCCCAGGTTAAGAAGCTCTCCGTGCAGAACGACCAGTCGCCCTCTCTACGCTCTGCCAAAATTCCGCACAGCAGCTGGGAGACGACGCACAACAAAGAGAATGCCCTCTACCGGCAAACTCAGAGCTGAGCCGCTCCGGGGTTCCCGTGACAACTGCCTGGAACATGTATGTAAATAGGATTCTTTACTGTAGGGGTGGATTCCAGACCTTCCCCTTTGCTATAGTGCTGCTGTGTATCTCCTTGCACTACACGTGTAAATATTTCTTCTCGTCTGTGAATTTCAATGTATTTTGGTCAATTAATAAATGAGATTTTACAAAAAGTGTTTTTTTTTTTTTGTTTTTTTTTTATTCTATATTCACTGCTAATTTATTAAGTCCTGTATATTTTCTGTGTTGTAAGGACTCGCTAAGGCTGGGTACAATGACGTAATGGTGGGCCGAACAATATATGGCCATATAGTCCTTCTTGACTCTAAAAGGTGATCGGATTTCTCCTCGGATCAAGAAATATCAGTTTATCCCATTATTTATTTATACCGCTGTATGTTCTGCTGTTACCCTTTTTGGAGGCATCCGGTGTATCTGATAGAACCCCCTCTTGGCGGTGGATTCAGTCCCTTTACTGCCCTCACTGTAGAGAATCCCTTCCTTTTGAGTATGACATCCTCGCTCTTCCCGCCTGAGGGCGACCTCTTCTTGTTAATGAGCGGGGTGCTGGGGAGCTCTTTATTTCGGTCCCGCACATATTCATACAACGTTCTAATATCCCTTCGAGCTTCATTACGTGTTACTGAGGGGTTACAGCGGTGAGGTGCTTCAGGAAGGGTAAGGTGGCCCTGTATCATGTATAGTTGAGTCCGTGAGACTGGCTCAGATATTCCTTTTTGTTTCCCCTGGGGGTAGATGCTGTCTCAGCACTCCCAGCCGTCGGGAAGGGAGGTGCTTCCCGTAACCGGGCTCTGCGAGAATTGGATTTCATGATCTCTACCCCGGCGTCTCAGACTGTCTGCCGCTGGAATACAATCAATTCCATTCAACGGATTTGCTTGTAACTTATCGTCACAAATAACTACATAGAATTTGCCAGAAGATCGTACGCGTTTGGCCCCCTTGGGTCTGCTGTTGATACAGGAACAGCCTCCCAGCAGAAGTGGTAAAGGGTAATACAGTGAGGGTTTTAAACATGCATGGGATAGACATACGGCTCCTGAATCTAAGACGAGACCAACGACTGATTAAGGTTTGAGTCTTTACAGCAGGAGAAACGAGCGACTAGACGGGGGCCGAATGGGGCCGATCTCCATCCAGATTGTATGTTTTCCATTGGACACAAAGTGTTTCTGCCACAAGGTGTAGGTTTTTTTTGTATTTTTCTGCTGGTGGTGTGGCGGTAAAGATGTAATAAAGAGAGTAAAACGGCCCCTCCATCCGCCGTACCCCATTAACCATTCGATCGTCTGCCATGGTCTAAAATAGATTTTATTCTCTCGCTATAAAACACCACTTATCGAAAAAGTGACAGAAAAAAAAAGGGGAGAGTAAAATAAATAAATCAGATTTACACACGGCAGCCGGCGATTCATTCATTTGTTTTGTGCAGCAAAACCGGAGAGATCTTCTGGCAGTGATGAGGTTAAGCGTGGCGGGGAAAGCTTTAATGGGTGGGCTGCAGGATGGGGTTAATAGATCACCGGGTTATGATCTATTACAGAAGGATAAGAGTTAATAAGTTTTTATGGAGTGCCAATGCCCTTTCTTTATTTTAGGAGTTGGGAAAGCAATTGGTCGTCTAGCTACGTAACGAGCTGTGCATGGGCTGACTATTGAAAGGGTAGTGCATAAGTGGAACAGCCTCCAAGCAGAAGTGGTAGAGGCTAATACAGCGAGGGGATTTAAACACGCATGGGATAGACATACGGCTCCTGAATCTAAGACGAGACCGACGACTGATTAAGGTTTGAATCTTTACAGCAGGAGAAACGGGCGACTAGACGGGAGCCGAATGGGTCTATATGCTGGTGACCAGCCTAATGTGCCTTCAGTCTGAAAGGGGCAATTTGGGGTTAATAGAAGAGTTAACTCAACTTTAATTCATTGTGATTGGCAACGGGTTTCGGGTCCTTCACTGGGAGGTGAGAAGCTGTGGGGCTTCTGGGCCAGTTTAAAAACTTTTTTTTTTTAACTGAACGTGGGGATGGGTTTCGGGGCGAGTGGGGGATGGGTTTCGGGGCGAGTGGGGGATGGGTTTCGGGGCGAGTGGGTTCAGATTTTAGGGTGGATAAAAGAACGAGGACGAAGCTGAGACAGCAGACTTTGCGACGGTAGCTGGCAAACGAGAGGGTTATCGTTGTAGCGATGCGATGAGACGATGGGGGGGGGAGATATAAAAGAGGGTCTGGGGTGGATAATGCATCTATTCTCAGGGACCTCCACTGCGTTCCACGTCTGCCTCGCCAAAAAACTCAGTTCCAGATTTTCAGGAAACTGTCCCAAGATCCTGTGGCTACGGCCATCCCGTCCGACGTGACCCCGAGGCAGCTCACGCGGTTATCGTGGCCGGAGAGGACACCTGCGAGGAGACAGTTCGGTCATTAAACATTTTCTAAACATAGTCAAGAAGCCTCCAAGTTCCCCGCCATTATTATTAAGGAGGAGAACGTCTCTGAGAACGTTGGGTTTGCCAGATGGACCTTGGAGCTGAGGAGCGATGGTCTTAATACAGCTTCTGGGGCAATATCCATTAAGCGGGTCTCCAGCCACACGGAAACCTGGTCACACAATGTCCACGGCGGACAACGACTCCCTCAAACTCACCCACACGCTCGGCCTTCAGACAGTCCCAGATGTTGCAGTTAAAGTCGTCGTAACCAGCCAGAAGAAGCCGACCGCTACGGGAAAATGCCACAGAGGTGATGCCACAGATGATGCTGTCCTGCGAGTAGACGCTGAGCTCCTGATCCGCACGCAGATCAAAGAGCCGGCACGTGGCGTCGTCTGAACCCGTACACACCGCCTGACCGCTGGGGAAAAACTGGAGAAGGGTGGAATGGGCAAGTGCTAAAAAAAAAGGTCTACTTGGGTCAAATGCATGGACATGCTCGGCTTCCTCGTACTCACGCAAATGGCGTTGATATCTGACTCGTGTCCGGTGAACGTCTGTCTACACTCGCCCTCCCTGACGTCCCACAGTTTGGCGGTGGCGTCGCATGCCCCGGAAACGAAAAGGTTGAAGTCGGGAGACACGGCCAGACTCATGCAGTCGCCGGTGTGACCCGTGAACACGATCTTCTGCTGGCCCGTTTCGATGTCCCACAAAGCACTAAGGAGAGAACACGCATGTTACACGTGTGACTTTTTTTTCATATGTGTAACTGGAACTGTCTGTATCTCCATGACAGCGTTCCAAACCAGAACCCCGTGCAGCCAATGGGAGATGAGCAGGACGGAGTCTCCATCGCCTGTTGGTCAGCCTAATGCTCCAGTAATCAGGCCCATTGAGCAATTGGAGCTACCGGGAGTCTGATTGCCCAAAAGGTCCTGGACCTGCTGCCCGCGGCCTAGTGGGCCACTGCTGAGGGCTCTGCATATCAGGACAGGTTTACACGTTTCTGGGGGCTCTCCAGTACCAGGACCCCATCAAACAATAGTGCTGGGCAATGCTTGTTACTCTCACCAAGTGGTGTCACCCGAGCTGGTCACGATCTGATTGTCATCCAGGAATCGGCAGCAGGAGAGATAACCTGAGGAAGGCAAAACAGACCAATTAGCAATTATTATCTACATGCCTCCCAACTGCCCCGATCTGCGCGAGGCAATCCCAGGCCTAACATACAGCGCTTCTAAAGGTATCTCCGGCTGGTGCCGTCCCTGAGAAGTGGGTCTTAAGAGGATTTCTGTAAGGCCTGGAAACAACGGGAGAGTCTGATACGCAGGGGTAGGCCTTAAAATTCCAAATCATATGACATCATCAGTCATTCTAACTGTATATGGTCACAACTCTGCTGTCACCGCGTGTAAACGGCTTTGGTTTGACCCTAATTCATATGGTTATGTGACCACACCCCCCACAGCCTTACATGGTCAGGTTTTGCGCAGTGGGCGGGGCCTGACCTGTGTGGGCGGCGAGCTCTCTGCTCACTCTCACATTCCCTTCACGTGTCTTCAGGTTGTAGATGGAGCACATGTTATCCAGTCCTCCACACGCCACAAAGTTACCGGAGGGAGCATAGGAGCAGGTCATCACCCACGAGGAGCGCAGAGGGATGGCGTGAACCTAACAGAGGAGCAAACGATGGAGAAATGATGTTAGCGCAGTGGGGGAGGGGCAAACCGAATTTGAGACGGCTTGGGTTTTAGCGGCCTTCATATATTCGTCTTTTAAAGATTTGGGCTAACAACATTTTTACGGGGCAAACGCAACGAGTGAAGAAGTCACGTACTGCCCCGGCTGAGAGTTGGACAGATTCCTATAAGTGACATGGTCATCCACCCAATGACTGCATTTACATCACGCTCAGTTATGGGTGGAAAGTATAAAGTACATTATGGGCTGAGGGTCAGTAACAGATCACTGAGCCTCGAACAAGAAGAACGTTTAACCCCCCTAAAAATAAACCTGTAAATCAGGTAATACGCGTCGGGGAGCAATCCAGGGCGCTAGGCGTGTTACTCCAGTGATGAGTACTTGGAACGCATCCCGTTATCAGAACCCTGATGTGAGCACCTTGTTTGTAGTATACGTGTCCCATACAATGAGCTTTCCGTCCTGAGAGGCGCTGACCAGGAGCCTGGGTAAGTTGGGAAGAGAAGGTCAGCAACTATAGCCGCAACCAACAAAACTATACATATTCACAAACATATGCGTTATATACACCACCGTGCAAAGGTTTGGGGTCACTCAGCTGCTTTCATGGAAAATGAGGACATTTCTGGCTGTAACATAATTAAAAAAGGATTTTCTAACCATCAATTAGCCTTTTATACTTAAACTTGGATCAGCGAACACAGCGTGCCATTGGAACACAGGAGTGATGGGAGTGATAAAGGGCCATTGGAACACAGGAGTGATGGGAGTGATAAAGGGCCATTGGAACACAGGAGTGATGGGAGTGATAAAGGGCCGTTGGAACACAGGAGTGATGGGAGTGATAAAGGGCCATTGGAGTACAGGAGTGATGGGAGTGATAAAGGGCCGTTGGAACACAGGAGTGATGGGAGTGATAAAGGGCCATGGGAACCCAGGAGTGATGGGAGTGATAAAGGGCCTCTGTGTGCCTATGAAGAGATCCCATTAAAAATCAGCCGTTTCCAACGTACAATATTAACCCCGTCTGCGCTGATTTTCGTGTTATTTTAATGGACAAAATATCCTGTTCTTTCAAAAACAAGGACATTTCTTAGTGACCCCAAACTTTGAAAAGGTAGCGTGTATACAGTATAGTATGTTTGAGTGTAAATATTATTATTATTATTATTGTTATTATTTATATTTATTATTTTGTACTGAATACAACTCTTAGTAAACTGGTAGTGCCAGGACTGCATGTTAATAATTATAGATCTTTTTTTTAATCTGTTTAAAGTAAACCCACTGGGAGTCTACGTCTCGTCCGGACACCCGCCGTACCTGGAGTCAGTGGACCAGTGCATGGCGTAAATTTTAGCCAAGTGCCCCCGGAGCGTTCGCCTTGTGCGCAGCTGTATACGACTGACGACTTCCATCCCGCCGGTGACCTGAGGAAAAAGAAACAAACATCTCGAGCGTGCATTCTGATAACAGACGAAGCCACGTATACTGTGTGTGTGGACGCAGACGGACTCGATGCACATACACACCTCCTCCAGGGTCGTATCCGCACATAGTTTTCTGGCATCCTGTAAATACACAGAGAGAGAATCCAACTTGAAACAAATGCGGTCATGCGCAGCACTTCTGACAGGATCAAAATAAGAGTGAGAAAGATCAACGTCACCGCAGGGCATGAGAATGATCAGTGTCATCAGCGTTACAGTCAGTGGCAGGGTGTGAGAATGATCAGCGTCACACTCAATGGCAGTGCATGAGCATGATCAGCATCACTGTCAGTGGCAGGGTGTGAGAATGATCAGCGTCAAAGTAAGTGGCAGGGTGTGAGAATGATCAGCATCACTGCCAGTGGCAGGGTATGAGAATGATCAGCGTCAAAGTCAGTGGCAGGGTATGAGAATGTTCAGTATCACTGTCAGAGAATGATCAGCATCACCATCAGTGGAGAAGTTTGAGGGTGATCAGCGTCACTCCGCCAGTGGTTGGGGGTGAGAATGATCAGCGTCACTCCGCCAGTGGCTGGGGGTGAGAATGATCAGCGTCACTCCGCCAGTGGCAAGGTGTGAGAGAAGTTGACATAACATCAGTGGGATTTTTGGCCGCGAGGGATGCCGGTGACAGTGTCTTGCTCCCTTGAGCTGCTGCCCTGCACATGCCGATGTTGCACACAATGTAGCCACTAGAGGGCAGAAGCCACCGAGATCTCTGCAGATACTTTACGTGGGGCCAGAATGGTTCTCCAAAGGACATTTACATTGAAAAAGAGTCAAATCTCTCCAATCTATCACACAAACTCCCCCATATAAATACACATGAAAACTCACTCAGCACAAGTGATCGAAAAAGCGTGAGTCCTCTCCAGTGTCATTTATAAACGTTTAGTAAAAGTGTGCACAATCACGCCATCTTCCACATCAGGTTTATATGTTGTCCCTTTAAATGTTGGATGAGAATTAACAGCCGTGGTTCGTGGCCAGACATGCCCTTCCGCGCTTAGTACATCACTACGATGTCAGAGAGATTTTAAATCCTCTTACAGAAGCCTCTTAGTATCCCACGATGCTCTCCCCGCCAGGCTGGATGTATGGCCAGTGTGTTTAGAACCTACAATAATGTTTGCATTACGTATTCTCCATATTGTTACAGGTGAACACGCAACATGGAAGCGACTCTATAACCGGGCGGAGGAACTTGCTCTAGAACACGGCATATCACTTCCCAGTAGAGGGAGAAAATAGCTCTGGTCCTTAAATGTATGGCTCTTTGGGGGCGGGGATAGTGATTCTAGCTCCTCTAGGGCAGGGCCAGTAATTCAGACACTTCTACTGGCCAATGGTTTGAGAGTAAAGTATGGAGTTTTTTTTGATTGTTTTTTTTTACCGTGATCTGTTTCTTGAGGTTTTCAGCCTCCTGACGTAACTCCTCAAGTTCTCCCATCTTGAAAGTGCCAGATGAATAAGGAGCTGGAGAAAAAAAAAAGATAAAAAGAAAACGATTGGAGAAAGACAATGAGAAGCGTTTATAAAAGAAAGGAAAATGGAGACAAAGAGAGAGAAGAAGAGGATTATAGAGAGAGAGTGAAGCAGAGGGAAATGAGACCCTTACGAAAAAATTACTGCAGTTATTTTTGTACGGAAGTACAAATGCAATAAAGCTGTAGTATATTGAAGTACAACTGTAGGTTTGCAATATAAAAAAAAAGTGCAGTAAATGTGCAGTAATACTGCAGTAAAAGTGCAGTATTGCAGTTTTTTCATGTCCAAAAAACTGCAGTATTACTTCAGAAAAACTGCAGTAATTTTTCGTAAGGGATAGCGAAATGAGTTGGTTGGTAGGACGGGACGGTGAAATGAGAAGGGAGAGACGATGCCTTGAAAAGGAGGGCTAATAAAATGAGTAAGGGGGGGCAGTGAAATGAGTAGGTTTGTGGGGGGGCAGTGAAATGAGAGGGTAAAAAATAGCTAAAGAGAGCAAAGTCAGGAAAAAGGGGAAAGAAAGAAAGCTGAGCCATTTCCCCTTTACTCTACACTCGATTGGTTACTTTTTAATATGCCTTTTTTGTTATTTTTTTGTGATTGTAGATAAATTTAAATATATAAATAATTTAAACATCATATATAAAGATCACGTATCCATGCGCGACGCGCACACAGATAATTACACCCATGCTTCACGCCAACGGGTCCCATGACGCCCAAACACGCGCTCTTATTCTCTGCGGGATCAGTGCTGATGTCATTGGTTTACCGAATGATGTCAGAAGGTTGGTATTAGAGATGGTTTGTTGCAGAAACTCCCCATGGTGACACCAAAATAGTGGGGCAACTAAGCCCAGGAGACACATGGCGAGGGGAATTAACCACCATCGGGGGATCGGACCTACCGGCCAATAACACCGGCCATCTGGTGCGTGTGTTTGGGGGGTTAATAGCTATTAATGCGACTGAATAAGGCAATTTTTATTTATTAACCCATTTCCTGCTGCTTCTATACACATTAAGGCTATATTAGGCTATGGAACACTGTGATACACCAAAAGAGGGACTGGCTCTCCTCTAGCGGGACACTTGGCAGGTACAGGAGAGTAGCAGGAGAACCTGCCGTGTGAAATGCACCCGCATTACATCTGCAAGCCTGCCGGATAATCTCTAACGTGTAATTCTGTGCATACGTGTGTATATTACCTGAATTACAACATAGGTCTCATATAAAGACAGGATCACGTGTAACGCGCAGCTAAATCCGCGATTGGCTCTTTTCTTTGGTCCAGATGTGCAGGTAATACATACACCGGCAACGCACACGTGGCTAGCGCATGTACAGATAACGTGCACACGTGTAGGTCATTTACATACAAAAAGTACCAAAAAAAATCAACGGATACAGAGAATCTGCAGGCAAATCGGCCCCATTCGGCCCCCGTCCAGTCTGCCCTGTTTATCTCGCTCTAAAGACTCAAACCTTAATCAGTCGTTTGTCTTGTCTTAGATTCAGGAGCCATACTGAACCAACTGGTTTAGCCTCTACCACTTCTGCTGGGAGGCTGTTTAACTTATCTACTACCCACACTGTAAAGTAAACAACATTTCAAATGGACGTACAGGGGTTTTTTGTATTAGGGGGGGCAGTTAGGGGAATGTCTGGGGGTGAACTTAATAGCGCATCTTCTTTACATCTTAATTTATAAATCCGTTTCCTGCTGTTTCTATACACATTATCGGGGCTTTTAGGGCTGTAGAACCCTGCGATCCCCTCATACCCAGCAAACATTCTGACCTCCTAGAAAAGAAGGGCATCAGGGGAGGAAAAACAGAAGGATTTGGATCGCAAAGGGTTAATGTCCTCCCCAAAAACACTTACTAGATTTTCAGCTATTTATTCAGAAACGGATAATATATTTACACACACGCGGGTAACGTATGCAAATGTGATATTTACATACGGGTGATATATACACACACGAAGGGTATAAACAATCAGTGTGTGTGTATAAATGCTGTACATGCGCAGCTAACGTGCCCTCGGGGAAATGCGCATGCATTCAGGTAAAGCATAACTTCCCGCTACTTAATAATAATAATAATAAATATAATAATAATAGTAATAATAATAAAAATAATCATAATGATAATAATAATGATAATAATGATAATAATAAAACATTATAAAAATTGTTATAATTTAAAAAATTATGTACCTCAAAAAAAAAAAATTCAAAGGGAAAAATGTATCAAAAAGAAGAAAAATTCCGTCCAAGAAAGAGAAATAAACGCAGAGATTGTAACGGATCAGTCCGCCGGCCGCCGGCGTGTTATCTGAGTACACGGGTGCGGGGGGTACGAGCAGGTCGGCTCTTGTAATGTAAATTTAACGTATGTGTGGTTAGCGGGGGCGGCCGTTTCGATGTCTCCGGGTTGGTGGGGTAGATAGCGGGGTCTTTTGTGGGGGCAGCTGCATGGAAAGTTCTATAAGGGCTGGTTTACATGGATGTCATCTATAGGCCCTGTGATTGTATGTGCCATGTATGTGCATGTTTATCATTAAGCCGACACATTATTATTATTATTGTTATGGTTACTTGGTGTCTGTAGCGCCAGCATATTCTGCAGCGCTGTACAACGGGTAAACAGGCCACGAGAAGTAGCGCATCACATAACAATTCCCAAAAAGCATTACAGACAGCGTCATGGAATTGGGGATGAATGAGGTAATACTGAGAAGCTGCGCTCCGTGTCACGGTGCCGTTGACCGTGATGGCGTGTGCCACGGCTGGCGTGTAATAATGACGTTATGATCGGGACCTGCACTGCCGGCTCCCCGTGTTCAGGACATACGGGGCAAACTCCTGCGGAACCCAAATACCATCGCTCAACACGCGTGTTCCAAACCCACACGGCACCCGCCATTCATCAGCATCCTAATAACCTTCACAAAGCATCCTCAGTATTATTATACACAGCCTGCTCCCCCAATTCATAGCCCCCCCCGGTATTAAGGCGTTCGTGCCCCCCGTACATTACCCCCCCGGCCCAGGTGTCTTACCTGCCGGTACCAGCTCTCTGCACTCGCTGCCGCTCCTCCTCTGTTAGTCTCTCCTACTCCCCGGTACTTTCTCCTACAACTTCTGATACTCTCTTCTGATACTCTCCCTCGCACTTTGTGTTACTCTCTCCTCAGTATCTGTTACTCTCACCTGTAGCCTCTGTTACTCTCCCCCAGTATATGTTACTCTCACTTGTAGCGTATGTTATGCTCCCCCCAGTATCTGTTACTCTCCCCCCAGTATCTGTTACTCTCCCCCCAGTATCTGTTACTCTCCCCCAGTATCTGTTACTCTCCCCTGTAGCGTCTGTTACTCTCCCCCCCAGTATCTGTTACTCTCACCTGTAGCGTCTGTTACTCTCCCCCCAGTATCTGTTACTCTCCCCCCAGTATCGGTTACTCTCACCTGTAGCGTCTGTTACTCTCCCCCCAATCTCCGTTACTCTCTCCCGCAGCCTCTATTCCTGTTATTTTGTGGAGTCTCTGCCCCTGCCGTCCTCCTCCTGTTACCCCGCGCTTCTACCTGTCTCAGCCTCCTGCCCTGTGTGTGGTGAGAGGTATGTGATGCGTGATCTCCAGGAGGGGGAGAGACAGACGGGTTGGAGGGGGGGGGAGAGGAGGAGGAATGAGGCTAAAAGCCGATTTGGAGTTAAATGCTTAAATGCAAAGCAGTTTGCAAATGGGAAAAGGGGCCAGAAATCAGTGCGTGTGTCAGAGAGGATGAGGAGTGGCCCAAAGAGCTTACAGTCTGATGTCTAGGTTTACAGATAAAGGGTCATTAAGCGAACGCCGTCTATCAATCATCTGTTATTGTTTTCTAGAGTCATTAAAAAAAACATAAAAAAGCACAATATAAACACAATATACACAAAACACACACATGCGGAGAGTGCGTACAAATATACTAATAATCGAAAACACGATTTATATCCAGAAATAACATCACGCCAACACAAATTACACCACACGGGATACACTTACACATGCGCAGGGTGAAATACAACACACACTATACAACACACACAATACAACATACAGTACACAACAGCACACACAATACACGCTGATATGAAATGTACATTAGCCACTGACACAACATTCTAATGTACCATAAATACGCATTGTGTTCTAAACGGGGGGGCACTTATAACCCCGAATTCGTTGGGGGGGGCAAGGAGAGGTTCCATAACGTGTGATTGGGTTCTAGAATCCCCAGATAATTAGGAAATGATTTCTTAGACATACTCTGAATATTAGCTCTAATCGCAGGAGGGTTTTTAAATCATTTTGAGTTTTTTGGGGTGATTTTGTTATTATTTGCGGGGTAACCGTGGGGTAACGGTGGGGTTTGGGGTACTCGGTTCGGTTCTGGGTGATGGGAACGCCGGGTTCTGATTAGTGGATCAGGTCCGCGTCTCTGTGTTTTCTGCTTTCTGATTTTAGCTTCTAGCAAATCCTCTTGAGCTGCATCTGTTGAACCTGCTGTTATCCTGAGCAAAGCAGATAATACCCTATAACCCCAGCCCTGCCCTGTCCTACCTCCAGCGGCTCGGTACCCACCCTGCTTCATCTCTCTGGTGCCCATCCGGCTCTGTGCCACCCCTCACCGGCTCACTGGACTCTGTGCCACCCATCACCGGCTCACTGGACTCTGTGCCACCCCTCACCGGCTCACTGGACTCTGTGCCACCCCTCACCGGCTCACTGGACTCTGTGCCACCCTTTGCTGAACAACCTGGCTTTACACCAAGCCATCCTAGACTCATCTGAGCCACCTCCAGAAACCTGGCTCTACACCAAATCTCACACACCCGTCCGTCCCTCCCAGACCTGCCCCACTCTGTGCTTCCTCTCCTAGTCACCCAGCTCTATGCCAACCCATCCCAGACCCACTCAGCTCTGCGCCAACCCATCCCAGACCCACTCAGCTCTGCGCCAACCCATCCCAGACCCACCCAGCTCTGCGCCAACCCATCCCAGACCCACCCAGCTCTGCACCAACCCATCCCAGACCCACTCAGCTCTGCGCCAACCCATCCCATACCCACCCAGCTCTATGCCAACCCATCTTAGACCCACCCAGCTCTGCATTAACCCATCCCAGACCCACTCAGCTCTGCGTTAACCCATCCCATACCCACCCAGCTCTGCGCCAACCCATCACATACCCAACCAGCTCTGTGTTAACCCATCCCATACCCACCCAGCTCTGCACCAACCCATCACATACCCACCCAGCTCTGCGCCAACCCATCCCAGACTCACCCATACCTCCACAAACCTGGTTCTTCACTACCCCTCAAACACCCACCTAGCTACCCTTGCTAGACCCAGTTGTCCTTGACCTCTCCTGTACGCACCGCTGACGGACCCACTCAAACCTCAAATCTGCCATTTTGTTTGTGTCCTGCCCTCCTCTCCTGGGCCTGGCCGGTCCTCGTATCATTTATGGACTTCACTACATACCCTCTCCCTGCCTGGTCCTACCCCGTATGTACTTACCCTACCCGTTCCTGACCCCTCTCTCCTGTACTCACTATGTAGCATCTCTCTTGACCCTTGAGTATTAGCTCTACCCCTTTCCAGTTCCTATCTCTATGCCCACAGCTTTATTCTGTCTCCCCTATGGAGGCAAATCTGCCACCCGCCTGCCCTTCATCTGCCCAAATTCCTCTAAGCCCTCCTGAAACTCGCCAGTTCAGTCCCTGCGCCCCGTAAGGCCTGGCGTGGAATGGTATAAAGCCTCTCATTATTAATATTTATGACGGAGTGTGAGTGCTCGGCGCGTGTGGTTTGCACATTAGCGGCGGCGGAGAATGCAGAGAAAGGACAGCAAAAGCCGGCGACTTAAACTAAAGAGATTACAGGAGAGAAATAAATAGAAGCGTTGGAGCGGCAGTCAGGGGAGACAGCCGGGGAGTACGGGGAGACAGCCGGGGAGTACGGGGAGACAGCCAGGGAGTACGGGGAGACAGCCAGGGAGTACGGGGAGACAGCCTGGGAGTACGGGGAGACAGCCGGGGAGTACGGGGAGACAGCCAGGGAGTACGGGGAGACAGCCGGGGAGTACGGGGAGACAGCCGGGGAGTACGGGGAGACAGCCAGGGAGTACGGGGAGACAGCCGGGGAGTACGGGGAGACAGCCGGGGAGTACGGGGAGACAGCCGGGGAGTACCGGGAGACAGCCAGGGAGTATGGGGAGACAGCCGGGGAGTACGGGGAGACAGCCGGGGAGTACGGGGAGACAGCCGGGGAGTATGGGGAGACAGCCAGGGAGTACGGGGAGACAGCCGGGGAGTACGGGGAGACAGCCAGGGAGTACGGGGAGACAGCCGGGGAGTACGGGGAGACAGCCGGGGAGTACCGGGAGACAGCCAGGGAGTACGGGGAGACAGCCGGGGAGTACGGGGAGACAGCCGGGGAGTACGGGGAGACAGCCGGGGAGTACCGGGAGACAGCCGGGGAGTACGGGGAGACAGCCAGGGAGTACGGGGAGACAGCCAGGGAGTACGGGGAGACAGCCAGGGAGTACGGTTGCCATGTTGGCCATCTTTAATGCCCTGAAAGAAATACATGCCACGCACGGTGCGGGGGGGGACGACAAGCGGCTGAGCAAAAACCAACACAGCATTTGCCGGCAGATCGGCCCCATTCGGCCCCTCTACTCACCTGTTTTTTCCTGCTGTAAAGACTCAAACCTTAATCAGTTGTTGGTCTCGTCTTAGATTATTAGCCTCTACCACTTCTGCTGGGAGACTGTTCCACGTATCTACCGCTGTCTCAGTAAAGTAAAACTTCCATCTAAGCCTCTCACCCTCTCGTTTTAGATTACTGCCCTTTTGCCCTAACATTTCGCCTTCTTTTAAATTAACTTCTCTCTTGTACTTTGTTAAATCCCTTTTTGTATTTAAATGTCTCTCCCCCACCCCCCCAGGCCGGACGTATGGAGACCCCCTATTCTTTCCTGATAATCGTAATCCTGCAGACCATTCATCATTTTAGTTGAGAATCTTTAACTGGCTGCATGGAAAATATTGTTTCGGGGACAGCGGGTTTGAGTCCCAAAAAGAAAGGGGGGGGGGATGTTAGGCCTCTAACCGTTAGGGGGAAAGAAAGGAGAATCAGGTTAGACAATCAGGGATCAGGTTAGACAGGTTAGGGAATGGATGCTGGTAAGGAGAAAGGTTAGATGGTGGGGGAGGTGGCTGGTTAGGGCAGACTTTCAGGTGGCGGGGGTTGATGTTGGTGGCTGGTTGGGGCAGAAGTTAGGTGGTGGGGGTTGATGTTGGTTAGGTGAGAGGTCAGATGTCAGATGGTGGGGGAGGTGGTGATGGCTGGTTATGGGAGAAGTTAGATGGTAGGGGTGGAGGGGTATTGGTTACGAGAGAGGTTAGATGGCGGCAGGATGGTGGATGGTAAAGAGAGAGGTTAGATGGTGGGAGTGGATGTTGGTGAGGAGAGAGGTTAGATGCCGGCAGCACAGTGACTGGTTAGGGGAGAAGTTAGATGGTGGGAGTGGATATTAGTTAGGAGAGAGGTTAGAGGGTGGGAGTGGATGTTGGTTAGGAGAGAGGTTAGATGGAGGCAGTATGGTGGCTGGTTAGTGGAGAAGTTAGATGGTGGGAGTGGATGTTGGTTAGTGGAGAAGTTAGATGGTGGGGGTGGATGTTGGTTAGGAGAGAGGTTAGAGGGTGGAGGTGGATGTTGGTGAGGAGAGAGGTTAGATGGAGGCAGGATGGTGGCTGCTTGAGGGAGAAGTTGGATGGAGAGGGTGGATGTTGGTTAGGAGAGAGGTTAGAGGGTGGGAGTGGATGTTGGTTAGGGGAGAAGTTAGATGGTGGGAGTGGATGTTGGTGAGGAGAGAGGTTAGAGGGTGGGGGTGGATGTTGGTGAGGAGAGAGGTTAGAGGGTGGGAGTGGATGTTGGTGAGGAGAGAGGTTAGAGGGTGGGGGTGGATGTTGGTGAGGAGAGAGGTTAGATGGACGCAGTATGGTGGCTGGTTAGTGGAGAAGTTAGATGGTTGGAGTAGATCCTGGTTATAGGAGAGGATAGTTGGTTGGGGGGTAGATGTTGGTTAGAGGGGAGGTTAGATGGTTGGGAGGGAAAGATGCTGGTTCGGGAAAGGGTGGGGGGAGAGGGTAGGACAGTGATTAGGGATCTCTGGTTGTTGAAGTGACTGAGCGGCTGACTTCTTCTCATTTGGTTAAACAAACCTGAGAAATTTTATTACCAAATCAGTGACAGGAAAATGTTTAACTCTCTCAGCAGCCACACTGCACTCTCACACGTGTACGCTGCACTCTCACATGTGTACGCTGCACTCTCGCAGTAACAGCGCTCTCTGCACTGCTCTCATTGGTGGCACCTAAATGCGGTCTCCTGTATTCAGTCTCTCTCACGAAGAGCGAACGTCTCTTGGAATGTTGAATAAATGACATCCTAAACGCTCACCAATATTCCAAAAAGAACGCATGAACTCCTACGGGAAAAAAAACGTGTTTCCACGCGCATCACACGCCGAGACCCATGACTGCGTCAGCCGTGACATCAACAAGCAGCTATTTGCAGTCTCTTTTCCCAGGTGTCGGGGTCCACGCGGGACTTAGCAGTCATCAAAACTTCAAAGCTTTCCCTGGCCACACAAATGGCTACAGGTCGGCTAAAGAGCTGACCGCCAGCCTTCTGATACACTGTTACTTCTGACCTCAGATATGAGAGCCTAAGATATATGTATGGGGGCCCAACAACCATCTGGGGCCCTTCAGAGTATGGACTGTGGTATATGGCAAAAAGGTGTGATGGCGAGGGTGTGATGCACAGAGCCCAGAAACGTTTTTGGGAGGAACCCTGACCCTGAGACCACGTTGTTGATGCTGGAAGGAGACAGTTGGAGGCCCTCTCATGGAGACATCTAGTTCTTCCGAGACCCCCCGACATTAACTCCCCGGAGACAGCCGAGCTCTTTCTCCCGTCCTCTCCTTATAAAGCCATCTCGCAGCGAGCGCCGGTGGCACGCAGCGCCCTGGCTGTGTATCCGGCGGTTTGTTTTTTTGGCACACCGTGAAAGTTAAGTCATCTTCTACCCTCCAGCCACAGAAAAGAAACAGAAGACTTTATTATACAAAAAAAACGACGCTCATTAACCTCATGCATGCCAGTGACCAGCACATTAACCCTTGACGGTCAGGGGCCACATCAGTATTAGTCTTCAGAACATCATTTCATTCTTCTCCGCAGGATATCACCCCCGTACTTTGCACAAATACCCCACGTTCCTTTTGAACAGGGGCAGCTGACCGCTTTATGCCCAGGCCTGATCCGCAGAGTATTGCACCATTCACGAAGCACTGGATCAATATCTGAAGGTTATTGCACAATTAGGTAAATGCCACCAAATATCTGCGAGTCACAGTCCTGTTAACCCCGTATCCCCCAACACCCCCCATGACGCTGTATCTAAAGTTCATCTGTGAATTTCCTGCTCTCTCGTTTCTTCTGTCTCCTCCCCGACGGTCTCTCCGGCTCTTCACCGTTGGAAGCTGTCTCTCTCCCAGTCTTGGTCTCCTCGCCGTCTTTACTTTGGGTAGCATTGGCCGTTCCCAGGAGGAGATCCTGTGCTTCAGAGCGCTCCTGTTAGAGAGACACACACAGAGATCAGAGCGAGACCCAGGTCAAAACCTGCCGAGACAGACCAGGAGCTCGCGCAGGGCTACCGTCAACACTCACACTCAACACATACAGTGAAACAGAGCGGAGCAGAGAGAGCGACACGCGAGGACGGCTCGGTGACAGACGGGGAAGCACTTAGAGATCGGTCACCTGCTCGGCGTGTTCTGCGGACTTGGTGAACCACAGCGCCACGGCACATCGCGTTCCCCGCGTCACTGCGCGCACGCCATGAGCGTTCTCTCCCCCCGAGCTGAACAGGACCAAGCGGCCACAGCGGGGACGGACTTCTGCCTGCAACGACAAGAAGAGATAACGCAACCGGAAGACGTCCGCTCCTCAAATCAGCGCGATAACGAAGTCGCTGGTACTTTACACGCCGAGACGCTATGGCACCCGGAATATGCTCAGAGACCTTAAATCACGCTTCGGATTTGTCTCGGGTCCAGCACGGCCCTTAAGGAGCGGGCGCTCACACTCACCGTGACCGTCTCTGCGTCGGGTTCCGTGAAGAAGAGGTCCCCACCTTGGAAGTCATCGTTCAGGTAGAGGAGGCCACTTAAGAGATAACACGAGTTAGACGGGGCGCCAACGGAGACCTCATGAACTATATTATCATTCCAACCCCGATCCGTCCATCACCCTGCCGGAGACCACTCAGGCCAAGACCCCCATCTGATAGCGAATATGACCACCTATTCCTAAAACATCACCCCCCCCCCAAACCTAATCCATTATCATTTACTCCCGTACCTGACATCTCTGTGTACATACGCCGGAGGCTCCCTCCAACACTCCTTCTCCTCCGGGTCCAGAATGCAGTTATCGGCGTGGACGGGGTGACTGAGATCAGAGCGGCCCTCCTGCTCACCTGATGAAGAAAATGTATACATCTCAGAAATAATTGAAAGAACAAACATTAAAACATCCCAGCGATGTCTCCTGAATTATAATATAATAGCAGCGACTTCATTAACAGGGTAGTTAGAAGGAGGTGGTAAAAATGAATGAACGAAATTGGAATGGAAGGGTCCATGGGGTAGAACATAAAACCAGATCTGCCTCCCAGCAGAGGAGACAGAAGCCATCTATATCACCTACCATCACACTTTAAACTGTGCTATAGGGGAGGCTGCAGGTCCTTTAATTGGTCTGCTCTCAATTGTGCTTCGTCCAATGACGTTCTTGCTTCTCAGGAAAGGGGCTGGGCCTTTACCATGTTTATTTATTTACAGTGTCTGATTGCAACATTGTAACAAGTCCCCGGAAGATACCAATCCCGCCTCATACAGATCGCAGACGAGATCATCTCAACCCAGAAACGGAATTATTAAACGGGTCGGTACAATCAATAAAAGCTGCCGTTACCTTCTATAGCCGATCGGCACACGAGGTGGGTGTAGGAGAAGTGAAGCTTCTCTGTGCCAAAGTAAGACTGCGCCAGAATCCGAGCGCGCTCACTAGAGCGATAGAGCAGCCGAGAGTGCGAGAGGTCAGCGCTTCCCGCTAAAGCCATCTGTAAAGAGACCGAGGGTGAAGATGTGTGGTGTGGGTAGTAGTTATGTGGAAGGCATTCCACGCCGCGTCGGCAGAGTTATCACGCTGAGCACATGCGCGGACTGATATTACAGCGAACATCCGTACCTGTATCGCTCGCAACACAGTCAGACCCTGGATCCTCTCCCGGGGAGTATGAGGCGATCGTCGGCCTCGGAATCCACTCCCAGAACCCCCAGCCATCTGCAGGAGCACGGGGTACAAACGAGACAGGTTTAGGGCACTTAGCGACTGTTATTCCCGTCCCTGACCCGACGGGAACCCCATTAGCCCCGTCTTACCTGGGCCAGGTCAACAAGCATCCTGCACTCATCCTCGTTTATCACTCCGTCCAGGGTCACTCGCGCCGTCCCGTTCATTTCATGGGGGGTGAATGTCACCGTCACGTCGTCATAAGGCAGGCTCGCTGGAGGAGAATACGCATTCCCATAATTAACTGCCCTTCCCCACGATCCCCTCCCCCCCCCATTAAACGATACTCACCCCCTTTCTGCCCCTCTGCCTCTCTTTCCTTCCTGATCAGGAGAGACAAAAGCCTTTTAATAAGCAGCAAACACTGGAAAGCTACAATGTACCCCAATAATGTACCCCAACGCAGAGCGACAGCGGGTCCCGGGGTTACGGACTCTCTCCCCCGAGGGGCAGATTAGAGAGGGAGCACTTCTCCCATTTACTGGCCTTGCTCTTATGAGCTTACAATCTATTAAGCAGAACAGGAAAGCGTCCGTTATCTCCCGGCCCGTCGAATAAATGAGATTTCGGGGCGCTCACCGCACTCTCTCTCGCAGGCTCTCTGGGATTATTTCTTCCGGCGTCCAGGAATCCTGAGAGAACGTAAAATTTACACATTAGTCTCACGCTAGAAGTCATGAAGGTAATCATGAAACATATTAACCATTTCAACGGACTCCGGTCACTCGCTCTCTCTAACACCCTCTGTCGATGTCTTCCTACCCTCCCCGCCGCCCGCTTCCACACCCCGGTCTCCATTTTCCCCTCTTGCCTCCTCTTGTTCTTCCGTTATCCGTTATCCAGGTACTTCTGCAAAGGGGCGGAGCCTCGGCTCCACCCCTTTGCGGATAACATTATAAGAAATGGTCGTTTTTTATTCAGATAAATTTTTCTCTTATAAATCGACAAAATAAGAAAAATAAAAAGATGATTTAATGGAAGACACTCATGGTTTGTGGGGGTTAAACTAGAACACCAGTCAGCCAATGGGAAAAGGGCAAGGCAGGGATCCCATCTCCGATTGGTTGCCGTAGCAGCGTTCTGCGGCTTTGCTCATCTTTCAGATGCTGCGCTCCTGTCTCTTAGCGTGTATGTACACATGTACTTTACCGTGTACACACACTCACCCTAACACGGATGCTGGGAGGCGGGTAAACCTGTTCTACCAAGTGTCCCTAGCAGGCGGTCATATATATTCCTGGGCAAATATAGAAAATATATATATACGGTCACGCAAGCTTTCTCGGATTTCCACGTGTGCGTGTGTAAAAAAAAACGCGTTAGAAGACGTACCGGATCCCCGAACGAGATGTTCAAATTCTCCATGGCGTAATAGAGCAATTTCTTCTCCGAGAGCGTGCGATGCACGTATGACGCGATGATCTGCGGGAATAAACCAAGTATTATTGGGGGGGGGCAAATTTCAAACTTCTCTGGGATGCTGTTCCGCTGACCTGTCTGCGGGCAATCAATTGAGTGATTATTCCTCCCCGTTAAATTACTTCCGCTCCTTTAGTTAAATGGGTTTAACTCATTGTTGGCAATAGTTTTTTTGTTGGGGTGAGAAGGTGGTGGCATTAGGGCATCAGGGTCATTAGCGACAGCGGAGAGCTCTCACTGAAATCATCCGTGGTAGCAGCATGTATGCTGGCGGAATGCTGTGATTGGCTGCTGCTGCTCCCTAGACAGGAAGTGTACTTAAGAACACTTCCTGCTTTCAGGAGACACAGACAGAAGACTAGGCCTCGTCTCATCGCGTTACCTCTCGTGCTTTGCCCACGCTCTTGCCGCCAAGTCGTTCTTCGCACCCACGCAGTCTCTCTCTCGTGGTCTCATTTTGAGGATTGAAGAGCAGCAGTGAGTGAGCGATTTCTGCAGCCGAGTCCCAGTCCTCAACTAACGAAAAGGAAATACCCAAACAAGGCCTGTTAGCGACCCTAATGGGGTCCGACAGGGCAAACAACTGTTTTTCTGGTGAGTGGGGGCTGTATGTTTGCTGGAGTGGATACTCACGCTTGGTGTAAGTGTCCATCAGTAAGGACAGGCAGGATAAGACAGCGTCTTCTTTTGAGGGTTTGAGTCCGGGGGTCGAGGAACTCCGTAAAACGCACATCTGCCTGCACTGCAAGACGCTGACGTAATACTCTGAAAGGGAAGGAGCAGATTGTGTAGGGGCAGGTTGGTGGATAGGGCAAAAAAAAAGCATCAGGGGCAGAGACAGAAAAGATAGAGAGAGGAGAGCGTGAACCCACCTGCAATCACCTCCGATAAATCCCTGTGCACCTCGTTTTCAAGTTCTCTCGTTCCCTCGCAGAGACTGCGGCAACTGTCTAACTCCGAGAGGCAAGCTGTCAGGGAGTCCTCTAACCGAAGGGCCGCAGCTCGGAGCTTACCGTCAGACAAGAGCGAGACAGCCTGAGAGAACAGCGCCTGTGGACAGACAGACAGACAGGAGACCATAACACGACCGCCCGAAGGAACACAAGAGACAGCAGAGGGTTTGTCTGTATTCATTAACCTGCGAGACAGCAGAGGGCTGATTTCAACTCTATACGTTACGAAGGGCCAAACCCAATGAGCTTCTAATGCAAGAAGGGCCGAACTGGGCCATACCATGCATCATGCAGACCACACCGGCTCTTCCGGTAAGAGAAGCTCCTCTGGGGTGGTCCTTCGTGATGCGAGGGGACCGCAGGGACACGAAGTGCTCACAAGGGGAAGAGACGACCAGCCGACGGCGGCCCTTCTGGCCACAGAGACTGTCCGAGAGCAGCCATATCTCGGTAGGGTTTGTGAAGACGCCTCGAGGAGCATTAGAGCGCGGGAATAAAGGCTGTCTCGTTTTGTTACCTGGCACTGGGACTGTTCCAGGTCTCGGAAGCTCTGCTCACCGACGTTCTTCATCTTGCGGTAGCGCTGAAGGTCGTCCTGGATCTGTTCGTGGAAGGGGTTCCGGACGTAGAAGGTGAACGCGGCGGCGGCGGCTTCATCCAGTTCCTCCAGCTGTCGGAAGAATTGTGCCCGTTAGTCCATAACCCCCCCTCAGACCGTCAGAGAGGGGCACTTTCATTTTAGGGGGTGTGGTTGGAGGTGAGGTTTTGGGCGGGGCTTTGAGACTGTATATAAATTGGGTAACTGGGTAAGGTTAAGAGGTCTGAAGAGATTCCTCCAAATATTAACCCTTTCATGGAATGGAGAGAGCGGTGGTTCCAATATATCAAAGATGTACAGATATTGAGAATTTATACACCTGTAAACAAGCAGGGATATTAGGAATATTAAGGATTCCGGTCTGTGTGGAAATTTGCCCATTTGCCCTGAGAACGGGGTCTCCTACAAAACCCGGCTGTCATCAGAAGTCATTTCCTGTCCGCCATGACCGTCCGCGCAAGTCACTTCCTACTCGTGTCTGAACCGGTGTCTCGCCAGGAACCTTACTGAAAACGGACGGGGCCCTCAGAGAATCGCCACTTACCAGCAGGAGACAGACCTCAAGGTGTATGCTGGGTCTTATAACCCCCAGCGCTGTATAAAGTAATATAACCCCAAGCGCTGTATAAAGTAATATAACCCCCCCAGCGCTGTATAAAGTAATATAACCCCCAGTGCTGTATACAGTAATATAACCCCCAGCGCTGTATACAGTAATATAACCCCCCAGCGCTGTATACAGTTATATTACCCCCAGTGCTGTATACAGTAATATAACCCCCAGCGCTGTATACAGTAATATAACCCCCCAGCGCTGTATACAGTTATATTACCCCCAGTGCTGTATACACTAATAACCCCCCAGCGCTGTATACAGTAATATAACCCCCAGCGCTGTATACAGTAATATAACCCCCCAGCGCTGTATACAGTTATATTACCCCCAGTGCTGTATACAGTAATATAACCCCCAGCGCTGTATACAGTAATATAACCCCCCAGCGCTGTATACAGTTATATTACCCCCAGTGCTGTATACACTAATAACCCCCCCAGCGCTGTATGCTTTATGGCATTGCTAATGAAGTCTGCTCTGTTATTGACATTCATTAGTCAGAGAGTACAGCTAGGTGGTTAAGACTGAGGCATTCTATTGTTTCCCATAGGCAGTATGATAAGGAGTCGAGGGGTGCAAACACATACATACATGTAAGATATATATACATAGACACACATACATTATATATACACACCAACATACACACATACATAATAAATACATATACACATACCTACATTATATATATACATAAAGACACGCACATACATAATATATATATATATCTACATACCTAATAACAGATGGAATAAGTATCTCGTGATAATACCTTTTTTTATTGGAGTAACAGAATCTTGGAATCACGAGCTTTCAGGAACTCTTCTCCCTGATCTCCCGAAAGCTCGTCATTCCAAAATTCTGTTAGTCCAATAAAAAAGGTATTATCACAAGATACTTATTCCATCTCTTATTTAATATTCACACCACCGGACTAATACAGCTACAACCTCTACTCGTCTACATACACACACACACACACACACACACACTATATATATATACATACAGACAGACAGACCCACAAACTGCACATTAACACATACACACGCTATACACACTGACTATGCACACATTATATATACACACTGTACACACACTGTATACTCTGTATAGACACACTCACTATACACACACTGTACACACTCACTATACACACACTGTACACACACCCTTTACACACTCTGTATATACACACACACACTTTATATATACAAACTGTACACACACACTGTACACACACACACACACTGTATACACACACACACACTGTATACACACACACACACACTGTACACACACACACACACTGTATACACACACACACACTGTATACACACACACACACACTGTATACACACACACACACTGTACACACACACACGCTGTACACACACACACGCTGTACACACACACACGCTGTACACACACACTGTGTACACACACTCTCTCTCTCTCGTGTCCACGTGGCCAGTGCTGGAAGCTGCTGAGCATTTCTGGGTCTGGAAGTATTAACCCCTTCATCACCCCACTGCACTCAACTTGCCAGCTCTACACTTTCAGCCTATTACCCCTCCCAGCATTCTGCTGCCCCCCCCGTGCTGTGTGTAGTAGATATTTTATTGTCACCCCTCTCCGACTCCGGGTAGTTCATTGCCCTGCCTGCTGCCCCTCCCGGGTATTACCCCTGTTGCCCCTCACCTTGTAGTGCACCACCTGCAGGTAGTTGTAGAGCTGTCCCCTGCTGAACACTTTCTCTGTTTCCTGGGTCAGTCGATACAGGGATGGTTCTCCCAGCCGCAGCCTCTCGCAGCCCAGCAGGCAGTCCGCTCGCTTTAGTACCGCGTCCTCCAGGTGGGGCCCCCAGGAGCCCCGGAGCCCGCACTCCTCCCCGCAGCGCACCTTCACCCCCTGCAACTCGGACAGGCTCCGCAGGGCCCCCCAGAGCTGCCCCCGGGCCCCCAGCCAGTCCTCCCGAGAAAACAGAGAGATCCCATTCCAGAGCAGGAGGTCGGGGGGCGGCAGGGGGCTCGTCCGGATCCCTGACAGGGCAAAAAGCCCCCCAAAGAGGAGCAACAGGGGTCCGCGCATGGCCGGGAGAAAGTGGGGTGCCGGCAGGGGTGGACTCGGGCAGGAGGGGGTGGGATGAGGGAGGGGGACTAACCAGCCGAGCCCCTCCCCGAGACCTCCATTAACCCCTTACTCACCACAAGCACGCGGGTTGCAATCAATTAACCATGTACTCCCCGAGAGCATTATTAACCCTTCATTCACCAGCGACACGTAATTGAACGAAGGCCAGTAAAGCGTCCATCCATTAACCCTTAATAAACTGGAGCTTTCCAGGCAGCGCTTTAAAGTAACTCTTTAGTCACCAGAAACCTCATGTAGAGCCAAATACGTTTCCTACATTAACCCATAATTGACCAGAGAGCTGCAGAGTCCATTTAACCTCTTATTAGCAGAATCCCACGTATGACTGCATCAGTCATTTACAAGAGCACCCCCCCATTCACAGAATCCTTCCAAGCATGGATTTATTAACCCCCTGAGCTTCACTCCATTAACCCCTCACATGCCAAAGACCTTGAGACTATAACCTTAATGACCTGGGGACTCTTGGTCTATTAACCCTTGGCATGTAAGGGCATGCATTTCCTCTGTCCATTAACCCCTGTCCTTCCAAATCTAGCCATTAACCCCTACCCTGCCATTATTTTCTGTTTTTGGGAGCTGCCAGCTTGCTGCAGCATCACCTTTTATATTTCTACATCCAGGTAAGACAATAATAATAACCCCCCCCCCCAGATCAAGCCAAGGTACTTATAATACCCCCAAGAATAATGACACAAGTGGAGAGGGGCAGCTGCCAGCGTTGGACTCTTTATTACTAACCTGACATGCAGCCCCATCAATGAAGAAATGATATTAAAATACTCTGTTAGCACCTAAATATGCATTCATTAAACCTGCGGGGGTAATGGTTCTCTTAAAGAGAAGCTGCAGCTCCAGAGCTGCAGTGCGCTGTCCTCAACCACTGGCAAGAAATGGCATCGATTGAAATGGGAGCATTTTCTGCGCAGGGATGCGGGGGGGAATCTCGAGCCGGGGCTGGCTGGAGGTGATAGGGACGGAACTCATCGACTCAGGATAGGAGCTGGGGATGGGGGGAAGGGACAGAGGGGTCTTCCGAATCCCTTCATGCATTTTACCCTCCAGGTAACTAATGTACCCATTGGCACCCATAGTTACACTTACACAAACTTACACACCAACACACATGCACTTCCACATTATCACTCTCACACTAACACACTCTAACACTACACATCCATGCTAACACACTAACACTTACACATCTATGGCGTGGTATTGTGTGTAGATGCATACAGATAAATGTTATCCCCAGCATGAAGTCTACTCGGTGCTGCTTAAACTGATTTATTATATAACTTTATTCATGAAAATTCAGCTACATTTCCTAATATTAACTCACAGAAAGTATATTCCAGGAGTGCAACCCAATGAGCCGTGGCTCCAAAACTATTTAGTGTGGACCCACTTAAAACCGCAGACGTTATAGGGGCCCCAGTACCGGAACTGTACCTGTGTAGCCTGTCGAGTGTGTACTTGGTGCTGTGCGTGGTTGAATATATGGCTGTCGGGTCGCCATGTTGGCTTTTGTTTTCAGGACCTGTCCTGCCGGAAAATGGCCAACATGGCGGCCCTGTACGGCCGGCAGCTGCTTTAATAAAACGTCACGTGTCTCCTTCATCACACAATCCAAAAAGTACCGCCGAACGCACCCTCAGCCGCCCATTCTGCGTTCTCCATCCTCCAATGCAGCGCCGGGTTATGACATCATACCCTGGCAGTCCAGTGTAAATGTGATCTGCCCTGTAACCGGCCCTTGAGCAGTGGGACACCTGGGGGGCTGATGGTCCCCCCCCCAGGCCCAGTCAGCATATGCCCATACCCAGGAACTTGCCCCGGAGTCTCCGGTTGAAGCACCGCTTTTCTGGGTCTCCTAGTAACGCCCTGAAATCTCTAGACACGCCCAAACCCCACCCATGACTATTCCCCCCTCCCACCCTCTTATAAATATAAAGCAGTTGGGACCAGCCCCACCCACCACATCAGGCCCATTGATGATGTCAGCCCAGCCCAGTAGATCCTGGGATCCAGCGATGTCCACAGAGCTGACAATCTACCACATTTGTCAGTAAAATATCCGCGATTCATCATTAAAAGGCACTTTGACAAAGGAACACCATTTCTACGGGACGTTCGCTCCTGCCACAGGGGGGCCCCAGAGGGCCAAACAGGTCCACGAAGTCACCGGCCCATTTAACACGAAGTCTGCGGAACCTTCAGAATCCGAAAATTCCGCGGGGTTTGGCGTAGCCCAGCTGGGCCTTGCTGCTGAGAAAGGCGAGGAGGCCCACGGAGGTCTCCACGGTGACGCTTCTATAGAGGACCAGCAGGCCGTTGGCTCTTCCGGGGAGCGGTCGCTGCCTGTGAGCCGATTTCACCGACTCCACTAGGCGTTCCATGAAGGGTTCGAGCTGCCGGGACACAAGAACACGGAACTTTCATGATTCATGTGTGAAGGGGGAGGAGTTAAGTGCGCCACGTGAAGGACACAGGTGGGCTATAGGAGTGATATATAATATAACCCCCCAGCGCTGTATACAGTAATATAACCCCCCAGCGCTGTATACAGTAATATAACCCCCAGCGCTGTATACAGTAATATAACCCCCAGCGCTGTATACAGTAATATAACCCCCCAGCACTGTATACAGTAATATAACCCCCAGTGCTGTATACAGTAATATAACCCCCAGCGCTGTATACAGTAATATAACCCCCCAGCGCTGTATACAGTAATAACCCCCAGCACTGTATACAGTAATATAACCCCCAGCACTGTATACAGTAATATAACCCCCAGCGCTGTATACAGTAATATAACCCCCAGCGCTGTATACAGTAATATAACCCCCCAGCGCTGTATACAGTAATATAACCCCCCAGCGCTGTATACAGTAATATAACCCCCAGCGCTGTATACAGTAATATAACCCCCAGCGCTGTATACAGTAATATAACCCCCAGCGCTGTATACAGTAATATAACCCCCAGCGCTCTATACAGTGATATAACCCCCAGCGCTGTATACAGTAATATAACCCCCAGCGCTGTATACAGTAATATAACCCCCAGCGCTGTATACAGTAATAACCCCCAGCGCTGTATACAGTAATATAACCCCCAGCGCTCTATACAGTAATATAACCCCCAGCACTGTATACAGTAATATAACCCCCAGCGCTGTATACAGTAATATGACCCCCAGCGCTGTATACAGTAATATAACCTCCACCGCTGTATACAGTAATATAACCCCCCAGCGCTGTATACAGTAATATAACCCCCAGCGCTGTATACAGTAATATAACCCCCAGCACTGTATACAGTAATATAACCCCCAGAGCTGTATACAGTAATATAACCCCCCCAGCACTGTATACAGTAATATAACCCCCAGTGCTGTATACAGTAATATAACCCCCCAGCGCTGTATACAGTAATATACCCCCCCAGCGCTGTATACAGTAATTACCCCAGCATTGTATACAGTAATATAACCCCCAGCGCTGTATACAGTAATATAACCCCCAGCGCTGTATACAGTAATATAACCCCCAGCGCTGTATACAGTAATATAACCCCAGCGCTCTATACAGTGATATAACCCCCAGCGCTGTATACAGTAATATAACCCCCAGCGCTGTATACAGTAATATAACCCCCAGCGCTGTATACAGTAATAACCCCCGCATTGCATTATGCTGCACCTGGCACATGTCTCGGAGGTGTTGGTGGCCGGGGGCTCCGGGGTGTTTGGTCAGGATGACGTAGGGTAGATTTTGGGCCCATGGATTCCAGCGGGAAATGAAGGAGGGGGGGTCGCGGAGTTTGTCCCACTGCACCTTCAGCGCATGTCCGTCCAGCCTGGCAGAGAAGGAGCAGAGGAGAAAATGTAACGGATTATTATTGTTTTTATAGCGCCATCATATTCCGCAGCGCTGTACAGTGGGATTAGTGCTCTGCTAACTCACTCACAAGTTCCAGAAATAAACACCAGTGGGAACAACACCCAAAACCAGAGGCGGCAGCTCAAAGGAGTAGAATCCAGTCTGACGGGGCGGGGAGCACCAGAGGAGGCGGCAGAGGGAAGATCTCCACGTTTAGGTGCACCCCTCGCAAATTAATTGGGGGGGATTTGCCCCTCTCCCCGCCCCCCCAGCTTCTTTCCCTGCAGAAGACGGGGTAACTCACTTGTTGAGTGCGGTCGGCGGGTAGCACAGCGGGCCCCACGTCACGGTGTCGATGAAATGCAGAGGAACGCGGAACAGTCGGGAGCTGCAGAGCCCAACAAAATCATAATAGCAGAGGATCAGGGACTGCTCGCACAGGAACCCCAGGAGCTCACACTCTGCGCCCCAGTGGCTGATCCTGCCGGGGGGGAAAAAGCAGAAAAGCAGCCAGATCAGCACAGACCAAAAACGATGCCACACGGACGCTCTGAGCGCTTCTTTTACCCCTCTGAGGTCCCTAAAACTTATGTAACTGCGCATGCACTACCAATGCTCTACGGATCAGGACTGAAGCCTTCTGCGATCTTTTAATGCCGCTGCGCATGTTTAACTTCATTTCATGTCAAAAGAATGCGGTGAAAGTGAAAGTGAAAGCTACGTTTCTGGCTTAATCCTGATGTTATGCTCAGCGGACCAGTTACTAGTTTTACTTTACTGAGAGGGTGGTAGATAAGTGGGCCAACCTCCCGGCAAAAGTGGTAGAGGGTAATACAGCGAGGGGATTAAACATGCATGGGATAGGCATACGGCTCCTGAATCGAAGACGAGACCGACGACTGGTTCTATGTTTCTATGGTGACTTTGTTCCATTCAGGCACCTGTGCGACGCAGGTGCACACACACCGTACACACACACACAGACACTGCACACGCTGTACACACACACACCGTACACACACACACAGACACTGCACACACTGTACACACACACGTAATTACTGTGTCAGGATCCAGGTGCTCTGCAGGTTTCCATCCTCGTCAGGGGAGAGTTGGCTTCGAACATCCTGGATGGCCTGGGAGATGAGTGACGGCTGAGGGTTGGGTGGGTGAGAGTGGGAGTACACAGAGACGGGGGGGGGGGCAGCCAAGGTAGGAGAAAGAGAGAAAAGGATGGGGTGGAAGTGGAGAGAGGAGGTGAAAAGAGTAAGAGAGGGTTCCGGGGCAACATAAAGCGAAAGGGAGGTAACAGAATGGGGTAAAAAGAGGGTAATGGGAGAAGTAAGCGGGGAAGAGTTGGAGGTAAAAAGGAAGAAATACAGTTAGTTTTACCCTATATTACCCCACGATCTTCCCTATAATGCCCAGCTAATACCCCTATAATACCCATACAGCTGTTCTATCTCCCCCGGTTCCCGTTGCCCCACATTACTGCCACCAGCGTTGCCCCTCTGTTACCCTGAAGGCGAAGAACTCCTCTTTTTGGGCTCCGGCGTCGGTCTCTGGCGTGATGTATTTCGGACTGAAGTTCTCTCTGGGCTTTTCGGGGTACATGGGATGAGCGGACGGTTTCGGGGGGCCGGGTACATCGCTGAGAGAGGTCTCTGGGTGGGCAGCCGGCTCTCTCTCCATTGTCGAGCTCTCTGTGTTACTGGATGTCTCTTCTGTCATCATCTTGTTCTGGTGACTCCTGCTTTCTCACCGCTCCATATCATGAGTCCATCAAGCAGTCTCGAGCTGTCTTTGCCAGTCGGGTGCTGTCTCTCTGTCCGGCGCTGTCTCTCTGTCGGGTGCTGTCTCTCTGTCGGGTGCTGTCTCTCTGTCGGGTGCTGTCTCTCTGTCCGGTGCTGTCTCTCTGTCGGGTGCTTTCTCTCTGTCGGGTGCTGTCTCTCTGTCCGGTGCTGTCTCTCTGTCCGGTGATGTCTCTCTGTCCGGTGCTGTCTCTCTGTCGGGTGCTTTCTCTCTGTCCGGTGCTGTCTCTCTGTCGGGTGCTGTCTCTCTGTCCGGTGCTGTCTCTCTGTCCGGTGCTGTCTCTGTCCGGTGCTGTCTCTCTGTCCGGTGCTGTCTCTCTGTCGGGTGCTGTCTCTCTGTCCGGTGCTGTCTCTCTGTCCGGTGCTGTCTCTGTCCGGTGCTGTCTCTCTGTCCGGTGCTGTCTCTCTGTCGGGTGCTGTCTCTCTGTCCGGTGCTGTCTCTCTGTCGGGTGCTGTCTCTCTGTCCGGTGCTGTCTCTCTGTCGGGTGCTGTCTCTCTGTCCGGTGCTGTCTCTCTGTCCGGTCCAGTCTCATATAATGCCGTTGGTCTCTCTGGTTTTACACGGAAGCCGGATGTTTCAGAGAAACAAAACCAGTTGAACTTCCAAACTCTTCCCTCCCTCTGTAGGCTGTCTCTCTGCATCTCCCTCCCTTGTCTGGGCTGTCTCTCCGTGGTTCTCTCCACCTCTCTCTCTCTCTCTCTCTCTCTCTTTCCATGCAAAGTATATGAAGTAAGATGTCTCTCTCCTACCCCGGGGAATCTCTCACCGAGCTCAGAATGTATGGAATGATCGTATGGCAGAGCTCTATAGAAAGAAATATAAGTCGTTCCAGAAACCAGAGGGCCAGAGGTTTAGATGGAATGTAAGGAAGTTTTACTTTACTTAGAGGGTGGTAGATAAGTGGAACAGCCTCCCGGCAGAAGTGGTAGACGGTAATACAGTGAGGGGATTAAACATGCATGGGATAGACATACGGCTCCTGAATCTAAGACGAGACCAACAACTGATTCAGGTTGGAGTCGTTACAGAAGGAGAAACGGGCGACTAGACGGGGGCCGAATGGGGCCGATCTGCCGGTAAATTCTATGCGTCTGTAGGTCATATGGACACCAAAAAGTCTTAGTAAAGCCAAGTAAAAAAAAAAGTTTTCCCTCTTTAGCCGTTTGAAATGTTGGAAGCCATCTGATGTTTTTGTCTCTCTATCTCTCTGACTTCCTCTCAAAGTGCTCTCCCTCTCTCTCTTTCCCTCCCTCTCTCTCTCCCTCTCTCTCTCTCTCTCTCTCTCTCTCTCTGTCTCCCTCTCTCCCCCCCTCTCTCTCTCTTTCCCTCCCTCTCTCTCTCCCTCTCTCTGTCTCCCTCTCTCTCTTTCTCTCTCCCTCTCTCTTCCTCTCTCTTTCTCTCTCTCTCTCTCTCTCTCTCTCTCTCTCTCTCTCTCTCTCTCTCTCTCTGTGCTGTCTCTCAATGCGCTCATCTCTATTTTAATCAACAAGAGTCACGTGGCTTAATCTTAACTGATTAATTGCACGGTAATAAAAGAAATCCAGGATTATAAACTCTCATTAGACTGAATGGACAGAACAATCCAGCACACCGGGCAGCATACCGGGCAGCACACCGATCAGTACACCGGGCAGCAACCGGGCAACACACCGATCAGAGCACCGGGCAGTACACGGGCAACACACCGGGCAACACACCGATCAGTACACCGTGCAGTACACTGATCAGTACACCGGGCAGTACACGATCAGCACACCGGGCAGCATACCGATTAGTACACCGGGCAGCACACCGGCCAACATCCCGATCAGTACACCAGTCAGTACACCGGGCAGTACACCGGGCAACACACCGGGCAGCACACCGGGCAACACACCGATCAGTACACCGGGCAGTACACGGGCAGCATACGGGGCAGCACACCGGTCAGTACACCGGGCAGCACCCCTGGCAACACACCGGCCAACACACCGGTCAGTACACCGGGCAGCACACCGATCAGCACACCAGGCAACACACCGGCCAACACACCGGTCAGTACACCGGGCAGCATACCGGTCAGTACACTCAAGACCATGTAAAGCCTGTCGTCACCAGCCTCTTCATACTGTCAATAGTAGATCACCAGTAATCTGTTTATCGCGAAACCTGGATTGCAATTATTATTATTTATTTTTATTTATATAGCGCCAACAATTCCCGCAGCGCTTCTTACAGTCCCTACATTCAAAGGGTCTGACAGAACCAGAACCGACAGACTTGCAAGTAATGAATCTATTGCCAAATGCAGGATGGATTAAGGATAAAGGTGCTGATAATAACCAAAGTGTGGATTACTGTCAGTCTATAAGGATTGGAGTATCAATGGCGGCCTATCCGTCGATAGCGATGTGTGAGTGATTGTCAGTCTGTTATCACTGATTGCGGATTACAGACACCTTGTGCTAACGGGTGAGAGAACGGAGAATCTTCCATTGGGTAGCAAGGGTGAAATAGTAGTAGAGGGTACTTTAACATCCCTCTAACACTTGTGTTTTCCAATGTCAGAAAATAATTTGTTTTAGGGCTGTGGTAAATGCTCCTCGGGGGCGGGGCTTAATGACCCATTCATAGCTTTTTATGTAAATGAGACAATTAGAAGAAGGATAGTACATTTTATTTACACAATTTAATTTATAAAGCTGTTTACTGTGGTTTCTATAGGTTTCCTACAGAAGCATTCCGAGCATTCCTAGAAATGAGGGGCATCAGGGGAGGAATGGGGGTATTTAGGGCCAAAAAAGGGACAGTCCCTTCTAAATTGGGAAAGTTGGAAGTGGGCATACAGCACAGCTTATTTCTAGAGGATAAAGTGCTGTCACATAAACTTTGAAGACTCCAGAATGAATGAATTTAGTTTGAATGTTTTCTCTTATTATGTTACTCTGCTTATGAAACGAGGTGGCCCTGGCACTTTAAGGCCAGCGGTCACCTGATGATGTAAGCAAGGACGACAGCTGGATATCGCAGTTGGCCGCACGCTGAAACACCAGGTCTGCTGCCGGTTGAGTATGGGGTTGCCAATGGCCAGCGATCCACCGGATGGCTAGTCCGGATTTATTCAGTGAGTGAAGGGCTGGATTAATGGCCTCCTTCCCCTGCCCGCCGCTGACATTCCTATACACGCGCTATTAATTCATTATTCAAAGCACCTCTGGGGCCGGAGCAGACATTCATTCACTGCTAATTGCCATGAGAAGCCGCTTCTGTAAATGATCTGGCCGATAAATCAGTTTTCTGCCGCTGTCCCCAGATGTCGCATTGTATTAATTACCGTGCTGTTTGTCCTATTTTACTCCTGTGTTTGCGGTGTTCACGTTTAGATGACAGGCCCCTAATTAGGGGCAGCTGGAGCGGCCACTTACCTCCAGTACCAGAACCAGTTTTTCTTCCTCATGTTTCTATATGGATGTAAACGTATGTGCGTCTGCGTGTTCCCGCGTGTGCAGCTATCCGTGTCTGAGTTACAAACGACCCCAATACGTCTGTTTTTTTTTATTCAAGTCACAATTTATTTATTTTGTCGTCTTTTGGCTCATTTTCCAGTGTATTTGTTGTGCGTGTAAGGGGCAAAGGGCCGTGATGGGCAGCGTAAAGCAGGGTAGGTTAGGGCCCTGGCAAAGCCCTCTGCCCCCCACAAACAGGAGTTTTGCCTGAGAACAAGGTAATCGTTGGATGGGGGGGCGCACCCAGTGCAGCTTCTTTGTTCAGCTTGTGGGAGCCTTATGTATCGGGGGGTCTCTCTCCCTGGTTCGTGGCCCCCTTCGCTATGTTAAGAGCCCCCTCTAGAACCCTTTTCAGAGAGTGAAGCTCTTCGGGATTCTGGTGCCCCATGCGGGGCATTACATAGGGACAGGCGTCGCTCCCCGACAACTCCCCAAGCCACCCCTCCTTCTAGCCCCCTCCTTGGGAGGGGGGAGGGTCGGGGTGCAGTACGCACTTTATGAGGGGTCCCGACAGGCGACGGGCAGGGAGTGTCATCAATAAATGCTGTGATCTCATCCCGAAAGAATGAATTGTGGCCTCCTGCCCCAAATCCCGCAGGACCGCCTAAGCCCCCTGCCAAAAACTGCTGGAGAGAGGTGAGGCCGTCATCTCCCTCTACCCGGGGAGCTGAGTGTCGATTCCACTGATGATAGTCGTGTCCACGGCGGGGACTAGAAGGACAGCCTCCCCGGGCCGATCCATTCCCCCCTCGAACATCATCTGAGGAAGACCACCTGATCAGGAGCGGAGAGGAACGAGGGGGGAACATGTCGATTTCATCATGTGACATTCTCCGGGACAGAGGAACCTGTATAGAGAATAAGACAAGGTGAATGGAAGCTTGGCCCATATGTCATTCTGCTCTCCTCCATCACAGCTGTACGCCCTCCCGCTGCATCCCCTTCCCACTACTGAACACCTAAGGAACGGACAAGATGGGCCGAATGGGTCTGATTGTTATGTTATATACTTCTTGTTATGTCCTGTCTACCCATTGTACATTCCTATGGAATATGATGGCGCTATATAAAACAATAAATAATAATAATGATAATCTGTTGGCAGATTCTAAGTTTCTTTCTTTATGGCCCAACAACCTCACGTAAAGCTTTTTTTCACCCCTTCTGTAAATATGACTATGAATTGGGTATGAATCAAGCGATAGATGGTGTGATAGGCTGTCAGATTTTACCCAATGGTTTGGCTCAACCAATCAGATTGTTTTGTGGCTGCACTTGAAGCTTTATCAGATCGCTGAAACCGATACAAAGAAGCAAACTGTGATATAAAGCGTATCTTTTGATGGCATTTTGTTGGAAATCTGTACCGATTATATTTATTGTAGATTTCAGATTTCATTCTTTTGGATATTTTATATATTACATTTTCTCGATTAACTTTTTTTTCACCTTTATCTCAGGTTTGAAGTAACGCCCGGAGACCACATTTGTATATTACGCCCCCCTGTGGCCAAATTAGAATCTGCATGCAATGCTAATGTCTCTATTTTTCTCTGCCCTTTCCTCCTTAATCAGTCTTTGATCTTGGCTTGATTAGTCTTTACCACTGTTGATGAGAGGCTGTTCCATTAATCTACTACCTTCTCAGTAAAGCAAGTCGATCTCATCACCCACCCTAATTCCTCTATGTTTTACCGATAGGCTATATAGATAATCCCATATCCTGCAGATACTGCCAGTGGTTTAACCCAGGGGTAGACAATCTTTGGCTCTCATGATGTTGTGGACTACATCTCCCATAATGCTCTTACAGTCATAATGCTGGCAAAGCATCAAGGGAAATGTAGTTCACATCATCTGGAGAGCCAAAGATTGCCTACCCCTGGTTTAACCCATTGCACACAGTTCAGTGTGCTGGGATTGACAATATGATGACGCTACGCTGAGATAAACTTGGGCTGGCGTTACCTGGTGCCGATGGACCTGGAGATATTGGCTCCGATCCGTTGGCAGAAGTACGTGTCGAACCGGCATGTATTTCCCATCCCTCATATCGCTGCTCAGATAGTGAGGAGGTCTCTTTATGGTGGCTCCATTAGCATCAAACCGAACCTCGCGTAGTCGTCCGTCTGCGAAATCCTCCCGGCCGCTGTCTATGAAGGGTCCACGGGAGAGGAACACAAGGAGGAGGCACACAAATTTTAGTGAGTAAGAGTAGTTGCCAAAATAAAAAGTGTATTTTGTTTCTTTATATGCAGACTTGATTGCTGCCATTCTAAGCAGTCATGTGATCATTTGGCACCGCCCCCTCCTCACAAACTACACCGAGTGGATTGCTTTATGGCAGAATTTAGTAAATTCGTGTTACGTTCATTCCTCGCACTCCTTCCTTTATCTGATACAGTCCCATTTAATGTTAAGGTTCTATCGTTCTTCAGAAGACAACACGATACGGACTTAAGGGTTACGGCTAGAGAAAAGTTCTTCTAGAGCGTGGAGAAAGTGGTCTAATCCCCCATAACTATTCATTCACCACTGGTCCTAAATCTCTCTCCCCACCACCAGTGGTTCCCCATCTCACCATCATCCACCCCGCTGTCGGACAGCATGGAGGCGCAATGTTCCCACACCGTGCGCAGGTCAGCGCGGTATCGAGCGCAGGACCAGATGAACGATGGCAGAAGGAGCGTCTGCGCCATGGAGCACCACAGCACACAAAGCACCATCCATGGGGGGGCGCTGTCATACCGCAGGCTGACGAAACTGACCACCTGGAAAAACAATGGGACCCGGTTATTCACCAACCTTTCCTTCTTGGTTTTATTTAACTTATGCAAGAAATACATCGTTTCAAGACTTTAGTTTAGATGAGAAAGTCCTAAACATCACTGAGTGTGCACTCATCTTTAGTTCATCTTTAGGAATGCCACTTAAGGGGCACTCTTCCTTTAGATCGTATCTACTTGGGGTGAACGGCCTATCCTAGACATGTCCCTCATACCTGGAAACTTTCTAAATGAGCCGTCCTGAGACTTTTGAAATAGTAACCCTGGGGTGCATTCCAGTGTCTGTGGTACATGCCAGGCTGAGCACATGCCAGTCTCCATGGCACTTGCTAGGCTGGTCATGGCAGTTTCTGCGGCACATGCCCTGCGGAGCATATGATAGTCGGCATGGATCATGTCCAACGGAGCACATGCCAGTCTCAGTGGCACATGCCAGGTTTGGCACATAGAACTTTCAATAACACATTAGCTTTTGTGGCAAATACCCGACTCATGTCATATCCTTTGCCCCATGCCTGGTTCTACGCCTCATGCCAGGATCTATGCCCCATGCCAGAATCTACTCCCCATGCAGGGCTCTACACCCCATGCCAAGCTGTATGCCCCATGCCAGGCTCTTTGCCCCATGCCAGGTTCTACTCCCCATGCCAGGGTCTATGCCCCATGCCAGGATCTACTCTCTATGCCCCATGCCAGGATCTACTCCCCATGCCAATACCTACTCCCCATGCCAGGCTCTACTCCCCATGCCAGGCTGTATGCCCCATGCTAGACTCTGAGTGCCAGGCTCCAGTGCTCATTAAAGGGCCCGTCCCTACATTCTCCGTGTGGCTGTGTCCAGCGTTTCCCCCGGGCCCTGTGCCGCTGGCAGCTGTGATTATATGCTTTCTAGATATCGGCAGCCGCCGCTGCAAAACAGCTAATTAACTGAAACTGATTATTACGCTAATTGTTAAAATAATTAAAATAGTTGTTGGGGAGAAAGAGGGAAAAGAGAAGGGGAGAGAAAGAAGAGGCAAGGAGGACAGAGGGCGAAAAGCAAGACGGCAGAGGGCGAAACAGAGGGATAAAATAAGAGTAGGCAGTAGAGGAGTGGAGACCTGCGCAAGTCTCAGCATTTTGCATACAGCATGCTCTATATGCGCTATACATAATGTACATGATGATGGGGCGTGCTGTTCCCGCACTGACCCAGAGAAGCGGTGCCTGACCCAGGGTCTCTGTTTCCAGGGATGCCGATGAGCCACCATAGATGATATCCGTGGTTGGCCCTCTGGAACTTTTTTTTGCCAACCATGTATGGTATAGCTGATTGGCTATCAATGGGCTCCATGGATATTTGCTTGTCCTAAATCATGCATTTTACAGCTCTAAGCACCAGACAACCATGATTACCAATTAAAATAAGCCATACATGTAAAACAAGCAATGCATGTGTAATAAAAGCCCACCTAATGTGTATGCAGAGCTAAAAGTATCTTAATCTCCTTTCTTAGGGCCTGCAAGATGATTCCTCTCTGTTTTCCATGGACTCTGGTGCTTTTTACTGCATGCGAATTGGTGAAGGTATTCTTTAGTTATCGGAGTTAGAAAATGAGACTTCTGTGTCATTTAGCTCCTCCCCCAGCTGCTGCTACTGAAAGCAGACAGCATACCTCAGTATGATTCTTGCACATGCTCAGTAGGATAGAACCTTCAGTAACAAAATAAAATGGGTTAAACTATCTCTTTTTTTTGGGGGGGGGATTTAACATTAAAGGAACTTTCTAGTTTTTATTGCATGTTGTACCCATTTTTATGGTCCCAGAAGTGAGAACAGGAAGCATACTTTCTGCACTTGCTCAGTAGCGCTCCTATTAAAATCAATGGAAGGTCGGCTCCGATTGAAATCACTGGTAGCAGCAGCCAATAGCGTGCATCAAAACATCAGTGTTCACAGAGCGTAGATGTGATTGGATGATGTTACTCCCTTAATTTCAAAGGGAGCACATCTGCCATGTGCAAGGATTGTATCCACAAGGGGGGGGCAAATAAGACAAGAGTCTATCTTTTTAGCCCTGTTAAGTAAACAATGCCTGCCCTTATTGCATGTAGTAAAACGCGTTGGACACCACGCACAATGCCGCACGTGCGTTTGCTGTTTCCAAAATTGGTGGCGACGCTGGGGACCCTGATTAGCGAGACCGAGGGCCCCCCCCCCCGAGTCCCCAAACAGAGTAACCAAGCTGGGTGAGTGTGAGGTAGGATAGGAAATGAATGATAAGAAGGATAATTGACAAAGTAGATGGCGTTATTGGATACAACGTCTGTCTCACCAGAATTGGAAGCCCAGTAAGAGCGTCATACAGCAGGACAATGCCCCCAACCAGCCCGGTGACCTGCGCCGCGGTCCGAGGGGATTCTGACCCATCCAGTGATGAGCGTCTCTTTCCTTGGGCGTCCTGCACCACGATGGCTGGGACCTCCAGCTTACCCTCCGCTCCCCCCTCTCCTGTTCCTCCTCTATCTGCCGGGCAGCAGCAGGCATGGTATAAAGTCACCCCCAGACATCCAAGACCGGTGCCCACCCCTCCCAACAGCAGAAGTTGGAAACAGAGTCCGAAACCCAAGCCAATGCGGCTGGCTAGGAAGTGGCATCCGCGTGTGTAGAATCGGCGTGCGTTGTCATGCCACCCGATGGAGGGCAGCGTGGATAACACGAAGGAGGCCGCCCAGATGCCCAGCGCCCCCTGCAGTGCTTGTCTTCGAGCACCTCCGAGCCGGTAGCTGACTGGCCAACGTACCATCCACATCCTGTGATAGGAGAGGCAGGCCACAGTCAGGCACGTGGACAATGCCAGGGTGTAATACGTGGACACAAAGACCTTGCAGAGACCCTCGTTCCATTCATACCCCGGCGAGTGTCTCCGTCTCAGCTGAACCACCGAGAACAAAGACAGCGGCACAGCTGCCATGAGTAAATGTGTCCCGGCCAGAAGGCAGAGGAGAAGCTCCAGGGGTCGAGGGCGCTGACCGCTGCCTCCGCGGCTTGCCAGGCTAAGGATGCTCCAGCCGTTGGCGAGGAGTGAGAGAGCGCCGCATGCCAGCCAAGACATGGAGTTGTTCTGATACAGCTCGTCAGCTTCATCCTGCTCAGAGGCTCGTGGCATTTTCCGGGCCCCGGGGGCGACAGGTCTCTTCCGGATCCCGGAGTTCGTCCCTCTCCTTATCTGTTAATTATCCTACCTGCCTGACCTTTATCTTCCGGTCAATGATCTGAATGTATGCTCTTTGCCCCCAAAAAACCCTCTACTCACCCTTTTCTTCTTCCCACACCCACTCTGTCTCTGCTAATTTATACCTCCTCTCTTGGACCACCAGCCCACCGAATATCTGACTACTCACACAAACACTCAAATTCTCCCCGTTCTCCCTTAACCTCACACGTTCAGACCCTTTCTCTCTCTCCTTACACGATCTGTACCCCACTACTACCCGTGCAGGCACTACGCCACCCGCACCTTTCAACTCTACACACAACGTGCCCCCTACAAGATGCTCAGGCCCTGCTAGATGGGCAAATGTCTCGCGTGACATCCATTACCGGTCTGAGGAACGCTCAACATGTAATCAGCTACCAAAATACCCAACTGACTATTCAGCCTGTGCTGCCCATATCGCTCTCTGGTATCAGTCTCTTAGGAGCCTCGCGGAGCACTCTCTTTGTTTCTTGCAGAACCCTCTATTTTTCCTTAGGACGGTCTCGTGTGTTTCTCACGGTCTCTTTCCCCCCTCTGGATCCTTCGCTTTGTCGAAGGAGTGGTAGAAAGCCTTGCGATAATTGCAGCCTGTCTCAGGTGGACAGCTCATGACACGCTAGGTGCAGAGGACACGTTTCCAGATGGATGTCTCTACAGAAAAAAAAACACAGGAATTCTTTTTATTAAATGCGTAAAATCATACATACAGAAGGAAAGGAGAAATTAAATGAGCTGTTCCCTCTGCTTTCGTTCGATTACTCGGACTTAGAATTATGGGGGCCACTGTCCTTGGTGCGACAGAAATTAAGGAATCTGACCTCGCTGTATAGGGAAGCCATTTATTTGGCAGGTGTCCTCGTACTAGTAAATGAATTGGATGCTAGAACGTCTAGATTGTCACCTTTTACCATCGGTACGCACCAAAGACCCCGAACATAGCATAAAATCAGGAAAATAAGAGAAATAAGCATTAAAAGGGATTAAAATGAAATACACTACAAAAGCTTTAAAACTATAACATGACAAAATGAAAGATACGCTTCTAAACGATCTGAAATGTTATATTTTTTAAGCTAATAGTTGCATTCACTTCTGCTTCACTGTAACAGTAAAATACTACTATAAGTTTACTTTAAACATCAGAAAGATGGAGGACTGAGTGTTCCTGGTGGGGGGGATAATTTAATTTATAACTGGGAACTTTCAGGGTTCGAACCCGAGTGTCAGGGTTTTTGCCCCAATCTTAGGGTCAAAGGGGCAGATTCTCGGGGTCACCCAGTCTGGAGACTCCTTCCTATTCTACACGGCTGACATCATAAATAAGACTCCTAGTTAGTGCTTATATATACTATGATATGTGTATGTGTGTGTTAGCGTGTGTGTTAGTGCGTGTGTTAGTGTGTCTGAGTGCGTGTGTTAGTGTGTCTGAGTGTGAGTATATGCATGTGTGTTAGTGTGAGTATATGCGTGTGTGTGTTAGTGTGTGTTAGTGTGTGCGTGTGTTAGTGTGTGCGTGTGTTAGTGCATGTGTTAGTGTGTGCGTGTGTTAGTGTGTGCGTGTGTTAGTGTGTTAGTGCATGTGTTAGTGTGTGCGTGTGTTAGTGTGTGTGTTAGTGTGTGCGTGTGTTAGTGTGTCTGAGTGTGTGTGTTAGTGTGTCTGAGTGTGAGTATATGTGTGTGAGTATATGCGTGTGTGTTAGTGCATGTGTTAGTGTGTGCGTGTGTTAGTGTGTGTGCGTGTGTTAGTGTGTGTGTTAGTGTGTGCGTGTGTCTGAGTGTGTGTGTTAGTGTGTCTGAGTGTGAGTATATGTGTGTGTGAGTATAAGCGTGTGTGTTAGTGCATGTGTTAGTGTGTGCGTGTGTTAGTGTGTGTGCGTGTGTTAGTGTGTGTGTTAGTGTGTGCGTGTGTCTGAGTGTGTGTGTTAGTGTGTCTGAGTGTGAGTATATGTGTGTGTGAGTATAAGCGTGTGTGTTAGTGCATGTGTTAGTGTGTGCGTGTGTTAGTGTGTCTGAGTGTGTGTGTTAGTGTGTCTGAGTGTGAGTATATGTGTGTGTGAGTATAAGCGTGTGTTAGTGCATGTGTTAGTGTGTTAGTGCATGTGTTAGTGTGTGCATGTGTTAGTGTGTGTGCGTGTGTGTGCATGGATTCCACTCTCTTTCTCTGTCTCGCTCTTTCTGGGGCTCCTTTCGTAGATGAAACACATGGGTTTATAAGGGAACACGATTCATAAACATCTCATACACCCAGCAACGCCTGACAGATGGAGCCGCCTTTTAGAACATGAGACACGATGTTGCGTAATACAGCAGTATGGAGGATTTGCGGCCCCGGGTACTGTGTATTTCAAGATATTTACCCCTGACCCATGTGGTTTTCATTACTTTTGCCCCCTCTTTCGCTCCACTCATGCACCCTCTGTCCTTTTTTTCTAGAAAGTTTTGCACCACTCTATCCAGATACTTCTCAGCGGTTTTTCCCCAATCAATTTCTTCCTGCCTTTGTAAATATTCTGAATGATGTAATGTTGTGATGTCATCAAAATACAGGAGCTGGAACTTGGTGGCCCTGGCACCTGCATACATTACACTTTTGGCCCGATGGATAGAGGCAGTCAATGGCAGGGGCAGAATTATCCAATCAAATTCAATCTAACAATCGACCATCACTTACCGAATGGGAATCGCGTGTTTATTATTATTTATTGTTTTATATAGCGCCATCATATTCCGCGGCGCTGTACAATGGGGTGTATCTAATGTATGGGTCTGCCAAGTTCTGGTGCCAGCCATCGCTCCTCGGCTCTTGCCACGCTCCCCACCCCCAACACTGGTGTGGATACCGCGTGATTTAGGGTTATTTGTTCAATAAACACGGCTTTGGATTGGGGGGCGAATTTAAACTTATTTATAAATAATAAAAGTCGTTGCCAGAACTTGTCCATAATTAAGTGGATGTTTTTGCGAGCGGTGGGTGTGGGGTTTCCATAATCCGCTGAGATTCAGAGCCATCAATTAGAGAAACGAAGAAAACAATAATTAAAAAACTTTGGAGTAAGTCGGTCTCTTGTGTAACGCAGGCGCAGCTGCGGAAATAACCACCAGCTGCAGGGGGCGCTGTGCAGAGGGGCAGTGGTGTATGTACGTGTGTGTATGTGGGTATTACTTTGATGTAACCCCACACAATCATCACTGTATAACCCGCTGCCACCACTACATAACCCACTGCCACCAGTGCATAACCCACTGCCACCCAACCATCACTGCATAACCCAAACCCACTGCCACCCAACCATCACTGTATAACCCGCTGCCACCACTACATAACCCACTGCCACCAGTGCATAACCCACTGCCACCCAACCATCGCTGTATAACCCACTGCCACCCAACCATCACTGTATAACCCACTGCCACCCAACCATCACTGCATAACCCACTGCCACCCAATCATCACTGCATAACCCACTGCCACCCAATCATCACTGTATAACCCACTGCCACCACTACATAACCCACTGCCACCCAACCATCACTGCATAACCCACTGCCACCCAACCATCACTGCATAATCTGCTGCCACCCAACCATCACTCTATAACCACCTGCCACCCCTGTATAACCCACTTTCACCCGCCATCATTGTATAAATCACTGCAAATCTCCATTGCTTTAAATCTCTCTGCCACCAACCCATGACTACCTGCCACCACTGCATACCCAACTGCCACCGGCAACCACTGTATACCCAACTGCCACCGGCAACCACTGAATAAACCACTGCAATCCACCATCACCGTGTAACCCCTGGCCACCGGCCATCACCGTAGAAGTCACTGTTACCTATCATCATTGTGTAATTCACCTGCCACCCTGGCATATGTCATAGATAGATAGCCCTTCTGACATCATAACATACAACATTACTTGTCATCGTCACTATATAACACATATGATCCATAGTCTATCTCTCTATAACCCCCATACCATATATATTCATTATATATACACCATGACATGTCACTGGATAACTCCTTTGCAATATGCCCCCTAGCTTGTTTGCCTTCACTATATCACCCCAAGGCCATATATAACCCTATATAACCCTATATAACCCCTATGCCTTATGCCATCATTGTATAACACCACACGCTGTATACTGTACCCCCCTATATAACTCTCCACACCATTATACCAACACTATATAACCATACATCATTACTATACAACCCGCTACGCCATATGCCCCACTTACCATGACTATTTAACCCCTGTCGCCACCTCACCATGCCCTACGGCGACCCCGGCATAAACATAGAACTTCCACCGATACTAACTCACCGCTATCTCCCCCCTTCCACCATCGACATTTAACTACGATGCCATAATCCACCACTATGTGACCTCCAGCACAGAGCTCCCCCCCACCATACACACCGGTCAATATACAGCCCCCCCCCTACCACCACCACCTGGGCATCGGAGGGGGGCGAGGAGGGAGACTAAAGAGAGACGTGCCGGGAGATAATGATATGCAGGTTTATTAGAGATCAAAAGCATTGGATGAAAGAGCTGTAATTAGTTCTATCGCAAAAAGAAGTGGGGTAAATGAAGAACGAAAAACGAGAAAGACAAAGACCGGGAGAGAGAGAGAGAGAGAGAGAGAGAGAGAGAGAGAGAGAGAGAGAGAGAGAGAGAGAGAGAGAGAAAGAGAGAGAGAGAGAGAGAGAGAGAGAGAGAGAGAGAAAGAGAGAGAGAGAGAGAGAGAGAGAGAGAGAGAGGGAGAGAGAGAGAGAGAAAGAGAGAGAGAGAGAAAGAGAGCGAGAGAGAGAGAGAGAGAGAGAGAGGGGGGAATGGGAAATAGGGGCAGAAAGACAGAGACAGGCAATGACAGACTGTGACAGATACAGAAATAAGGAGAGATACAAAGGAACAAAGAGAGACAGGCGTACGGAGAGGTAAAATCAGCGAGTCGCGCGGAAAGCAGACTGACAGCATAAATAGCAGGAATTAGGGAATCAAGGGGCTGGGGACGGGAATAGTCTTTGGGGGTCCATGGATGGGGAGACGAGGGAAGGGGGAGAGCGCTGGGAGACAGAGCCTTACCTTCTAGTTACGGCTGCCATGGAGACAGTAGCATCTCTGTGTGTGTCAGCGAGTGTGGCATTACACAGCACACACACACACGCACACTCACACCCCCAGGGAGACGCACACAGCCAGCTGTATAGGAAACACACAAGATACAGAGAAGATGAGAGGGAGGAGGGACAGGGTGGGAGAGGCACAGAGAGAGAGATGGAGGGAGGGAGAGACAGAAAAGGAATGTGATGGAGAAGTGAGAGAGAGAGGGGGGCAGAAAGAGAGAAAGGAGGGTGAGAAGGGAGTCGGAAATAGGATGAAAAGGAAAAGAGTGGAGTGATGGAGGAGATGGGAGTGGGGAGAATGGACAAAAAAGTGGGGGAGAGAGGCTTGAGGAGAGAGCGAGACAGCGGACGGTGACCCCAACAATATCAGACTGGAAGAGGGAACAGGTGGCAGAGGGAATAGAGTGAACTGCGTGGGGAACGAATAACCGAGAGACAGCAAGAGAGAGAAGCAAGTTCACAGAGAGATGGGCTGGTGGAGAGAGAGAGGCAGACAGAGAGAGAGAGAGAGTCAAACAGGTGGGCAGGGAGAAAGAGAGTGAGAGAGACAGGCAAACAGGTGGAGAGATAGAGAGATAGACTGGGAGCGAGAGAGAGATGGAGAGAGAGAGACTGGTGGAGATAAATGCAAGTTGATAGACAGAGAGAGAGAGAGAGGCAAACAGGTAGAGAGAGAGAGACAGAGAGATGGACTGGTGGAGCAAGAGACGGGCAAACAGAGAGATACCATACAGTGAGAGACAGCCCTGCAAAGAGAGAGAGACAGTCGAGGCAGAGAGAGACAGTGGCTCAGCTTATGCACTCTGTTAACCCCGTCGCTGCCAGGTCACGGGCACTCAGTAAATTGGGTAACAGATGTCCATCACTGAGGGGGGGTGCGGTGGGCTTGGGTGGGGGGGATTAGCTGGCTGGATGGGGAGGGAATCAGCGGTGAATTAATTTCCCCCAACAGATTACAGACTCATTTGGGAAAGCGAGCTTTTCATAAGCTGTATCTGGCATCAGATGGGGTGGTTTTTAGGTCCGGGGGGGTGGTTTTTAGGTCCGGGGGGGGTGGAGGGGGGTATATCGTCAGGGGAGGCATTTCTCCGGTGACACGCTGCGTGGCACACATTTCCACCTCCATTTAATTCTCTCACTAAAGCCGTCCAAAAAAAGAAAATATGAGACACCCCCTCGTGCTTCCGAGCAACCCATTGATGACATCACCATTCACATTGTTAGCGATACTCTGTCATCCGACCGATCAGCCAATAAGATGGCTTTTTGGAAGAGTGGGGGTTGAAAGCATTGGCCGTAGGCATATCTAATCAAACTGATTCAACTCGATGGGCAGCGGATTGTCAGCTCCGTGGCACGAGGCTCATAGGATAACATTACAGTGATACGCAGTGATATATATTTATAGTGTCCCCCCCCGGGCTCTATATAGCTTTTCCCCAAGGTCCGTACATCGAATGACTGAAACGAGGGAGAAACCTGGATAATTATTTGTAAATACCAAATCAATAATGGAAGGTTCGACTTACGAGGGGGTGATGGGTGCTCGGCAGGGACATTTTAATAACAGGGCGAGAAGGGGCCATTCCGTATCGGAACGGAGAGAGATTTATGAGGTTCTGTATAACAAAGTATTCAGTTGCGATGCTTGAAAGGTGGTCTGGTGGTGGATAAGCGGAGCAGCTTCCCAGCAGAAGTGGTAGAGGCTAACGCAGTAAGTAGGATAGGCATATGGCGGCTGAATCTAGGACAAGATTAAGGTTTGGGGATAAGTACTGCTTTTCCGCTCATACACTGCAAGAAAACCGAGGAGAAATTAGTAAGGGGCGAGTGACTCTGCCCCGAGAAATGGATCACGAAACTCGATTTAAAGAAAGAAGCGCCGAAGCCCCTTATGGGCTCAGATGACATTGTCAACGGCCGACAGACAATTCTCTAATGGACTGATAGAGCCCCCGTCCCCTCGAACGCCCCCCGCATAAATGATTGAGACCCCCCAGGGGGGGCTTCTCACAGCCGTGTTGGCTTTAGCCTCATCATGGCGACTCGTTACACAAGAAACAGAACCGGATTTCAACACGGATTCATTTTAATATATGTTAATACAGAAAGGGTTAACGGTGCAATGTAGGTCGCAGGCAGTGCTGGGCAGAACCTCAGCCCCGAGTGCCCTCGGATGCCTCGGCTGGTCTGGTGTAATGCTCTGCAGGCAGCGGAAGGTTTAATGATGCAATGATCTGCAGGTAACGGGTAACGCGGGTATCTAAAGGTTTAATGGCGCAATGATCTGCTGGTAACGGGTAGCGGAAGGTCGAATGGCGCAATGATCTGCAGGTCTCTGGTAGGAAAGGGTTGTTCATGCAACGCTCTAGGGAAGGTTCCATTCAGAGAAAGGTTACAGGTGCAATGCTCTGCAGACAGGTGGCCGGCTGGTTAATCAGCACATCTCTCTCTCAGCCGTGATGGGGCAAATCTGTGGAAAACACAATAGGTGAGAATCAGAAACATTTCAATACAGAAAGGGGGTTAAAAAAGTAAAGGTCATAATCTAACTCTAGGGTCAGAGGGTTGGATGGTAGATAAATGGAACCATCTCTCAGCAGAGGTGGTAGAAGGTAATACAATGAGGGTATTAAACATGCGCGGGATCGGCATACGGCTCCTGAATCTAAGACGAGACCAACGACCGATTAAGGTTTGAGTCTTTACTAGATGGGGGGGGGGGAGAATGAGGCTGGTGAATTCTATGTGAGTGTGCACTCTCTTCTATCTCATCGTGAGACACTCACCCTCTGCATTCACATATCTTCTGCTGGTGTAACGTCTGTATGAGCCAAGCCCTGTGACTCGCCCGACGCTGGAAAAGGAAATCGTATAGTATTTAAATACATGTGATGACATCATAATAAACTATACCATATGTCATTTTTTGTCTCTTTTTTAAATTATGTAAATTATGCTAATTATCTGGAGGATTCTGATAGCTCTTTCTGTCCAGACTCCGTCTCCCTGCCCGCTGTGCAGCGCCGCGGAATATGATGGAGCTATACAAACGAATAACACTAATACATCGCATCACGCTGTGTCTGAAGACATGCAGGACTTCCTCATTTCTATATGTAGTGAAATTAGCTTTTTAGAACTTTTTGTTTGGCAATCTGTGTAAATGATTCGGGGATAACAGTCTGACTTGTGAAAAGGGGGCCCCCCAGGCTGGTCCAAATTCCTTAAACAATGTAACGCAATGTTACGTGACCCCCCGGTAATAGTGTAGCCGTCCGCACAGTGTGAAGGTAAGGGTGTGATGATGGTGTGATCTGTGTGAGAGTGAGTGTAAGGGTGTGTTAGCATGAGTGTGTATTTGTAAGCGTGTGTTTTTTATGTGTATTGGTGTGAGTGCGTATATGTGTGTTAGCATGCGTGTGTATATGTGTGTGTTTTTTTATGTGTGTTGGGTGGGTGTCCTGTATCGCAGATCCCATCCCGTCTCTTATTTAATCATTATTTTCTCTTTCTATTATTATTGTGTTGTGTATATGTTTTTCTTTTTATATATTTATGAAAATATTGTTTTTTAATCCCATTTTAAAATAGTATTTATTTACAGGACTCAGTGGGTGAAAAATCCATTGGCCCAAGAGCCCGGCGTAATGTTACAGACAGGGGGTATTTGCCCCTAGGCCAAGCAGACAGGCGCTGGGGTATCTGTCTGGATACGTGATTTGGACACCAAGGGAGCAAAGTGCCGGGAATGTTACCAAAGAATCAGACATTATTAACCCTTTGGTGGATGTATAACCCTGGGCCTGTCATGTGATCACCTCTAAATACGATCTAAATATGAGTTTTCAAAGTAGAAAAACAGACGAGGAGAATGCCTGGACTCGATGAGCCGGATCTTTATCTGCGATGGAGAAAACGCACAACTTTTTGAAAGTCACCTTAAGTATAATAACAAAAAGTGCAGCAGGAGGTGAGCGTGGAAAACGGCCAGTAAGCTGGAATAAAATTGGGTAAAATGCCATAAAATGGAAGAGGCAGGAAAGTACGAGACTATCATTAAGTCACTCCGCTTTATGTCTCCCTTGACGCGCTTAAAAGTCTTCCGTCTTATAGAAAACCTGTCCTGTTATTCATTCCGCACGAGTCGGGGCAGCGAAGGAGAGGAGAGTCTCCGTTCACGTGGAACGCAATACGATTAACCCCTAAAGGACAATGGGTGGTCCCTAAACCCATTGAAAACAATGCATTTTGAGCCCGTACATGTACGGGCTTTGTCATTAAGGGGTTAAAGGGACAGCCAGCTGCACCAAACAGCCTCCCCAGCCAAGAATGCTTATCAAAGTGTTAATAAGTACCTACTATACCCTCCTTACCGGCGAAGAAAAAGAAGAAGAAAGTACTGCAGGGCACCTAGGGGCCGAGCCTGGATTCAGGGTTTTTTTTCCCCAATAATAAACTTTTTTTTATTTCATCTGAAAAAGAGACCCCTGAGGTCCCAAAGGCTTATGTGATTATATATCTTCTTCTACTGGCTCAGTAAATTATATAATAAATGCTCCGTCTTCTCTTGGAACACTGAGGCTAAATCCATTTTCCTTACTAATGCTTTTTAACGAAAGAGCATTTTATGCCAATTTTTGAATTTACAGCCATATAGCATGTTTAGAACGTGTAGTAACTTTTTAAAATATATTTAGTCGTGAAGATTTAGTCTAGTTAATATCATTTTTATTAGGTGGCAGACGCTCTTAAATCTTGTGATTATAAGGATCTGTTTGAATGTTTTTTTTAATAAATCTAACAATTAAGATTGAGTGCAGTCTGCAATATGACCACTAGATGGCAGACTACAGCAACGCACATTTTATGGGGTTATGGAAGCCTAGAATTTGCCCCATTCGGCCCCCATCTAGTCGCCCGTTTCTCCTGCTGTAAAGACTCAAACCGTAATCAGCCGTTGGTCTCGTCATAGATTCAGGAGCCGTATGTCTATCCCATGCATGTTTAAATCCCCTCGCTGTATTACCCTCTACCACTTCTGCTGGGAGGCTGTTCCATTTATCTACCACCCTCTCACTAATGAAGCGATTCTTGTGAAAAGTTTGAAAGCTGGTCTGCCTAGCGGAGGATGGGATGGTCCCGCTGACCATTGCATTGGTCTAAGGCTAGTCGGGGTGTTGGCGCATGGCCGGCCGTAAGATTTTCTTTTGTAGCACCCTAGTCAAGCTTTGTCTCCAAGGTTTGTTAGCAGATACCTATCTGAGCGCTACTCACCCTTCTGCGGCACCGAGCCACAACGACTGTAATTATTAACGCAGCCGCCAACAGGAGAAAGACAGCGCCTCCGATCCCAGCCCAGAGCAGGACTCGTTCAATGGTCATTTCTTCCACTGTACAGGGAGAGAAAGTGTTAACGCGATGGTCTTTCAGTAAAAATACATTCAAGGGGACATTTTAACCCCAAAGACAAATCAGATATTATTTACTTGTTACTATTAATTAATAGGAGGTTCCGTTCCAAACTTGGTGTTGAGAACCCCCTAGATGCCCTTGAATAGGGTGACAATTTTAGGGAATCCTGAACTTTTCCACTGCAGTAGCCCCTGCCACCTCTGCTGGAAGGCTTTTCCAAACCTCCATAAAATCATATTTCCTATTTGTTCCTGTAAACCCCTCCGTCAGTTGGCTGCTTCTCTAGTCACTTTCTGCCGGCAGAGCTCTTACCGAGTTCTAGGTCAGCGCTCAGCTGTCTGCGCTCTTCAGTAAACAGACTACAGGTCCAGGTACCGACGGTCTCGGGTAAAACAATCATCGTCCACGCGAGGTTCGTCTGTCCCCTCTCCCCGGATGCTCTGGTGCGATTGTCATTATTGTGCCAGCGCAGAATCCCGTTCATTGGCATACAGCTTGCGTTACACGAGAGAGTGATTTGGGAATTCATGGTGAGGGGTTCATCGGTGTAGAAATTCACTGTGAGAGAAGCAACATGTGTCACTGCCATGACATTATATTATATATATATATATATATATATATGTCAACTGGAGTGTGATGGGAGCATTGTGTGGTTGATAGGTGTGATGGGAGTGAGATGTGATAGGTGTGATGGGAGCAATGTGTGGTTCATAGGTGTGATGGGAGTGAGGTGTGATAGGTGTGATGGGAGCATTGTGTGGTTGATAGGTGTGATGGGAGTGAGGTGTGATAGGTGTGATGGGAGCATTGTGTGGTTGATAGGTGTGATGGGAGTGAGGTGTGATAGGTGTGATGGGAGCATTGTGTGGTTGATAGGTGTGATGGGAGTGAGGTGTGATAGGTGTGATGGGAGCATTGTGTGGTTGATAGGTGTGATGGGAGTGAGGTGTGATAGATGTGATGGGAGCATTGTGTGGTTGATAGGTGTAATGAAAGTGAGGTGTGATGAGAGTAAGGTCTGTTATGATGAGTGTGTGTTCTAGTGAATTTATTAGTATATTAGTGCCAGTCCTCTCCTGTTCATCGATCACACAACCCGAGTGATCCACAACTCAGAGTGCGACTGAAGATGCCCCCCCACGATATTTTTCTGCCTCTCACCTTTAAGTTCAGCAGCACAGATGTCGTGAAACAGAAGCTTATTTCTGGCTTCCATCTTCAGGGTGAGCGCCATGCGATACCAGCCTCCGCGCGGCTTCCACAGGTGAAAATCCAAATCTTGGCCCTTCGCACTTCCGGCAGAGCAGTTCCTTGGCCAGCACACCCCGGGGGAGACGCTGAGGTTTGACAGCATGTGAAGTTCTCTCCCTTTCTCCAGGGAATAATAGAGTCCGCCGCCGGTGACCTCCACTTGGCCGGGCAGCGGGTCTCTCCGTACTGGGAAGTTGAACCTCCATGGAAGAGTCACGCTGGGACCCGATATATAGACCGTGTCAGGGGCTCCATAAAACCCTTACAGAAAGAGGCAAGAAGATAGAAAGGATGGTCTTGGATCCACTGGACTGGTTTTAGAATCAATGAGACTTTTCCTCTTTTTTTAAAAAAAAAAATAAACTTCCAAGTAGTTTAATAAAAAAAATCCCCTCTCCATCAATACATTGGCTGATGCTTTATGGCATTGCTAATGAAGTCCGTTCCTCCATAGACTTTCATTAGTCAGAGAGTCTGGCTGACGGATTAAGACTGAGCCATTCTATTATTTCCCACAGGCAGTATGATAAGGAGTGAGAACTCTAGCAAATTGCCAAAATGCAGCTTCTTGAAAATATGATATCATGGGTCTAAAAACTACAACTGGGGTAAAAAAAACAGCCGAATATTTTTGATAACTTATCTTTTATCTACATTTTTATCCGTATTTCTATCTATATTTTTAATCCAGAAAAAACAATTTGAGGATATCCCTTTAGCAGTCATAGTGATCGGTAAGGCTGTGGTACCTTTTATCTCAATGTCCTTGGTGTAGGAAAGTTCTTCTCCTCCCTCCGTCTTTATGTGGCAGGTGTACTTCCCGCCGTGTTCGATCCGAACATCGGGTACTTCCACCGACTTCCCGTTTGTAGGAACGTTCTTCACCGTGGCGGGCAATTTCCAGGAGACCAGCAGCCCACCCTGCTCCGGAGAGGACTTCAAGGTCAGAGCCAGGTTCTCCGACATTAGGAGAAGAGGAGCGGGGTTTACGGAAACTGCAGGACAAGTTGGACCGTTATTAAGACAGGAACAACGAGCTTGAAACGAACCTTAGATAAAGAGGCGCGATGTTCTCCTCGGCTAATAACAATGACTGAGACGGATGGGGAGAACGCATCGGCCCCGGAGCTGCCCTATTCCGTACTTTCAAAGACGACGAGCTTCACACGGACGGGCTTGATTTTATTTTCACACGTGTACGACCCCGACTCCTCCAGCCGCACGTTGATAATCTCCAGGGAGAGGCCGTGTAGTTTCGGACGCGTGGAGAGAGCTGTAAAAATAATGCAAAGTCACATAATATCTAAAATCCCTGAATCTACACTGAAAGCAGCTATATTCTCTGGCCGCTGGGTGTAAATAGGGGGTTTATTCCATAAGGTCAAGCGCATCACATTCATAAATGTACACGGAATGCTTAATTTCATATAAAAAAAAAAAACTCCTTAGTAGTTTCTGTCTTGGCTCCATATAATTACTTCAAAGATAAAGAATACAATGGCCCTGCTGCTAAGGTTTATTTTTTAACATGCTAAAAAGTGCAATTAATGTTTTAGGTGGAACAGCACCTTTAAAATGAAAGGTATAAGTATTAGTTCTTTCAATAATTTTTTGATCTTTATTGTTCCTCCATAGAAAGTTCCCATCGGTGTTGACTTCGCAGGGGAGAATAATGTTTTTCCCGACTTCGGCATACGTTGTGGTATCAGTGGCCACCAGGGTTAGACCTGAAACAAACGATAAAAGAATTATTACCTGCCCCTAGGATATCAGTTATATGGATGGAGGGGCCAATGTTATATGGATGGAGGGGCCAATGTTACATGGATGGAGGGGCCAATGTTATGTGGATGGAGGGGCCAATGTTACATGGATGGGATACCAATGTGATATGGATGAGTCAATGTTATATAGATGGATGGGTCAATTTTATATGGATTGAATAGTAAAAGTTGTATGGAGGACTCAAAGGTTGGATGGAGGACTCAAAAGTTGGATGGAGGACTCAAAAGTTGGATGGAGGACTCAATGATATATGGTTGAGGAGCCAATTTTATATGGATATAGGAGTCAATGTTACATGGATGGGGGGAACCAAGGTTATGGATGGTAAACCAACATTATATGGATGGAGGAGCCAATATGATATGGATGGAGGAGCCGGTGTCATAGGGATGGGGGAGCCATGTGATAAGGATGATGGGGCCAATGTTACATGGATGGAGGAGCCAATGTTAAATAGATGGGGGCCAATGTGATATCATATGGATGATGGAGTCATCTTTACACAGAAGATAAAGCCAGTTTTACATGGATGATGGAGACACAATAACAACGATGGTGAAGCCTAAATGGGTGTTGAACCCACTACACATGCATGGTGGAGGCAAATCACACATATAATCCAGAGTAGTAATTAGTACCATGTGTGTTTACATTGTGTGCGCCCTCTATCGGTTCAGCAACTGTTTTATCACTGGTCGTCCCTAGGGTGTATGCTATGTGCATGTACATGGCGGGTGTGCTATGGAAGGCGTCACTAGCACGTTGTATCTTGTACATGGTGGTGACAGGTATATTCTTTGTGGGGTTAATACCGAATTGCAGGTTATCTATATTTCCAGCCCTTGTACTGCCAATGGGTTCCGTAGCGGGGTTCACCCGGTATTACAATGTACAGCTTCCACTTACACATCAAATAAAACCAGCAAATCCGGTTAAAACCGTGAAGCGTCCTCTTCATTTTGCTGGGCTGGTGTCTGCTCTTCTCTCGGCTTCGGCGACACGTCAACACCGTGTGGTCTTTACGGGACCATCAGATTACCTGTAAATGGGAAATTATTAAAAGGCAATAAGGTTTAGTAACGCACATTATATAATATGGTATGGCCCAGCATGTCGCCTTTACGGAACCATCCGGTTATTAGTAAATAAGAAACTATTAAAAGGCAATAAGGTTTAGTAACGCACATTATATAATATGGTATGGTCCAGCATGTCGATTGATTCAGGTAGCCTTTGTAAGGTTGGAGGAGGAGAAGGAAGAGAACTTCTGGAGAGGAATTTGATGAGATAATGCAGCGATAGGTAGTTTTTTTAATACATTTATATAGTTATATTATTTATAGCAGGGCTGCACAACTCCAGTCCTCGAGGGCCGTGAACAGGCCAGGAATTCTAATTGAGATGCCTCGGTACAAGTTGGGGTATCCGACAATTGTGACCTGTTTGTGTCCCCCGAGGACTGGAGGTTTGACTAATATGTCTATCTATGGTAGACACGGTTAAACGCCAACCTAGGTAAGCGACGCAGCCGGTCGGTAACAATGTTAAGAGTGTCGACAATATGAAACAATGTATCCGTTCTTCCTCTGAGATTTTGTCAGATTTAGTTGGTTGGAACTGGGGTCTGTGGTTTTGTGGCCGCCTCGTCCTCCTCCAATTTCCTCCCCAATGATTCCCCATCCCTGTACGCACCGGGGCGACAATCACACTTCCTGTTTTTGCTGTGGGAGACCACAGAGGATGACGGGGGGGGGGTCTTAAGAGAGAGAGACTGCAGGTAAACATGAAAGAGACAGTGATAGTGGAAGAGAGAGGCAGTGGGGGGCATAAGAGATGGGGGAGAGAACTGGCATTTAAAATAGTTGTAAAGAGACAGGAGAAAGATAGTGGGGGGCGAGAGGGTGCGTATACAGAGGGGGCATTAGATGTTAATGGAGTGTCGGTAGGGTGGGACAAGGTTCTCTTTGTTGCCTGAACCAATCAACAACAACCAGCAAGTTGCCGATAAGGGAGAGATAATGAGCAGAGACGGGAAGCCCATGGAACACACATGAGTTGGGTTACTTTCTAGTATGTTTGTTTATTTTGCACACACGGTTAAGCAGGTTTATTGTACTGCAGATAAACGGAGGATTTGGGAAATTTGATGAATTTTGGTACTTATTGAGTCAAAAGTTATAAAAATAATAATAATGTGGGAGTTGGTACTTCAGAGACAGAGAGCGAAAGGGTTAATGTATATAAATATAAATACAGCAGGATATAAATACCTGTATGCATTGCACTCGTGGCATACGGTGTAGGTATATATAGGGGGGGATGTGGTGGGTTTTGGGCATGTTTGATGTTCACAGATACGCTCAGATTTACCAGTGACTTCCGAATATCAGAGACACTTAAATCCCCCACCGAAAGACCCCAGAGCCGCAGACCATGCACGCAGACACCTCCACACACACACGCTTTTCTTACACCGAGGACTCTTACAAAGAAGGCTGAATTCATCCCAGGAAACTTTTGGGCAATTTTATATTGATGTTTTGATTTTGACAGATATTTGCATCCCTTATTATAGGTTTGTCAGGCTGGGTGACTAAGACCGAGCCATTCTATTGTTAAGCGCAGGCACTGTGATAAGGAGTCAGAGTGTTTGTTTAGTAGATCGGGGCTCGGATAACAGAGCGAGAAATCATACAAATGGCTGATATGCATCTGCCTTAAAACATTATATTACGGGGCAAAAAAACTACAATTAATTAACTACAACTACAGCGCAATATGTTTTAAAACCTATTTTTAATCAGATACTAGTAATTAAAATTTGGTGGGTTTCTCTTTAACATTTTTAACCAAAACCTGTTCATTTTAACAACCAATTATTTATAAAACATGCACATGAATGTTAGCGTGTGTGTGTGTGTGTGTGTGTGTGTGTGTATGTATGTGTGTGTATGTGTGTGTGTGTGTGTGTGCGTGTATGTGTTTAGGGGTAGCTGGGGATCTTCCTCCGACTCCAGCCCTTCCTATAGCATTCACTCGCCTGTCATTGCCTCGACCGTAAAATGATTCCTGTATATTAATATATACAGCAGCTTTACTACTATATAATAACAGAGTTCTAGTATATAATAGTATAGTATATATAATAAAGATAATAATAATAATAATAATAATAAAAGAAGATTGAGATCAGTAAGGTCAATTTCTCTGGAAAGCATGTAAGCTCGTTTGAGCCGGGCCCTCATCACCGGTTGTGCTATATACTAATTGTTATGTCCGGTCCCTTTGTACAGCGCTGCGGAATATGATGGCGCTATATAAAACAAAGTACTTTAATATGCATTTGTTGGGGATCCGGCCTGGGACACTCTGGGGGTCCCTTTAATCTTTATAATTCACAGTGAGGACACTGAGCCGAAGCCTTCACTCTCCTGCAGACCTGCCCTTTAGTGAATAACCCTTCTGTCTACTGTACTGAGCACTGCCGGCTGCTCATGAGGGCCGAATCCCCTCAAGGGCTAGATCCGTGTTTGTTCTGGAGGACTCGCATTGTTTCTGCTCGAGGGGAAGCAATAACCTGCGCTTTTGGAGGTCTGCGATATGCTGCAGCACAGCGACTCTTCTCCCAGGTGCAGTGGCTTTTGTGGGAGAGATGTCAGAAGCGATTAGCACGTTGTTACAGGATATTGTCATCGCTCGCTGCTGGGGTATAGATGTTACATATGCTAATGAGTTCACCGTCAACAGGAAGTAGTGACGGGCACCAGAGAATTCAGCGCTATTTCCCTAACGAACCCTTCAGAATCCCGATCTACGTTCATAATAACATAAAGAATAACAACTGGAAATGTTTTAAACAAATCAAACATAACCCTTAGAATCCCAAACTAATTCACTTACAATAACACAAAATAATTTGCATATTCACTAACTTGTGACTTGCTGGAAAGGTCATGTGAGTTGAATGACCACTCGCATGACCTCCCCTACAACTCATCAAAAGTTAAAAAGAGAAATTAAACATAAAAATAAAACTGTAACTAATGGAGGGAGGATGAGAGGCATTTTACTTTACTGAGATTGTAGTAGTTAAGTGGCACAGCCTTCCAGTAGAAGTGGTAGAGGCTAATACAGTGAGGCAACACGCATAGGACGGATGGAAGGCATGGGGAGAGGTATAGGTTGACTCTGAGTCTCCCATAGATCATTTATATTTATTATTAATCTCTCTGGCACTGCAGAAGTCAGGAGGAATAGGGAGATGCGCTCGCCAGTAATTTGCATGACCTTGCCAGCAACTCACAAAATGAGTGTAGTGACTCGCGAGCAACGCACTTGTTAGCGACGGCACAAGCTGTTTTGCGAGTGTTCGGAAGTGAGAGGCTGCAACCTCAGCTAAATCTTTATTATAGATTATATGGGCTTTGCTTTTCGTTTTGTTTTTAATGATGGCGAGTGGTGGGTCGGGGAAGCTGTTTAGAACGTAGTATGAAAGTTGCATTGACTTTGGAAATATCCTCCCAATGGGTTTTATTTCCACCGAGTGCGAGTTACAAGAAGCACGTCAGCCGTTTCGGGACTTGGTCTAAATAACAGACGCCATTTGGCTTCAGTGGAAAACATCGTACATTTCCAGAAGCTGAGCCATGGCCGGTGGTCATCATACATTCATTCCTTTGCTAATTTCAGAAGAGAAGTCACCTAGATGAATTAGAGTGGGTGCTCTGAGTGGTAAGGGAGAAGGTGATGGTTATACCGGGAGCTGCCGCTCATCTCAAGCCAGGATATTAGAATACTTTTTCTTTGACAATATGGGTTCAGCCATTACCAGCCTCAATCGCAATGTCTGTGGGACAGTCTAGTTTTGGGCGCCTGCCCAGCTATCCCACAAAGGAGTCATCTGGTTCCCCCTCCACCATCTTCCTTTACTCACATACTGCGGGCACTCGGTGACCCAGAAAGACCTGGAGAGGACTGGTGTGGAGGGAGTATGTCTGCCCTAGGGGGTCCCGCTTCTCAAGAAAATTCCATGAACCCCAATAAACTATTATCGGAAACAGTACAGAGAATCAGTAGATTAAAGGCTTCACGTTATACACACACAGATCTATACATACCACTTATATCCGCTGCCCATTACTTTGACCCCCAACACAGACCAATATTTAGGTTAGAAAGAGAAACCTTCCCTCCCAAACATAGACATTTGAGCGTGAGGTCGCTCCTTATAAGTTAACTTAAGACGAAAGGCTTTTTTGCCTCCTCTGCGTCTTTAGTGCCCCTCTAGAGTGTTTACACTCTTGCTTGGCTGCTCCACGTGGTTAAGACAAGGAGCGTGCCTTGCGCTCTCCCTCTGATCTCCCTGACCGGCCCTGCTGTCTGTGTGGTGGCGCATGGATGCCGTCCACCCCATGCCCCTGCCGTAATGCGCCCTTGCATGGATTCCACCAAAGGCTTGCATAATAAAACTATTCATAAAGCTAATAGTAATACTGAGAATATGATCAACGGGGATTCCTTCTCACAAAAAACTATTACACAGGAAACAGAAACCTTTTTAAAAATCCTGTTTTGTTGAATTTTTCTTTAAATAACCTATTTAGTTACTGTATATATATATACTGTATATATATACATTAATGTTCTAGAGAGAACGTTTGCTCTTTATAAGCTTTAATAAGCTTTACTGTAGAAATGCTGTCCAAAAATGTTAAGGTAAGATTTGGGAAAAATTATGAGCTTTAAATATATTTGTTTACTTATCTTTTATTATCTCCTTGAAGACACTAAATATATACTCAATGGTGGGTTTTTTAGACACAAGTATGAATTTTTTTATATAAAATATTTTAATGTTAATGCATTAAAGTCTAACACACGCTTACACACGCTTACACACGCTAACTCTATCCCGAAGCTACAGTCTGAGAATGGTTACAAAATGATCAAAGTGTCTGGATGGCTTTTCAATAATTTTATCAGCATGTGAAAAATCGACAAATGTGCGTACTATAAAACCGTGCAACATTTGTTTCCACAACACTAATAAAATTGACGCTAAAACTGTAGCGTAAAGTCACATTTGAGGACAAAAAATCACCATTTTACATTTTTATTCACTAGACATTTCAAAATAATAACTGGAATACTTATTAGTTATACCAAAAATTCTAAATTACATATAAAGAGCAATTCTGCTGAAAAATGACATAACATTCTATCGGTTGCCATGGCAATTGCACTATTTCTCCATCTTAACACCACAATTATTCATTCTATATATTCTACTTCTCTAAGCCCTTAGTCTTCCTAATAGCATTTCTATTCATATTTATCCCTAACCTTTCGGATATTAGTGTTACCCCTCTGTGGGGTGGAATTAAGCACGAAATAGCCCCTCCTAATTATCCCCAGATGGATTTCGGTAATTTAAGAATAATCCCCGTGTTACATTAGTCCACCAACAAACACAATTTGTATAATTATTTTCCTGGACGCTGACCAATTCTTACATTTTCATTTAGATCTGTCACAGTATTTTCCCGAAATGGTGATTAACGCTCAGAAAAAAAAAAAACTTTACCTCTTATTTATTAATTAATTTATTGATTTACAAATAAAATATCATTTATAACAAGGCCAACAGATGCCTCTATATCTTGTTACTTTTGACATTTGAAGGTTACATTCTCCTCTTATCATTTATACGCTTATTTAAGGACATTCAAGCAATAAATGCGATAATAATGCAATAATATATATATATATAATATAAGATAATATTGCGCTGCGGAATATGACACTATGAAAAAAAATGTAAAAAAATAATAATAATAATAATAATAATAATAATAATAAAAAATATAATACATATTTTAGATTTTTTATAAAACATAAAAAAATCAGACATCATAAAGCGATAATATCATGAATATTGTGTTATAATGGGATATCTCAATAAATTGGTCAGATTATTTTTTTGGTCCTATGGAATTTTTTGGCATCAAAATAGAATCTTATAAACCGGGTACAAATATTGTCATAATTGCACCCATTTTTACACCTTTTGTAACTCGTTCCAGTATTGGTGGGTCTCAATGGACCCAGATCTAATATAAAGTATAAATTATGGGTATGAATATCATTAAATCTTAGCTTAATCGGCCATGTTTTGTGATGATATAATTTATTTAGCATTTTTTATTTATTTATTTATTATTTTCCCTCATTTTTTAATTATCATTTTGATGAGTTTTTATATGATATAAAAAACTCATTAAATATTTAAAAAAAAAAAAAATTATAAAAATTATTAATGAAACCAAATATGTTGTTAGTGGGATTAGTTATTTTGCTCTATTACAGTCATTTTATAGTTTTTATGTTTTTTCTACAAGTGGAATCCCTTTTTTTAACCTCCGTTGACAAATATATATCGTAAACCTGGAAAGCTGATGTATCTGCGGACATAGATAATAACTTGGGGTAAAAAGAGCAAAATGATTCTAGTGCAAACCCTTCCATTGGTTGCTATGGTGATAAGACTACTTTTCAAACTTTGCACCAAAATAGTTTTCTTAGACATAACCCCCAATGCTCTGTGTGTAATACACATCCGGCTGTGTGTGTAATACAGATACATACACCCTGCACTGTGCGTAACACGTGTGTACACACAAGCACATACAACATGTAATGGAAATGGAGGGCATTTGCCCAGTTGGCTCATAAACATGGGGGCCACTGACATGGCTCTGCTGATTGGCCTCTAGAAGTCGCCTTGGTCCACCACGAGAATAGGACACTCCTGAGATATACATGGCGTGATCATCTAGACACGGAGTCAACCCGTGCGATAGCGGAGATACGTCACGCCTGAGACACATGTTCTAATATTACAGATTACATTTTATTCTCCCCTCTCTTTTGAGCAGGACCCCCTCATCTTTTATTTCTATGAGACCTAATTCTTATACGATGAACTACTTATTATGTTCTGTGTGCCCATTGTACGGCGCTGCGGAATATGATGGCGCTATATAAATAAAACATCAATAATAATGGTGAAAGCGCTGCAGACAAAACGCAAAACCAGAGATTGTGAGGTTAACTAAACCATGAGTTGCGGGTGGGATGAGATCAGAATTGGACTAAAATGAACTTTTGAGGCACTTTCTGTTAAGCGCTATTATTTCAGTTGGAAATTGGAAAAACAAATTATTATATGGGAAACGATTAAAAAACCAAGTACTAATCCAACCGAAAATGGAACAAGGAAGACTAAAATATAAAGAATTTACCCAATTTACAGCCCTGGGGAATATGGTGGCGCTATCTAAAATAATAAATAATAATACTAATAATAATATTTTTATTATTAAATCTCCAACATTCTAATAGTTTAGAAAGATGAATAACAGAATTTGAGACTATTTAACCCGAAAATATCACAAATGTCATTGGATGAGTGATTAAAATAATTCATCTAATTCTTCTCTCAGGGGCCAATATGCTATTTTCTTCTGACTTCTAGATGTAAAATCTAAATAATATAATGTTTTTTGAACGTATTTATGTAATAATATTTTCATACAGATTTGATTATATATGCATATTGCATTTTTGGATAACTTATGTTTTTTTAGCCCAATTCACCGCCAAACATCATCTCATCAAGCTAACGAAGTCTTAAGAAGGGTCGACCTCGACTCACCTATGATCAGGGGATTAAATGAATATTAGGGATTAAACCCTGAGCGTGTTAGCAAGAATACACGGAAACAGGACTTCTTCCCCCAAAATGCTAATATTTTTTGGTGGCCGCGCACGCGGATTTGGGAACGACCAGACATCTCTGACCATGGCCATACATGGTACCTCTCATGGTTTGACCCTGAGTTTCGATATCTCTGCTTGAATGCAGGTGACTGCATTACCTATATCTCTAAATAATGGGAAGTCGAGGTTTCCGCGAGGGCCGGTATTTGAGCCATTCGGTTAATATATTTGGCGACTCGCTACATAGAATCTTCAGAACGCGAGACGCGCTTCAGTCAGGGACGATAATGGCGGGTGACCGGCCGCGAGTGCAACGTCTGGATTTTAAACACACAAGTGAAATATATTGAAAAGAGGCTGAAAACAACGCAGGCCCGCATTATGGGTATAAACCGGAGTTTTTTCAAAATTCCCAAATATTCCATAAATAATAAATAATATTCATTTTCAACATCAAGTAAAAAGGAATAATAAAACCCAACAACAGCGAGAGAAATCTACGATAACATTAAGGGAGTCGGGGGGGGCACTGAAATGTATATAAAACAGTAAAATATAGTTTATTACAGAAAACATGTTTTTATGTATTTTTAACAAAGAAGACTTCAAGTATCTTAAACTAAATAAATAGAAAGAATGCTTAAAACCAAGAAAAAGTCTGAACGTGAAGCTAGCACGTAACAGATGTAGTTACAGGGTAAAGTGTCTAATGCGGATTGGGGCCCCTTGGGGCCACAGTGCTTTGTAGCTTTATTTAAGGAGAGATTCTCCAGGAGTGAGTCTGTACGTCATAAAAAACGGGCCAAATGCCATCCAGTTCTATGTTTCTATGAATAAGAAGCTTCTACGCGTAGGTTCTAATGTATGTATTCTATACCAAGTACCTCGGCATCACATGACACACCTAGAGTGCTCAATAATAATGTGCGTCCAGAATTATATTATATCCCCTTAATATTTCTTAACATTTTCGATATGTCTGCCATGTTCACAAAGTAAATTTTTCACCAACGATACATCGATACATCACGACCGACCTTACTCATCAACCCTTTCTAACGAAGGTGACCTCATTCAAGAAGATACAAAGGTTCTGCTGCTGTCACCCAAAGCCTAACACCCCCAACAACCAGAAAAGTCAGATTAATATACATTCTGTGGACCCTCACGGTCTCATGCGCCACGTTACAGACCAGGAACAAAAAGATAAACACCCCGTCTGTACGGCTCCAGCCGTCTAGGACTGGTTACGCCGACGTTGTCTTTCTAATAAAATCTGATGTTTAGCTATATTTCAAGTAATTCCCCAGATTTAATCAATGATGCATTTTCAATACACGTCACATTCTAACGGGACTCGAGGACAGGAATGAAGTGTATTCATTATTTGACTGTAACCCCCCCCCAAAAAAAAATAACACACTTTATATCTTCAGGAAGCTGGAGATGTTTCCAAATTGTCTTCTCCACTGGGACATCATTCTGTGGACCAGGCAGATCATTGTGCCCGATGGTCCCAAGTTGGTCCCGAAGATGTGCCTGATTTGGGGTAATTATTGGTCACATCTTAGTTGATACAATGGCGGATTGCAGTATTTCCTTCCTAACGCAAAATAATTACTTTGAGGACCAGCATACTGCGAAGTTATAACAAAAATCCAAAAAACATTCACAGAGACACTAGACAAAGCTGACATAAACAGCCATTGTTCTTACCTCCAGGATCTAGGGCACAGATGTGTCTTCTCCTGTGTCGCGTCTCATTCCTTTTGGGGCGACCTCCCTCCCCTCGCCTCACGCACAGGAAGCCTCTGATCTCGGCCTTCAGATAATTTGAAGGAACGCAAGCTTTCAGCAGCTAAAGGGAAAGCAGTGATAGACGTGTTAAATAAATATATTTACACTCAATGGGATAAACACCCCTCATGATATTTAATTACCCCTTCTAAAATCTGACCATACCTGGGCTGGGAACCTCCTCAGTGTAGGTCACCTGGAGCTTTTCCTCTTCTGGGGTAGTGGCCTTTCCAAGGGGCGGGGGCTGGCAGCGCACACAGGGGCAGGGCTGATTGCATTTATGGGCGGGGCCAACCATGTGTATGAGCGAGGCTAATTGCATGTAGGGGTGGGCCTAGCACTGCAAAGCCTTTAGCGGAAAGGGGGTGTGTGATATATCAGCAAAGATGGCAGCCCCTACGCACTGCAGAAAATAGCAAAATTTAATGAAAATAAGAAAAGAAACTCGCCGTATACGGGTATAATTTGGTTTGAGGATAATCTAGAATGTAACGATTCTAGAACCATGAACTTGTTAGGCCTTTTGCTTTTGTGCATTTAATAAACGTAGCTGCCAGTTGTATAATGTTTCTTGTTTTATTTCTTAGATTTAGTGCACGATCAGGAGCCCAAAACTCTACGGCCAATGGTCCCTAAGGCGCTAATACCGTGTTCTCATCCCGTTACTGCAAACAACTCCTGAAACTACACCCGCTGGGGTCACCTTGAGGCAGATTCAGGATGTGCCAGAGTACCCTTTTTTACAGGAGACAAAGGAGACAACAAAGGGTTGTCTGTTTGCACAGGTGCTTGATGTGCTCGGATGGCTACCTTAAAGGTTGGGCAAGAAGGGCAGCTGCCCAGGGCCCGCAGGGTTACTAGGGGCCATCGATGCATCATCCGTAGTCAGGCCCGGACTGGCCATCGGGCGCACCGGGCATTTCCCCGGTGGGCCGGGCCGCGGCAGGGCCGGATCGACTTAGGGGCTGATGGAGCTGCAGCTCCAGGCTCCTACCTTAAAATAGGCCCAGTCAGGACCGGACTGACTGGGCCTTTGCGGCCTCATTAACGCAGGGCATAAGGGGCGCCTGCCCCTTAAGCCCGCTGCAACTGCGACCGGGTCCGCCACTCTAAGGGGCCGGGAAGCCCCCACCAGGGCCGGCCTTACGGGTGTGCGGCCGCACAGGGCTTAAATTAAAACATCGGGTTTTTTTATTTTTACGTTATTTAACATCCTCCATGTTAGATAAAGTTTTTGTTAACTTTATTTAACATGGAGAATGTTAAATAAAGCTAAAAAAAAAAAAAACCCGATGTTTTAAATAAAAATGGGCTGCTCTTGCTTAAATGCCCGAGCCTATTTTTTGTCCCAGTCCGGGCCTGTCCGTAGTGTGTTTTTTGTCTTACTCTCCAAAGGAGAAATGTGGTGCCAAAGGATAAAGAGCGGATCCAAGATGGAAATTGAAGAGATGGAATAGAAGGTGTAGAGATTGGGGTCAAGCCATTGGGTTTAGTCAGCAACCCCTTCTCAAGGCCCGGACTAGCCATCCGGCAAACATGGCAAATGCTCCATGGACTGGTGGCCAGGAGCAAATCTGATCTTTCTGTGTGCGACTACTGGTTGGGTACAAAACGTCAGCTAGTAATAGTAGCCACATCATTTAGCAGCCACTGGCCTTCAATTGGCAGGGCAACCTTATTTTACCAGTGTGGCCCCATGGCTGATCAAATTTTTAGGAGCTTTTGGGTGCCGCTCTGAGTGCACGCCAGTTTCTGAGGCACTTGGGGCTCGTAGAGAGATTCTGAAGCACTTACGTCATCAGGCGGCCGCTGGCCTTAAAGTGCAACGACCGCCTGATAGTCACCAGTCCGGCCCTGTGGCCACAGGCTGAATCTGTAGCGTCACAGTCAGAAAAAAGCATTAGCGAAATATAAATAATAAAAACATTTAGTCAAAACACTTAGTGGCTCGTTAACTCCTTAGTGACTGTTATTAGACGCAATTAGAAGAAGAAAAATAATGATGCTCAAGGGAGATATTTGGGTGCCCCCTAGTGTACAGAGACCCTTATTACAGTAGGTAGATGGCGCTTTGTCTTTTATAGTTCTTTTTATAGATCTTTATAGATTTTTAACATTTTCCACCACTGTGTGGCACCCCGCACCGAAATTATACAATAAAAACAGGACTGCAACAATTCTGTCTACTTCCTAACAGATTGCAAGCTCACAAGAGCTTCTCTACCAGGGTGTCTCAGTATGCGTTCATCTTATTGTTTAATTTTTTATGTTATTGTGCATTTTTATATGCATCTATTATAAATACATTTGCTGGCACTCCATGTGTAATAAGCAAAATTTAATGTAACCCAGAAAATGTAAATGAATAATTAATCAATTAAGATACCCCCTTACCCCAAATGAATAGGGGTCTTAATTGATATGTGATTATTATTGTTATTATTCTGACAGCATTGTTACCATTCTGCACCTTTTCATCGTTTATTATTATTATAATTATTATGAATCTATTTATTAGTTTTATGGCTTTTGTACTATCAAAGCGTGTGTAATGTAACAACAGGGACAGAGGAGGGGTCCTCCTAAACATTATCATTTTACATACGATAATTTACTATGTTGCCGTCTTTGTACAATTTCACATCAAAATGTTCAGGGATATGATGTCATACTCCAGCACTTTGCACCGCAAGGGTCACACCAGGGGACCCCCAAATCCAAGTGAACCACGGTCACAAAATGTGTTATTCTATACATCTACGTCCAAATCCTGGATGACACCGTGCATTGGTGTAGCTGCTGCACGTATGCTAATTTATTCATCTAAGGCACTGTATAGATCAAGTTAGGTACGTATATAAATTGAAAACAATTCAAAATGTAATTTTATTGTAGAAAACATTGCGATAGCACTTTACTGCTGCTCATCACAAGTCCTTCTTAAAGCCCCTTGTTTGTAATAACGTATAGTCGGCTCCGTGCACTTGGCTCAGTTCCCCCTGCTCGGGTCGTCATAGTTGGGAGCGCGGCCAGCCGAAGACATCTAGGGCAGAAATGCCATAATTTGGGAAATGGAGCCTGTCCTACAGCAGAGGAAGGCGGCATTTCACACGCTCAGACTTTTTCTGGCAGGCGTTGAAGGCACCGGAGGCATCAGCGCAGTAAGATGAGACAGCCGCCGCTAGGAATACAGAGGGGTAAGAGTGTGAGCAGCAGCCAGATATAACGAGCTAGACGGACGCGGAGAAAGGATCGGAGAAACGGCATGAATAGAGAAACAGCATGCGATAAAAAGGAAACCAGAGAAGAGATAGGAACATAAATGTAAGACACAGAGACGGTAAGGAACCAGCGAGAGTAGTGAAGACGGTGAGAAGAGAATGGAAAGAGAAAAAGGTAAAGAGACAGAGATGTAGAATCTGACAGCAGATAAGAAACATTCAGCCCCATCCAGTCTGCCAGATGTAGTCTAAAACTAGCCGAGCTGAATAGTTCAACCATCAAACTATACAAAGTAAGAGCGTTTTTATTTAGAGATCAAGGATGAAAATGCTTGAATGGCAGTAGAACATTTGTCCTAAACATGGGTTCTATCAGAGAGATAAAGCGGGGTTCAGCGACGAAGGTACGGAGAACGACGGCTTTCATACAGACTCACCCTTCTGTTACGGACGGATACAGCAGCGACCGCGGCTAATCCCGAAACCAGGAGCAGAGACAGCAGGAGGATGACGTACGTCTGCCAAGACGAGAGTTCACCAAAACCTCCTGCATAAGCGGCTGGAAGAGAGCAGAGAAACGGGAGATTATAGGAAAGGCGACCAAATCCTGAACAAGTAGGAAGAGGATGGAACGGAACAAGATACTCGGCTTCAGTAAATATCTAAAGAAGCCCCAATACTCCCACCAGCTGCTCTAAAGATCAACGAACAGTCCCGCCATCCACTCTAAAGACTGAGGACCTCTTCCATCTTTGGTTGGTTGCAGATGTTATCTGCTCTGAACATGATTTCCCAAGATCTGTTCTAAGGCTCTGGATCTGTCTCATCATTTGGTCTGCATACCCATGGACTCTTCCCTGCTGTGTATTTATAAAATGTATAAAGCTATTTCCCTGCTGTTTCTGTACAGCCCCTTTAGGGCTGTAGAACACTGCGAGACCCTCATACCCAACCCTCATATTCCATCCGAGCTCCTAGAAAAGAGGGGCATCAGGGGAAGAAAGAGGGGCACCAGAGGAAGAAAGAGAGGCATAGGGATGTGGGGCCCAATAGGATGACCTGCCTTTAGTAAAATGGATCAGGGGCTATGACCACCGTGGACCTGTCTCCTGCAAGATATCCCGCAGGCACCCCAAACAGCAACCCTGCTCTAAATACTAAAAAAGTGACATCATCAGCTGCAAATTCCCTCATCTCCTCTAAAAACTCAAGAACGCAAAAATTAGGTATTTTTTTAGTGAATTGTGATTTATAGTTAAGAATAATTACCCTGCACGTAGAGCGTATACTCCACTTTCCCCACAATAATATTTTCTCCGTACACAGAGCAGTTCCAAAGTCCAGCATCTTCTGTTCTCACGACTGGCAGATCCAACACCGATCCACGCTTTACCTCTCTACCCTCGATGCGCGTGGAAGGTCCTGTCCATTCATACCGTTCTCCACCGTCCGATCCTAGGACGTTACACTCCAGCCTCAGACGAGAGCCTTCCGTAACAAATCCGGGACCAGAAGGTAGCACTAAGGGGAAGATAGGACAAGATAAAGAATAAACAGTTATTCACAGAGCTTTATAAAGCAAAACCTTGTATCATCAGTGCTCCGAGAACGTTATGATAAAATGTATCTCCACGTTCTTCTGCTTTGGTCCTAATTAAGCGTATCTACTGTTTAAATCACTTTTCACTCTTTGTGGCCTCATTTCAGAATGGAGGTGGTCATTGAGTTTGTAGAACTTTGCACTGACCTTGGATGACCTTCAGATCAATATCTCTGCTCATCCGGTGGTTTCCATAGGTGACATCACATCTATATTTTCCAGCGTCTCCGGGGCTAACGTGATAGAGGACATACGTCTGCCCATTGGCATCTAACTTGTTTTGGTCCGTGCTTTTTTGCCAGCGCACGATCAGCGGCCATTCTGTCGGCGTGTGGGTCACGGTACAGGGTAGCTCCGCACGCGAGCCAACGGCAGTGTAGACGGAGAGAGACGGAGGACCTGAGATTGCTGGAGGAAAAAATATATATGTGGTTCAAGAAAAATCTCACCAGCCATGTCAACATCCACTGGGGACGAGTGAGGACTGTGAGTGGGAGGCTGTAGACCTCACTTACCCAACACTTTCAGAGTCCGAGTGGCTTTCACACCATTCTCCTGGCAGCTCCAGTCACCTTCATCGTCTACACCGATGTCTTTCAGGTGAAGTTCGTCTCCCTGAATCAAATACTTGGCGTTGGAATAGACAGGGACCCCGCGGTGGAACCAGCGGAGAGGATCGGCGGACAGCTTCGGACCGGCCCTGGAACACGTCAGCTTGGCCGAGCCATGCTGAGGAATAAGACCCCGAGGTGACTGAGTCACTGCGAGAGACAGAGGGGAGGTGAGTGGAGGGAGGCGCAGGCCATCAAGAAAAAGGTCAGGAAAGCCCACAAATAAGGGTCTCAACAGGCGGACCGAATGGTTGTTATCTGACATCATGTTCTATGTTTCAAGGGGATTTTTACGATTCAGGTTGCTTGATGGAAACTGTGAACCAGAAACGCCACCAGAGGGACCCCCCATACCTATATCTCCCCTCTGTGATCTGCTTTGTGAGTCAAAGAAGCCCCCCTACACCCTAGACTGAAAACAGGATGTGTGTAGGGGGCACGAAAACACCCGGGCACTGACACACGCACACTCTACCATCGCCATCAAACGCAACGCTTTCCGTTATTTTTCTTTCAAAAAACCAGAATTATTATTTAAAAACAACATTTATCACGTAGACGCGTTACGAGGGATTGACTACGCAGATTATTCTTTTTACGGACACATATCTGCCAATTAAGGCAAATTAATCTGGGGGGGAAAAATTATGTAATTGTTTTAGAAGAGAATATTCTACAAAATTATAAAAAAAAAAAAAATCCGCAGCCTTGGACTACGACATGATGGAAACGCACCCTAAAATCATCGGATTATCGAAGAAGCGGAAGGGAAAAAGGTGGAGAAACGCTGTATTTAGACGCGCATTAGTAGGTTTAAGGCGATGATATTAGCAGAGATATAAGATCTTGAAAGAGAATCAGTTGCCATAGTTACAGTGTCCACATGGCAGATACTTAATCAAAGAAGTGTCATTAAAATGTACATTTTTTCCTCATCGCTGCGATCCGTAAAATACGCCTCGCTTCGCGGCAAATTCAGGCATTCAGGCGATTTATTCCATTTAATTACCGTTCCCATCGGTGACTTTGTAAGGTTTGTAGTTGCGTTTAATAAATGTTAGAAGGACCAGGCTGGCCCCCGGCACTTTAAGGCCAGCGGACGTCTGATGATGTAACCGTGGGCGACGGCCGGATATGTTTTTATAGAGTTCCCACAATGCCATCAAAAAATAATACTGGCCATGGTATGAGTTGATGGTGGGGGCCACAGAAGGGTGGGGCCACGGAAGGGGGCGGGGCCACTGATGGGGCAGATTCACTCAATGCCACATCCAGCAGCACCGGCCGCCATGTCTGGAGACTGAATCCCGCACCTGGAGATTACAGATCAACCCCCAAATATGTCCGCCCTCACTTCTTAGAAAGAATTGTCTTAGACTCAAACCCCGGAACCAGCTTGAAACAAAGCGTTCCCATAGTTACTACTTCCCAGAATCTCTTTATGCTGTCGCTATGCCTGCAGCGCAGTCGCATGCACTGTATATAATGTACAGCTCCCCGTATCCTCCACCCATCGTATACCTTGTATAACAGCCAGGGTCACCGTACAGGTTTGCTTGACGTCTCCATATTGCGCTTGGCACTCGTACACCCCGGCATCCCGTTCCCCGACGCGCTTCAGGTGCAGCGAGAAGTCTCCCAAACCGAACAGGGGCTTACGGAGCGAGGCCCGCGTGGCCAGTAACTGCGCGGTGTAGGTGACCCCGCTGGGGCGTGCCACGACCACTGTCCTGCGGTCTCTAAAGGGAAAGGAGATGGAAGAGGCTATCGTGAGAGACAGGCATGCAGTGAGAATTAGACAGCTATGCAGCGAGAATTAGACAGCCATGCGGTGACATTTGTGCGCAGTGACAGGTAGCCATGCAGTGAGATTTATACAGGTGCGCAGTGACAGGTAGCCATGCAGTGAGATTTATACAGGTGCGCAGTGACAGGTAGCCATGCAGTGAGATTTATACAGGTGTGCAGTGACAGGTAGCCATGCAGTGAGATTTATACAGGTGCGCAGTGACAGGTAGCCATGCAGTGATATTTATACAGGTGCGCAGTGACAGGTAGCCATGCAGTGAGATTTATACAGGTGCGCAGTGACAGGTAGCCATGCAGTTAGATTTATACAGGTGCGCAGTGACAGGTAGCCATGCAGTTAGATTTATACAGGTGCGCAGTGACAGGTAGCCATGCAGTGAGATTTATACAGGTGCGCAGTGACAGGTAGCCATGCAGTTAGATTTATACAGGTGCGCAGTGAAGGTAGCCATGCAGTGAGATTTATACAGGTGTGCAGTGACAGACAGGTAGCCATGCAGTGAGATTTATACAGGTGTGCAGAGACAGGTAGCCATGCAGTGATATTTATACAGGTGCGCAGTGAAGGTAGCCATGCAGTGAGTATTGTCTATCTCACCGGTGCCAGTGCACAGATGTGGCAGGATATTTGGATCGCCGCACAGTGTCCAGCTGTGTTGTGTTCATGTGACACGGCAGGATAACACCGTTACCAGTGACCCCGGTCACCTCCATCACCGAACCTTAACGGGAAGGAGACTGATGAGACGCGGAAAGCAGGAGAGCCTTTTATTTATTACTAATTTCACTTTACGCAAAAACACAAAATGTTAATAAAACACAGCACTGGCAGAGATATACACACTGCACTGGCAGAGAGATATACACACAGCACTGGCAGAGAGAGATATATACACTGCACTGGCAGAGAGATATATATACACTGCACTGGCAGAGAGATATATATACACCGCAGTGTCTGAAATATATACTCTGTAGTTACTCACCTGCGCAGAGAGCTGGGAGGCAGAGGATGTAGAAGAGGTTCAGATGCATTCCTTTTCAAATCCTTCTGTATTACACGCCGTGTCTCTCTCTGTATTACACTTCAGTATTACAGTGTCTCTCTCTCCTTCAGTATTACACTGTCTCTACCTCTGTATTACACTTCAGTATTACAGTGTCCCCCTGTATTACACTGTCTCTCCCTCTGTATTACACTTCAGTATTACAGTGTCCCCCTGTATTACACTGTCTCTCCCTCTGTATTACAGGATCTCTCTCTGTATTACAGTGTCTGTCTCTCTGTATTACAGTCTCTCTCCCTCTGTATTACAGTGGCTGTCTCTCTGTATTTCAGTCTCTCTCCCTCTGTATTACAGTCTCTCTCCCTCTGTATTACAGTGTCTGTCTCTCTGTATTACACTGTCTCTCCCTCTGTATTACACTGTCTCTCCCTCTGTATTACAGTGTCTGTCTCTCTGTATTACAGTGTGTCTCCCCTATATGTGTGTGTCTGTCATACGTCACCTGCAGAATGTGCTGAGTGTCTTCCCACTTGCGAGAGCTGCAGATGAGAAGTGGCAGTCTCTGTGAGATGCTGGGAAGTGTCTCGAGGGCTCACACTCTGCGTGGAAAAAGTGAACGCTCTGATCTCTGTTTGTGAGCCGTCACCGAGTATTACTCCGAGAGCGCTCGGTGTCAGCCGGGACTGGTACTGGGGTAACTCTAGACATGCTTGTTTAGGGGCCCTGAAGGTTCCTATCTCGTGATACCCGGGAACGCGTGACCTTTCTATATGTATAACATCTATATGGAATCTTGCAGGGATCTGGAGTTTGCAGGAGAGCTGCAGCTTCGTCTCCCTGAGTTCACTTTACATTAAGAGATGCCAACCTCAGTGACCTTCTGCTCAAAGAAAAGCTTGGATGGCCCTGTATCATGTATATTTAAATCAGTGGCATGTCTGGAGAGTCACATCACTGATTGAGCTATACATTATACAGGGCCAGACAAGCCCTCCTTATGGGGAGACTTGCCAGGGACGGGCCTTCCTATCGCCCAGAGAATTCAGGGAGACGAAACTGTAACTTCCCTGCAAACTTCAGCTTTTTATGACTGCTGACAGGAGACGTGAATAACGTGGATAATGTTGTTATCGTGGCGTTTGTCAGTGTGTGGGGGGGGTTGTATTATTAGGCAACGGGTGAACATTTCGTCCTCAAAGTTGATGTTAGAAGCAAGAAAAATGGGCAACGAAAGAAATAGTGATGGCGAGACGACTGGGTCAGAATATCTCCAAAACTGCAGATCTTGTGGGGGGTCCCGGTCTGTGATGGTCGGTATTTATCAAAAGTGGAAGGAAAAGCGGGGAACGGGCAACAGGGCCATGGGTAGCCGAGGCTCGTTGATGCACGTGGGGTGTAAAGGCTGCGCCGTGTGGTCAAATCCAACAGACGAGCTCCTGCAGCTCAAACTGCTGAAGAAGTTAACGCCGGTTGTGATAGAAAGGAGTCAGAACATGCAGAGCATCGCAGTCTGTTGCGTTTGGGGGCCGCGGAGTTGCAGATCAGTCAGGGTGGGCATACTGAGCCCCGTCCGCTGCCGAAACCGCCTACAATGAACACGGGCAGAAGAACCGGACCCTGGAGCGATGGAAGAGGGCGGCCGGTCTGATGAATCCCGTTTTCTTTTACATCACGTGGAGGGCCGGGTGCGTCGCGTACCTGGAGAACATGCGGCACCGGGACGCGTCCATGGGGGCCGCACCTCAAAGCTTACAGGACCTGCTGCTAACATCTCGGTGCCGGATCCCACCGCGCAACTTCAGGGGGGCCGACACGATATTACGCAGGAGGTCATAATGTTACGGCTGATCGCTGTATATAACCCTCGCTGTAACTCTTCTGTGTCTCCATACACTTTCTCTCCATTCCCAACCAATGCAGGAATCCCTCTCAGTGCTCCATATATTCTCTCCATATAACTCCTATTATAACCCTCCATTATATATTGTCTCTGTACAGCACCATATCATTCCCGCCTATAAGGCACACAGCGCATGCCCTCCGCGTGATTCATACGACCCGAGGTGGGCATTAGAGGTCGGAACATACAGTATACATCGTTTGTTTTGAATGACATCGATGCTGTGAGTCACCATTCTGTAGATCTTATCTGCTGTTTGTGACTCACATGGAGAGGGGTTTGTATGTAATATATACATTTATTATACATCAGATCTGCATGAAATATAAGTGACAGATCTGTTTACATATAAACACCAAAACATTATTTCTACAATATGTCATCTACGTTACAGAACAAAAATGTGCAAAACGTGTCGTTTTGTGTTCTGCTAAATAAAGAAATAAGGATAACTGTCTGACATATAAGCACTGCTCCGGAGTTCCTTCGTAGGCCTTCATTAGAGTCCGGCTAGATTAAGACTGAGCCATTCTATTGTTTCCCACGGGCAGTATGATAAGGAGTCGGGGTGCTTGTTTAAGAAATTGGGGCTCAGATAACAGAGCGAGAACCTCACACAAATGTCTGATATGCAGCTGCCTGAAAACATTATATATTTAAAACACATTTTAAAGTAATATCTGTAATAAAAAAAAAAAAAAAAAACAGGCTCCAAAGTTTGAGTCTTAATCACCCAGCTGGACTCTCTGACTAATGAAAGTCTGCAGAGGAACGGACTTCATTACCATTGCCATAAAGCATCGGCTCAGTGTGACGCTTAACAAGGGAGCAACAGTTCCCAATAGAGAGAGTTTAGGACAAAATTAGATAAAACCAGGTTTTTGTCACCAACCGAAAATACTGCATACAGCGCTGGGGGTCCGCTGTCCCCTAGCGTGTGACACGGACATGCCCAATATGTCTGCAGCATTATTCAAGCTGAGGGTCACCAACACTTATAGCTCTGCGTACGTTCAGTGACACCTTCCTATCCCAAAGTATCTCCAGCATCATCTCAAATGCCACAGCACTCCATCTGGTTTGGGCTTCTGCTCGTGACCATGACCACCGCTTGTCTTGGTGACCCCTGACCATGCGCAGCTTCAGAGGTGAAATCTTGAGACAACTCTCCTGCAGTTGGAGAGCCCGGCAGTGGTGACTACATATCGGGGGATCTGGGCTTATAAAGACGTTATTGGCTTTGATCTGGAAATCTGCAACGAGGTTTATAATCATACCTGGAATCTCCGTCTCTGGCTACCAGGAGCCCTCCGTTTTTTAAAGCGATTGGCTTTGTGGGGGCATGGTTAGCCAAAATGTGGGCATGGCTTGCCACAAACACATTCCATCTGCATGGGGGTGGGGGTGGGGAGGGCAATAGGGCAGGGAGAGGGCATAAATGTTGCTCTCGAAGCGTTGAGGTTGACCGGAAGGGGATCTTCACCTGGACAGTTCCAAGGCATGATTATAATCCTAATCGGAACGTTCCTCAACTCACAAGCCAACGTAGATGACCATTGACCGGTACCTAAGGCTTGGCTATGCGTTGATGATTTCGGACTCGTTATTTTGATTAGATGTAGAGATATGTTCCATAAGTTATGTTTTGGGTCAGACTCTTCGCTAGCGACGGGATAAATGACTATTAAGTTTCAGTGCTAAAAAACATCAACCGACAGCCTAGCGATCGCGTCTCCACATCCTTTCATCAGTTCAATGTTTCCGTGACCACATAAAACAACAAATGTATCGCTGTGGCTTCTCTTTATGTTGCCTGTTCAATAAATGGCCAATTATCACAAAATCAGCCAGATTTGTTTTGAAATATTACATTTGTGGCGGCATCAGCAAGTTCAGGGCTGGAGGTTATTCTTTTTTTTTATATCATTTTTCAGGTGCTCCTCAGAGTAAAAGATCAACATAAAAGAATCTCGGAATTCCCAGGCGTCAGATCCGTGTTGAACAATACGAAGGGTAACATGGCAAAAAAGAGAAAAAAGTCCATCAAGTTTAACCCTTCCATTGATCCAGAAGAAGGCAAGAAAACACAAAAACTGATTGTGAATTGTGCCTCAAAAAAGGTGTTCCTGCGTCGCGGCAGCGGCGTTGTGACGCACCCCTTCCATTTTATTTTCCTAAAATGCATATCTTTTGCATTTGTCATTAAATGTCTTCCACAAACTGGAAGATTCAGGGTGTTGAACCGGAGAACTGGAGAAGCAGCGCTTCACCCGGAGATCTCCGGTAGAATTTAAAATCATGGATTAGGATGTTGAAAATAAGAAACAAAAGAGGCCATTGTTGCACAAAATTATCCCAAAGATAACATAATTGCGGCAATGTCCCGAAGATTTGGGCCGTCCCATGAAAAACAGGACACTTGGGAGGTATGAAGAAGCTGTCGAAGGTATGGGAGCTTCACGGTTTTCTAGGAGATAAAACTTGAGCCTAACAACTCACCAAAGTGTTCTGTAGACAAATTACCAAATTACCAATTATTAATCCATCCCCAGTATTCCCAGGAAGTCGGATCCCCTGTTTGAGAAGATGATTTTGAGCCGGTAGGAATTAGATTGTAAGCTCTTTGAGCACACCCCCACACACACACACACACACACCTCCCCACCTGTTGTCTCTGTAGGTCAGATTGTTATGTTATATACTACTTGTTACGTCCTGTCCACCCATTGTACAGCGCTATGGAATACGATGGCGCTATATAAAACAATAAATAAATAGAAAGAAGTCATTCCAAGAACGTAGCTGTGAAATAAACCAAATTCTATGCAAATTGGTAATTCTGAGAAACAAAAATCATGTTCTTTCATGTAACCCAATTTTGATGACATTGAGTTTCGCACGTGCCGAGGCGTACGACAGTAATAACTGTCCTGCCAAGTGACTGCGACCCGCGGTACATTTACAAAGCGGGTTCCCATTCTTTTTGCTACATTATTTCATTTGTTTTTTTTGGGGGGGGGTCAAAGCTTTTATTTATTTTTTATTTATTTTCAATCCACCCAAAAGAAACAGCTTTTCAGGGGGCGACCAAAATCACTGATCTTAACCACGGTCAGTAGAGGGGATGTTGGAAGGAGAGCTCGTCACTAACTCACCTGTGTACATTGTACAGCGCTACGGAATTTGATGGCGCTATATAAAACAAGTAATAATAATTTATTATTTACAGAGCAGCGAGAGACGATCTATCTGTCTGTTCCCGTCCCAGATACACCTCGTTTTCAGAGAATCAGAAATGGAAATAAAATTTTATTTTATCAGAGGAAGCCGGGGGTAAAACCTCCCCAATCCTCAACGCTGAGCGTAATATCTGCACCCCATAAGTCCCAAGTGTCCATATTTAGGAAAGCCAGTCTCTCTTTGGGTCCTTTTTTCCTCCCCTGATGCCCTCTTTTTTTTTTTCTAGGTGCTCAGAATTTCGCAGACCTGAAGGCCACAATAATAACGAAATCATCATCATATTCATAGAAACGTTAGGAAAATGTTATGCACAATATAAATAAAAATAATAATAATAATAATATATTACATCATTTAATAAATTAGGATAAATTATCCTCCTAAATGTTTCCTAAATTATTATGAAAAGGCGAAATAAGAAGCCTTGAGGCGAGGCGCTTCTCCTCGGCCATCTGAAAGATTCGCAGGTTATGCGACCAGCTGACTCTCTAAATGAGCGGCCGCCGAGTCGCTTAAAATATTAACCCTTTAATAGCCTATCGTCAATATACCTAGAAACGTTGTGGCGCCGGCTACCCGGAGCTCCCCTAGTGCGATGCAGGTAGGTGGTCCTGCAGACCGTGAAGGGTCGCAACGCTGTGGGACCCACTCTATTTCAAATGGGTAAGTGGTGGGGAGTGGGGTGTGCTGCAACCCCACTCCTGCATCAACCTAGAGAGTTCCTGGGTTTGGAAGCGTTGACTAGATACACTTAACCGAGTCACCTGCTTTCAAGGAGGGATATCAACCATAACATACTGGCACCAGTTGGGAGTTTTATGGATAATCACAACAGCCTATAAGAAAGGACAAAGCTCCAGAGCGTGTGACCCTGAGAATCTACCCCTTCACCTTGAGATTGTAGGCAAAAACCCCAAGAGTTCCTGGCTAACATTGTTGACCCGGAGTGACTGATTATTATGCACCTTGTTATGTCTCCATCAAAATGGCTCCTGTAATAAGAGACACTGAGATGACGCGGTCGTGACTCGTGCATTTAGAACTCGTAGTCTCAGAGTTCTAAATACGTAGAAAATATGAGCAACACATCCTGACGGGGGCCACGGTCCTGCGCCTCATTCCGGGAACACCACCATCTCTAGTGGTTAGAACTCGGCCGCAATATTTTCCCCTATAGCAAGAGTGATATTAATTCATTTCCGGCGTGACGTTTATACGAAGCAACTCGGGTAAGAGGAGAAAGAGCGCATCCCCCCCCACAGATAATGGAAGAGACCGTTGTATGACGTCACTTCCTGCGCTGGGTTGTGTTATTGTTATGTTATGATTATTGTGGGAATTAAATAGACGGATTTACTGGTAGAGTGATGTGCGGGAGTGGTTGGGAGGGTACAGAGCCTGGACTGGGGGTCCGGGGATAGCAGGTAGGGTGCAAATCCAGATTGGGGTGCGGGAGATAGTGGACAGGGGGGGGGGCTTTATCACTGGGGCAGAATAAAGGGAGGATGGTGCAGGAATAGCAGGGAGGGTACAAAGCCTGGAGTAAAGGTGCAGGAAAAGCAATCTAATACCTAACGGGGAAAGGGGTAGAATCAGGCCTGGGGTGCAGAAGGAAGAGGTTGTGGCTGGAGCGGTGAGGTGCATGCGCGCCAGCAAAGGTCTAAAGCCGTGTTTGTGTGTAAATGTATGTATGTATGTATGTATGTATGTATGTATGTATGTATGTATGTATATGTGTTAACATGCTGCGTAATGCTTATAAACATGTTTTTGTCACCTGCAGGCCACAACAGCAAACAAAGTAAAGCGGAGGACCGACGACATCATGTTTCGATTTATGAGAGACACCGAGCCCCAAGATCCGGCCATGTTCATGATGTAAGCAGAGATCGAAGTCCCCCTGTGTTCCTTTCTACCCCGTTTACTGCGTTGTGTCAGTCGCCGATACTTTCCTCTCTCTCGGCAGGGACCCCTTCGCGTTGCACCGCCACCATATGAGGAGCATGTTTTCGGGTAACTTTGGAATGTCGCCGTTCCTGGGCATCACGGATGGGAGCGTCGCCAGTCTTCCGCGTGCTGCTTCGCACCGTAACGTACAGGTAGTGTCCTCATGCTGCGTTCCTTGTGTCCCGTTATTAGGCCTTCTGATCGTCAGACAGAAGCAGATTCCCACACCTCAGATGTTTGTAATCGTATGTATTCCATATGTCACGATATCTTTACTCTGTTTCCATATCTTCCCGTGATCCTGGCGGTATCAGCCTGGCGCGGTGACGCCTTTTGGCATGATGGGGATGGTGAGTAAAATCATTTATCCTTTAATCTTTAGGCTCGTGCTGGAGATCATTTATTGCGGTCCCGCACGGGTCTTAGGTTTTCTTTGTGTTTCGTGCTCATGATGTCGTTTCGATACCTGTTAGGGAGGAGGCGGCTTCATGGACATGTTTGGAATGATGAACGACCTCATGAGCGGCATAGTGAGTATTTCTCTCTCGCTTAGTATGCAGTTTTTCACTATTTCCCCCCATTTTACATATAAAATATGAGTGTGAAAAAAAAATAGCAATGTCTTGTAACTGATGCTGTGGTCATCTAACCAAGAATCTGACAGATGAAGGCATCAATAATGCAGATCATGGTCTGTATGCTATGAAAAGGCAAAATAAGTTTACATACTGGGATTCTCATCCTTCTTAGTGGGAATTTACTTGCTTGTAAAGATAAGAGTAAAAAAAAATAAAAAAAAAAAGAACTTTCCGGTTCCATGCTGGAACATTTATCGTCTGCCTTATTCATAGAGTTCCAGTATCTTGCACCCTCTCTTTGCTCTCTGCTTGGTCAGGTCTCCCCCTGTAACCCAAAACCCTTCTGTTTCTCCCCCCCTTAGGATCAGATGTCTTCCGGGTCGAACTGTCAGACGTATTCCTCTTCCACTGTTATCTCCTACTCCAATATGGGCGGAAGCGGCACCCCAAAAGTGTATCAGGAGACGTCACAGACGCGTACAGCACCGGGTGGGGTAGGTATTCTGCGTGTGATGAGTGTTATACGGGGATATCTGTGCTTTCAGTGCAAGGTGCAGTTTATGGTTGCTAGAATAACCTCTCAGTGGAGGGAGGGCTCCGGGTAGCCTGCCTGGAGACGTTCCTGGGTATGGTCGTGAGACCAAAGTCTGTGTCAGGCCAGGTGCCACTTACTTGTTCCCCCCCCCACCAGATTCGCGAGACACGACGCACTATGAGGGATTCAGACAGTGGTGTGGAGCAAATGAGCATCGGGCACCACATACGCGACCGGGCGCACATCATGCAGCGCTGCCACAACCGCCGCACGGGCGACCGAGAAGAGAGACAGGAATTCATCAACATGGATGAAAGTGAGGAGCATGGCTTTCATCCATCCGCTGCCCTTTAATTTCCTCTCGTCCCTCCCCCGGGGGTTTTTTCCGGCGTCCCTGTTTTTTATCCCGAGCTCCTCTCATTCTGCTCTGTAATTGCTTGTCCTTTTCCTTCCACCGTTCGCCTCTCTGTTGACCCGTGACTCTGTCCTGGATTCCAGATGATGCCGCTGGTTTTGATGAAGAGTGGCAGAGAGAGACCTACCGCTACAGAGGGCAGAGAGGAGTCGCGTATCGCAGACGAGGGGAGCCAGAAGAGAGACTCGCCATACAAGCGCCAGAGGACAACACCGCCAGACCGTCCCGCCGCTATGACTGGTGATCAGGTGCGTTAACCACCTAGGGAGAGACATTGGACCTGATTGTTTCAGTTATAAATTACATTCCCTCAGCTCCCTCGACACAGTGCGGTGTCCTGAAGACTGTGTAGCATTGATGGGTTACCGTTGGGTTGTGAACCTGGGCTGTTTGAGGAGAAGGCATTGGTGATGAAGCTGTCAGGTGGCAGACGCAGGAAAGCAAACAGTGCTTGCGCTAACCGAGGACAGTGGAGCAAACTGGGTTACTGGTTCTAAAAAGGAGAGCTCGGGTGTCTCTTTACTGCTTTACGTCTGTTAAATGGTCGGAATTCAGGTGGTAGCTTAGTAAGCTGGGACCGCGATGCTGTATTCACCCAACAGCTGAAGGAGACAACATTCATGAATGACTTCTAAACCCTCATCATAAATAGTCAACCTTTTATTACCACCCCTCCCCGTCATGATCTCCCATGTCTGCTGTTTCTTTACAGCTCAGCGGTTGGACCCAAAAAAGCGGAACAAGGACCCCTGGAACATTGTGAAAATTCTCAAAACGGGACCACCTCATCATATCGCCTGTTCATCCACGGAACCTGACTTTCTCCACCCTCCTGCCCTTCCTTTATTTATCCTCTATTTTGTCATTTAAGTACTCAATGTTTGCATATTTTACCATCATTTTACCTCAAGTTAAATATTCTTAACAAAACTGTATTTCTACAGAGATGGGGAGGCGGTGGAGATTTTGGGGGTGGGGGGGTAAATATTGTGCACTGCATAAAGGGAGGGATAGAAAGGGCCCACAAAGGATATTAGAGTAGCGGGGATAGCTATAATAGATATTTAGGAAGGGGGCAGCGAGGGGCAGATTTTAATGGGGGATGTTTGGCGGCTGGTAGGACAGAGAACGTCTCCGGCGACCGGCTGATGAAGAAAAGGTTTTTTTTTTCCAAGAAAGATCCTGTGTATTCCTATTACTTCGAGGCGTGAGTAAATACCTTGGATTCAGGATAAATATCTTGTTCGGAGTGGTATGAGTAATGTTTGTGCTGGTGGGTTTAGGGATTAGATTAAGTGATGCTTTATCTCGTAGGGATTGTAGTAACTTTTATTTTTTTTCCCCCACAATGTTAAATTTAATTATACACTTAAATTAATAAAAGGAGAAGGTGTTCATCCAGCGTCTGCCTGGCTGCCTTTTAAATCACTTGATGATAAACTGAGCCGTGTCCCGTCTAGATTGTCAGCTCCCTGGGTGAGTAACATTACTTAGGCTTTTACATTGGATACGTGGAGGCTCTTGTGCAAGCTCCACGTGTCCTGGAGCAGCTTTAGAAGTCGTACGGGTGGAAAGAATGGTGTAAAAAAACAAAACAAAAAAAAAAAAAAACTTCCCAGTTATTGTACCCGGGACAAAGGCTGCACCGGTGACGCTAACACCACAAGCCTCATTTCTGAACCACCGTGGCGTACACTTTGCAGTCTTGTTGTATAAAGTGGATGTCGCCACACTCCGTAGGACAAGTTGGTGCAACACCAATGAACCCAAATAATAGTAATAATCCTCAAATTCACAAAATTTGATGACTTAAATGTTCTGGGGGTGCACAGAGACTCCCGTAACTGGGACATCATCATGTCTGAGGACTCCCAAAACATTGAAATGATCTGATTAAACATTTTGTGTTAAAATCCAGGGACGCTGTGGATTTTTACCATCAATAGAGACCTGGACTGACAACAGCCAGCCCTATTTGGACCTTTATGTGTTGTTGGCACACACACAATAACCCTGCAAAGATACACAATTTACTTAGGGCCAGCAATGCCAAATTAGTGCTTATTGTGCAGGAATCCGTGACGTGCCGCTTAGTTAATGTGCGCCACGTGTTTTCACTAGTGCAGGTTTGGCGTGAGCACGTTTGAACCCTGCTGGCTGCCATCCACGCTGAGCATGCCATCAATGCAAAAGGGTCGGCGGAGCTAGAAGAGTATGTTTTATTTATATAGCGCCAACCATTCCTGCAGCGCATTATACAGTCCCTACATTCAAAGGGTCTGGCAAAACTTCAGACAAAGACAACCCGATACATTAGGTAAAGAGGGCTCGGAGCTTACAATCTAGAGAAGAAATCGCATGGCTGTTGCTTTAAAAGCGCTTGAATCTCCGTTCTATGCATAGAAACTGGACGGCTTCTGTATCAGAACTCCAGAGGAGGGTTCTAGACTCCTGTCTTGAATTCGACTGTTTAATTACCTTCACGATTAGCGATAAAAGGATTTCCTTGAATCGTTTGCTATTGATGCTTGAGTGTAAATGGGCACAGGAGTGATGATAACATTTTATACGTATTTTTTATGTTTTCTGGATGATAGCCTTTTTCCCACTCCTAACAAAATCATATTTTTATTTAATTGGCAATAGAGGTGTAAAAATTAACCTTGAAAATATCTCTTCCAAGACGTTAAATGCTGCCAAGTTCATCAAATATTTTTATATGCTACGCGGTTCCAAGACGTCTGAAAGCCGGGCACGTAATTCATGGTGTTCGGAACTTTAAAGGGAAGGAACCAGAGGTGTCTGAAGATGTGAAATTCTTCAGTAAGTTCGCATTTGGCGTTTGAATTCATCCAGATGCCGATACATAAGTTATTATTGGCATCGATAAAAGATGAAACTTGAAAATCTGTAGGTCTCTGGGTAAAAGGGAGCTCTCTGGGTATCACCTGGAGTCTCCGGCTGAGGAGCCGCTTCCGTGGGTCACTGGGTCCCTCTGCTCTTTCTCCTGCACGGCAGCGATGGTCAGCCATGCTCACTCCCTGCCCTATTCCCCTCCCTCTCCCACACCTTTCTAAGCTATCTGGGGCTAGTCCTGCCATTACTGGCAAGCCCCACCCCTCGTGTGACTAACCCCACCCATGAGTGCTGATAGCCCTGCCCCCTCAACAAGCCATTTCCCGTGAAGAGGGAGTTGCTCCAAGTTCCCAGGTATGTTTATATCCGCCTAGCTGCCATCTTGATGAAGAGTCATCGTTATTTGTGATACGGCAAAAAAAAAAATAATCCGAGGCACGGGTGGGATGCAGGAAGCAGGTACCACCATACCGGGAAAGTTCCCGGAGCTCTCCATCTTCAAGGCATACCTGGGAACTGAGAACTCGGGGTCCTCCCCCAGAGAGAGACTCCAGGTGAAGCGCTGCTTCTCCGGGTCACTACAGGGAAACTCGTGGGAGTGGCATTTCCGCACTCCCCGCCCACTTCCCCTCCAACAATAGTACAGCATCAGCAGGACCGCCCACAAAAGTCAGGGAGGCCTCCTACCTGCATCCCGCAAGGGGGGGGGGAACAAGGTAGCCGGAGCCAGAGAGTTCCCACCTATGCTACTAGAAGAGTGGCTTCGTGAGGGGGCAGGACTAGCCCTGTTTGGGGTGGTGCTAAACAGCAGTGTAAGGAGGTCTGACTGCATGGGGAGGGGCTAGGAGGTAAAGTGGGTGTGGCCTGAGGTAAGCAGCGCTTCACGCGGAGAGTTCCTGGGTAAGTTTACTGATTTCTGAGTTCTGTCTGTAAATTGAAATCTAATTTGTATTTTTCGGTTCATTTCACTTTTATACGTTCAAAAACAGATGCTCTGGACATTTTTTTTTATGACATTATGATTAAAATCCTTGACGGCACATAAAGTGCTGCTCGCTTTACACCAAATGTTAATTGAGCATTAAACCTGAGCAGATGTCATTTTATTATTTTCGCTGTAGGTTAAATCACTTAAAAACAACACAAGCTTTTTTTTTATTTTTTTTGTTTCTTTGGCAACAACCTTTGCTTCCCCCCCCACCCCACCCCACCATAACACTTGTTAAGCGTTCTGGGTCAAAAATACGGTAAATTTTATGTATTTTTGGTCATTTTGGGCAGTACTAGAAATGATGCCAGCCAGGGGGAGACGGCGGGGGTGGTAGCTAAATTTTTCAATGCATCGTACTGGTGATGACGGGAGCGCTTTAAGGCCAGCAGCCACCTGATGGAGTAGGTCAGCGGGACCCCCTATCCACGTCCCAGCAGGGTTCTTCGGTTCGACACCCGAATCCTCCGATGCCCACCGACGTCTGCAGGAAATCCCGGGTGGTCCTGGTCCGGGTAGCCGGACCCTAAAAGCCCCCAGATATGCCCGTTGTTTCCCAAAAAAACCAGCGTTAGGCCGCAAACTGTACACGTCACTAAAGTGTCTTTGCCACTCCGATTAAAAATGCATGTAGCATTTGGCCTTTTGTGTGTTCTCCTCTGATAAATAGCTTTAATTATTAACGGTACACGCTGTTCTTTCTTTAATGCGGGATTTTTTTTTTTTCTTTTTACTCGGCCGCAGATAAACAAAATTATATTTTATATATTTTTTTTTTTTTAGCACAGACGCCGGTCAATATTAACAATAAGAAAAATATCCAAGAACATTTTAAGCCGCTAATAAAAATGGCTCTTTTTCCAAAAAAAAAAAAAAAGAACTGAAACTTGGCCAAGAAGCTTTATACCCAACCTCTATATTTTATTGCCTCTCCCGGGGGTAAAAATCCACATTGATTTCCGGCTCTCTTTATAATTAAAAAAAAGTACATTATCTGGTTTCCATTCAGCCGGTCTCCATAACTTTTCTACGTGCGGACGCACTCGGAGGAATTCCTTGTTACTTTGTCAGCTCTTAACTTAAAAATTAATTTCCTTCTTCGGTGCCGGAATACTTTTATTTTTTTTTATATTTTTTTTAGGGCTTTTTTTCATTATTTTTAAAAGACATTTATGAGCGATAGCTCTGGATTGTGTAATAAAAAAAATTAAAAAAAAGAATACCGACATGCTTCAGTTTATCCTGAGGCTGTAAAAAAAAAAAAACCACTTCCCTACTAATCAAATTAACCTATTCCGATGCATCATTAATGCTTGTAGAATTGAAGTTCTTTTCATTAAGATACCAGCTTGGGACCGCGAATCACATAGATTACGGGAATGACTTTTGATCTGGTATAACTTGTCGTTGGGGAAATAAAACAGCCAGGGAGCGTAGTGGTTACCGCTAGAAAATCACACATTAGATTGATTCCTCTTCAAAAGCGTGTTCTTGCTAATTATCTTGACGAAAAGATATAAGACTTAAAGGGGAAGTATTGCCCCGTCACCCCCTCTGAGCGTGACGAGGTAGAGGCAGAAGTATAGTCCAGGGCAGGACCTGATTTGCGATGATGGGGTGGCACCGGCGCTTTAAGGCCATTGGCTACGTCCAGCCTCAAGTGACATTTTTATGCCGTTGGCATATCCAGCTGGTGGCTGCTTGCAGCAGATCGGGTGGGTATGGGACATGTTGGCCAGCTACATTTGCCCAGGGTGCCAGATGGCCAACCTGGCCTTGGCATAGGGTAATCCAGACTGGGGGTTTATTCACTAACGGCCAATAATACCAGTTTGTAAGGGGCAATGCAGTCCCTCTCTTTGCGGAAACTCACCAGGGTCCATTGCTACCTTAGATCCCAGCAACCAATGTGCCCAGCTGGATCACGGAAGGCTTACAGGGGCAGATCAATGATCAGGCCCCTGAGCTCTAGGGGGTCTCTTGACAGGGGTCAGCTTCAGAAGAAGCTAATTGTTATGTCCTGGCTACCCTTTGTACAGCACTGCGGAATCTGATGGCGAAAGATAAAACAATAAATAATAATAATGTGTGTATGTGTTAGAATGAGTGTGTATTAGTGCATCTTAAAGAGTGTGTGTTAGCATGAATGTATATGTGTTAGCATGAATGTGTATGTGTTAGCATGAATGTGTACATGCCTCTGTTAAAATGGGGCTGTATATATAAGCATGTGTTGGCATGGATATGTATGTGTAAGCGTGTGTTAGAGGAAGCGTGTGCCAGCATGAATGTGTATGTGTACGTGTGTTAGAGAGAGTGGGTGTGTTAGTGTGAATACGTGTTACATACATGTGCCCTAACTGAGCAAGCGTTCCCAATGTGTGCGGGAAAACTAATGTATGCAGAGAAGGAGGAAATTCAGTGTTTCGGCTGTAAGTATATCATTAATTTATTATCCTATTAATTTTTTTATTGATTTTAATTACTGTATTATATTATTTGTGATATTATCGTGTTTATTATTTTATTGATGTATTATTTTTATTATTTATTATATTATCAGATTCCTTATTTTGATTTTATCATTTTGATTATATTTGGGGGGAGAGACATCGTGAGCTGCATGGATAACGCAAAAGGATGTTTTTTGTGTATGTGTAGTATTACTCGTGTGTATGGTGTTGGATAGTGTGTGTAATTGTGTATGTGTAGTATTACTCGCGTGTATGGTGTTGGATAGTGTGTGTATTTGTGTATGTGTAGTATTACTCGTGTGTATGGTGTTGGATAGTGTGTGTGTATTTGTGTATGTGTAGTATTACTCGTGTGTATGGTGTTGGATAGTGTGTGTATTTGTGTATGTGTAGTATTACTCGTGTGTATGGTGTTGGATAGTGTGTGTATTTGTGTATGTGTAGTATTACTCGTGTGTATGGTGTTGGATAGTGTGTGTGTATTTGTGTATGTGTAGTATTACTCGTGTGTATGGTGTAGGATAGTGTGTGTGTGTTTGTGTATGTGTAGTATTACTCGTGTGTATGGTGTTGGATAGTGTGTGTATTTGTGTATGTGTAGTATTACTCGTGTGTATGGTGTTGGATAGTGTGTGTGTTTGTGTATGTGTAGTATTACTCGTGTGTATGGTGTTGGATAGTGTGTGTGTATTTGTGTATGTGTAGTATTACTCGTGTGTATGGTGTTGGATAGTGTGTGTATTTGTGTATGTGTAGTATTACTCGTGTGTATTTGTGTATGTGTAGTATTACTCGTGTGTATTTGTGTATGTGTAGTATTACTCGTGTGTATTTGTGTATGTGTAGTATTACTCGTGTGTATGGTGTTGGATAGTGTGTGTGTATTTGTGTATGTGTAGTATTACTCGTGTGTATGGTGTTGGATAGTGTGTGTATTTGTGTATGTGTAGTATTACTCGTGTGTATGGTGTTGGATAGTGTGTGTATTTGTGTATGTGTAGTATTACTTGTGTGTATGGTGTTGGATAGTGTGTGTGTATTTGTGTAAGTATATGGTGTTTGAGTGTGTGCATGTTTATTAGGATATGGTATTGTGTGAGTTACTGTATGACGTTAGTGTGTATGTGTGTCAGCATACAGTGTTAGCGTGAGTGTATGCTGTTAGCGTGTGTGAGCATATGATGTATTAGTATGTGAGTCAGCGGATGTGTAAGTCTATGTTAGTGGATGGTGTTAGCATTTGTGTGTGTGTTCGTTAGTATTCGGTGTGAGCACATGGGTGTCAGCCTATGATGTAAGTGTGAGTGTTCGTGTCAGCTTATTGTGTTGAAGTGCCAAGCATGAGCCTTTGCTTAATTGTGCCTGGGAAAGGGGAAGGGGTGGGGGGTATATGTGTAAGGGTATTAGAGTGTTTGCATGTGGGTTGGCTACAGGGGCCACTAGTCCTGGGCTCACTGGTGGCTGGAATTAAATGGTGTATTAGATCAGCGCCTCTACTCACTCTTATTCAAGTTTACACTAAGCTTTAGTGAATTAGCCGAGGCTAGGGCCTACTAGATTAGAAGGAGCTGGAGAATAGATGGAGCTGGACAGAGAGCGGAGAGACATCAACACCCCCAAAAGATCAAGGATGAAGCATTATATGATAGGCCTACTGTATGTTATATTTGCGTATAATAGCTGCCAAGAGTCCTGAATTGATGTCCTAATGATGCCTCCCAGTGGGCAGACCAGCACTTAACATCATGGTGTCCCACGCTGAGATATTTTAAAGTCGGTATGCAGGCCCAGAGAGCCCAGTGGGCCGCTGGCCGACAGCGACGCTGCATAAAAAGTAGTGCGTGCATCAATTCAGGACTCTTGGCACTTACATTATCAGACAGCCGCTGGCCTTAAAGTGCCGGAGATGCCCGTCATCGCCAGTCCGGCCCTGTTGGTTAATACGGCATAGGTATACCTGGGAACTCTCTGCGTTTGACCTGAAGTCTTGGGGTCACTCTCCTCTTTTTCCCTACTCCCAACCCCCCTGCCTACCATGCGCCGACAAGACCCCAAGATGCCCGCAGGAGCCCCCGCAGCCGATTACACAATAGAGACACCGACGCCAGGAACAGTTTATTCATATGACTTCTGCTCATTTCCTCCAAGTTCATTAATAATAATAATAGTAATAATAGTAATAATAATACGTTAGTAATTTAAACAATGGAACAACCTGGCGCTGAAAGCCAGCGTGAAGAGGAACAATTACTGGCATTGGGTATGAAATGTAATTTGGTCGCTTCACGGCCGGCTGCGCGTTCAGCAGAAGAACAAACTGATAGCGGATTCCGGGCAGCGGCCCCCGACAAGAAGACGTTACAAGCGCCAGATAATTAGAACGCGCTCTGCTTTATTCCTTTAACAAACCGTTACTTCTAGAAATCCTTCAGCACCGAACCTGTGCGAGATCCGGCCCGATAGATAATGATTGGAAATCACCCGTAAACTGTATCGACCCGGGATCATCCTGATTGATAACGTGCGCCCTGAGCATGCGCAAAAATTATATATATATACTGTATATATACACTGCCGCTCAACGGTTTGGGGTTACTCAGCTGTTTTGGTGGAAAATTCTGGCTGTAAAATAATTACAAAAAGGGTTTCTAACCATCAATTAGCCTTTTAAACTTAAACTTGGATCAGCGAACACAACGTGCCATTGGAACACAGGAGTGATGGGAGTGATAAAGAGCCATTGGAACGCAGGAGTGATGGGAGTGATAAAGGGCCATTGGAACACAGGAGTGATGGGAGTGATAAAGGGCCATTGGAACACAGGAGTGATGGGAGTGATAAAGGGCCACTGGAACAAAGGAGTGATGGGAGTGATAAAGGGCCATTGGAACACAGGAGTGATGGGAGTGATAAAGGGCCATTGGAACACAGGAGTGATGGGAGTGATAAAGAGCCATTGGAACGCAGGAGTGATGGGAGTGATAAAGGGCCATTGGAACACAGGAGTGATGGGAGTGATAAAGGGCCATTGGAACACAGGAGTGATGGGAGTGATAAAGGGCCACTGGAACAAAGGAGTGATGGGAGTGATAAAGGGCCATTGGAACACAGGAGTGATGGGAGTGATAAAGGGCCATTGGAACACAGGAGTGATGGGAGTGATAAAGGGCCATTGGAACACAGGAGTGATGGGAGTGATAAAGGGCCATTGGAACACAGGAGTGATGGGAGTAATAAAGGGTCACTCGAACACAGGAGTGGTGGGAGTGATAAAGGGCCATTGGAACACAGGAGTGATGGGAGTGATAAAGGGCCACTGGAACAAATGAGTGATGGGAGTGATAAAGGGCCATTGGAACACAGGAGTGATGGGAGTGATAAAGGGCCATTGGAACACGGGAGTGATGGGAGTGATAAAGGGCCATTGGAACACAGGAGTGATGGGAGTGATAAAGGGCCATTGGAACACAGGAGTGATGGGAGTGATAAAAGGCCATTGGAAAACAGGAGTGATGGGAGTGATAAAGGGCCACTGGAACACAGGAGTGATGGGAGTGATAAAGGGTCACTGGAACACAGGAGTGATGGGAGTGATAAAGGGCCTCTGTACGCCTATTAGCAGAAAGTAGCGCTTTCCATCTCAGGGAAACAAAGCTACATCTCTGAGGCCTCTAACAGCTCGCGGGTCACCATATCCACTCCACAATTCCTGCATTGTGTGCGAAATGTTAGGACAGGAGGCCATCATCTAAAACTAGAGGGTCGGAGGCTTGGATGGAATGTAAGGAAGTTTAACGTTACTGAGAGGGTGGTAGATAAGTGGGAAAGCCTCCCAGCGGAAGTGGTAGAGGGTAATACAGTGAGGGTATTAAACATGCATAGGATAGACATACAGCTCCTGAATCTAAGACGAGACCAACGACTGATTAAGGTTTGAGTCTTTACAGCAGGAGAAACGGGCAGATTAGACAGGGGCCGAATGGGGCCGATCTTGCGGCGGATTCTATGTTTCTTTTTGTAAACAGCTGACAATTTTGACATAACTCTGGTCTACTGACTACAGAGACAGATAGAGTGCTGATACACAGAGAGAGAGCGAGAGAGAGAGCGAGAGAGAGCGAGAGAGAGCGAGAGAGAGCGAGAGAGAGAGAGAGAGAGAGAGAGAGAGAGAGAGAGAGAGAGGCATTCAGAGAGGGAGCATCGGACATGTGGGAGTGATGCAGAGACAGCTGGTACCAGTCCCAGGCTCTCCTCTGTTTCCATGGTAACCTCTGGGCATCCTAGAGGATACAGGATGCAGACAGTGTGAGAATCTTAAATGGACCACTTAACCTCTGCCTCACCACAGCCACGTAATAACATCCTCGCTGTGTTAACTCCTTAACTGACAGGACAGCGTTAACACGTTCTTTGCCAGAACACAGAAATGCTCTCTGTTAAGTAACGACATCCGGTCAGAAGCCACATTAAGGGAATGTCTGCAGGATATCACTTCCTCAGACCATTATGCTTCCTGCCACTTGTTAGTCAAGTGAGTGGAGAACAGAATGTTATGTGAGTGGAGGGTGGGGGGGCAGTATGCTATGTGAGTGGGAGGTGGGGGTACAGTATGCTATGTGAGTGGGAGTTGGGGGGACATAATGGTATGTGAGTGGAGGGTGGGGGGACAGAATGGTATGTGAGTGGGAAGTGGGGGGACAGAATGTTATGTGAGTGGGAGGTGTGGGGACAGGAAGTTGTGAGGGTGGGGGGGCAGAATGGTATGTGAGTGGGAGGTGGGGGGCAGCATGTTATGAGCTTGGAGGGTGGGGGACAGAATGTTATGAGTGTGGAGGGTGGGGGGACAGAATGTTATGTGAGTGGGAGGTGGGGGGACAGAAAGTTGTGAGGGTGGGGGGCAGAATGGTATGTGAGTGGGAGGTGGGGGGCAGAATGTTATGAGTGTGGAGGGTGGGGGGCAGAATGGTATGTGAGTGGGAGGTGGGGGGCAGAATGTTATGTGAGTGGGAGGTGGGGGGCAGAATGTTATGTGAGGTGGGGGGCAGAATGTTATGTGAGTGGGAGAGGGGGGCAGAATGTTATGTGAGTGGGAGGTGGGGGGCAGAATGTTATGTGAGTGGGAGAGGGGGGCAGTGTGAGATAGACAGTATGTTATGTCAGTGGAGAGAGGGGGCATTATATTGTGTAGGTGGAATGGAGACAGTTGTTAGGTGAGTGGGGTAGGGACTAGGGAGGATAACTGTGTTATGGGAGTGGAGAGAGCAGACAGTATGCAGTGTGTGTGGAGGGTGTGCTGTGTATGATGTGAGTGGAGGGTAGGGGACAGTGTGTGTTGTGAGTGTGTGTGTGGGGGGTGCAGTCCATGATGTGAGTGGATATTATATGATCTGAGTGGAGGGAGAGGGACACTATATGATGCAAGTGGAGACAAAGAGAGGACAGAATGTTATGTGATTGGAGAGAGGAAGGGAGACAGTATATGATATAGGGGGAGGTGGGGACAGTATATGATACAGGGGGAGGGAGGGGACAGTATATCGTATAGGTGGAGAGATGGAGGGGACAGTACATGACATATGTGGAGAAGAGGGGACAGTATATGATATAGGTGGAGAGAGGGAGGGGACAGTATATGATATAGGGGGAGGGAGGGGACAGTATATGATATAGGGGGAGGGAGGGGACAGTATATGTATAGGTGGAGAGGGAGGGGACAGTATATGTATAGGTGGAGAGAGGGGGCGGTATATGGTATGGGTGGAGAGAGGGACAGGACAGTATATGACATATGTGGAGAAGAGGGGACAGTATATGATATAGGTGGAGAGAAGGAGGGTCAGTAAGTATATGATATACAGTAAGTGGAGGGGGCACTATATGATGTGAGTGGAGGGAGGGGGAGAGTATATGACTTGAGTGGAGAGAGGGAGGGGGACAGAATGTTATGTGAGTGGAGGAGGGAGGGAGCTCAGTGAACCTGCCAGACAGAGGGAGAGAGAGAGAGGGGAGCATCAGGCTCGCAGCTGCCCTATCATCACTCCAGAAATACCCCGCACCCCTCGCTGAGGTTAGCGCTCCTTCTCTTACATGCGCACCAGTTGCTTGTCTGTAAAGCAGTTGGGGCAGATAGGTGTGATGGGTGTCACTGGTGACCCGAGTCTGTCTAACGCTGTGTGTGACATGACACTGTGTGTGTGTGTGCGATCTGTGCTGTGTGTGTGTTGTGTGTATGTCTGTGCTGTGTGTGTTGTGTGTGTTGTGTGTGTGTTGTGTGTGTCTCTGTTTAAAGTGCTCAGTTATCACTTGCAGAGAGACAGAGCTCAGGCTGGCAGACAGAAGGACCAGTTGCTCTGACCGTCTCAGGTATGGGCTGCTCCTTGTGTTAATCTGCCTGCTCCTTGTGTTGTTGTGTTAATCTGTGTGTATCTGTATGTGTGTTGTTGTTGTTCACCTGTGTGTAAGCAGCAGCTGTTTATCCCTGCTGTGTTTGTGAATGAATGAGCTGCTTGCAGTATTGGAGTAATAATGCCTGTGGATGTGATGCTGCATGAAACGCACTGTGAGTATCAGGCAGTCCATGAATGCCACAGGTGCTGGGGCAAAACTGGGCATTGGGGGTGTTTTAATCAGGGATCTGGGGCAGAATGTCAGCCAGGGTTATGGATGATGAATTAAATGTGCAGTTTAGGTCACCAAAACCTGCTATTAAATACCCCTCACCCCTGATTTAATGCCCCTTAAGTGTAGAATTAAAGACCTGGGGCAGTATTCTGTTATTGGGGTGTTGGGCTCAGTTAGCAGATAGGCTTTTGTTTTTTTTAACCTATTGTTAGGGCGTGGGGGCAATTATTTTGTAATATATGCTGTGTTATGGGTAAGTAGAATCTGAGGGGGGCTGATATTGGGGGACAGGCGCACCATGATGTAATATATGATCCATGCGGATTGTGGAGCAGTATTAGTAGGAGATGGGGGGTATTGGGCAAATAATGGGGGTGTGGGGTGCTAGAGCTGTAATGACATTGGGGTATCATTATTAGTAGGGGCTAGAACAATGCTGGGGCTATTAGGATTTGGGGTGGTAACTGTATATCCGAGATGTTTAAGGGTTCCTCGGTTGTCTTTTAGTAACCGTATGACCGTCCCGCAGGACATGACTGTTTCATCGTGCGATTAACCCTGCGCTTCCCAAGATGGAGTGGTACGTAAAATTGCCTTTCAATGATAGCATCACCATGAATCAGGTGTGAAGGAGTAGTGTAAGAGGGGTGGGCCGAGGGCTGGTAAAGGGGGGCAATCAGGTCACTTCTGTGAAGTTGCAGTGGATGGGAGTTGAAAGCGCGCATGAAGCCGGATTACCCTTTAGGCACTCCAGGTGGACGGCTAGTAGAGATGGGCAAAAAAGTTGTATCCGTGGTGACCTTGTGTTTTTGCCTCTCGCGGGGCAAAAACGAGTTTAAAAGCTGGCGGAAACAACAATTTCATTTCCAGTGATGTCATGGCACATGCAGTGTTTCCTGAAGCATCATGATGTCATGAGCAGTCACGGAACATAAATTACGCAACAAATTCAGCAACGCAGCCATGAAACATGATTTTTTTTCCCCCCACTAGGTGGAAAGTGCTATTTTCTGCTGTTTGGATGATATAGGCAAAACTTTTTGTCCAGCTTTACTGCCTATGGGCATAGATGGGGGCCAGAGGAGGGACCACAAAACATCGAGACCCTGAGCAAAGAGATGAGAACAGGGAGAGCGGAGTAAGATAGGTGGGGCAGAGGGGGCAGTTTGGCAGGGTAGAAAGTATATTGAGTGGGATGTGGGGTCTTTGGCAGGTGGACTGTAATTGTAATCTACATATAAAATAATTGATGGAGAAATTCTGACTATATGTTAATGAGTAGAATTTGAAGGTTCGTCACTAACCACCACCCTTTCTCTCAGGTCGGGCTCTACAACCATCGCCTGGATGTTTTATTGTTGTCTCCTGACCGGATCTTGTTCTTGGCTTCCTTCAGCCGTACAAACCTCCGCCTTGCCCCAGTCCGGTTCCGTTCACCCTCATATGCCGGACACCTACACACGTTCTCAAACAGCCCTCCATTCTGCTCCCTCACATTCTCCATCGCATACCCCCTTCCCAGCCGCACGGTCGCAGGACTTGCCTCCGAGGGTCCCATCCTTCCGCCATAGGACCACCCAATCTACCCACCACCATTTGGTAGCCACAAGGATCAAGCGTCAGTCCTCCGCTGCCAGTTTGCTGCTTCCGGCTGCCCTTGAAGGTGCAGTTCCTCCTTCTCAACATCCCTGGGTCATTTTGTGGGGGCCCACAGTAGCAGATGAAGATGGAGTGGCCCTGAGCTCCGACTCTTCAACCTCTCGCCCTGGCTCTTATCGCGAGGGAGATCCTCAGCTACACGAGGAGCCCGCGAGAGGGCTGGACCTGAGAGGAGCGCCCACAACTCTGAGACCTCCCATGTTCCCACCAACTGATGAAGGTGAGCGGCTGTCTGGATTACCCCTATGTATTTATTTACGTCACCTGTCAATCGCAGCCTCCTCTGATCCTCTTATTTTTGCCAGGGACGGACCCTCAGCTGTACGTGACAATAGTCATCTCTGTGCTCATCGTTTTGGTGGCCACCGGCATAATCATCAAATTCTGGTACGTCCACAATCCATTGAGGTATATGTTTTTTGCAAACAGGTGGACCTAGTGTATCCTGGATAATAGATGGGGCGGGGTGTTTAGAAGAAGGGAACCTAGTTTAAGGCATGAGCGGGGCACTTAGTAAAGAAAAGAGACGAGAGTATGCCAAGATGGTGAGGAGACCTGTCCAGAATAATGTGGTGGAGGGACGATGGAGACGGATATTTCAGTTGTGGGAAAGTGGTGTAACGCCCAGGCGCAGCACACCGTCTATTGGCTTTGGGTTAGTAACACTATACCGTAACAGTTGTTCCTGGTCATGTTGTAGTTGCGAGCGGAGGGACAGGAGGCGGCGCCACCGGACAGAAAGATGTCCTCTGCCAGAAGAAGGAAGCCTCCAGCCCCTCACGGACCTCTCACCAGATACAGATATCCCAGCATTTCAGTCTCTGAAACTTGGTGACCTCAAAAGTGTGAGCGACAAGAAAGGAGGTCTTTACAGGACAAGCAAGTGAGGAAACCCCATAGCCCGTGTGCCACTACCTCAAGACATGTCTTGTCAGCCTCCATGTGGCCGACTGCATCTCTCCATCTGCCTGGCAATGCTTCGCTGTCTGCTTTTCGTTGTTACTTGTGTTCTTGGAGCCCTCACGCCATCTGCCCATTATCACTCTCTGTGCTTGGCATCAATCCCTCTACCCACTGTCGCTTCCCTGCGTGTTCACGGTCACTTTCTGTCTATCACTCCCTGACGTGACTCCATCTGTTACCCTATGTAGAAATCTTCACTGTCCGCATCATCCCTAATCCTACACGTTTCTTGACCATAGGATCCCCGTGGTGACCATGTGATAGGAACGGTAATCCGAAGAGCTCACCTAGGGCGATGAGTGAAGGAACGTACGCTAGCAAATGGGCAAAACCCTGGTCTGAAAAACCCAAAAGCCAGATTTTTGTGCGTTGAAGCATAAATTATCCGGAGCTGGAAGAATATAAGAGGAGTTTGAGATGGAAGCAGACAAGCCAAGGAGATCTTTGGGTGAATCCTTCGGAGGAGCCCCAATAAACGAATGACTATATACAGTACTGTGCAAAAGCTTTAGGCCAGTGTGAAAACAATGCTTTAAAGACAAATGCTTTCAAAAATAGACATATTTATCGTTTATTTTTATCATTTAACAAAATGCAAAGTGAGGGGAAAAAAATCTAATCAATATTTGGTGTCACCTCCCTTTGCCTTCAACAGATCAGTTCTTCTAAATCTGTGGAGTTAGACAGCCCCATTTGCTTCTCTCTCTTCATGTAACTCGGTGATGTTGAGATCAGGGCTCTATGGAGCCACCATCGGACTCCTTGTTCTTCTTTACGCTGAAGATAGTTCTTGATGACTTTGGCTGCATGTTTAAGGGCCGCTGCTATGCTGCAGAATAAATCAGATGCCTCCCAGGTGGTTTTGCGTGATGGATAAGTATCTGCCTGTACTTCTCAGCAATGAGGAGACCATTAATTCTGACCAAATCCCCAACTCCATTTGCAGAAATGCAGCCCCATCTTGCGAGGAACGTCCGCCATGCTTCACTGTTGCCTGCACTCATTCTTGCAGGCAAACGGCCTTCTTTTACAGCCAAATAATTTTTTTGACTCATCAGTCCGGAGCACCAGCTGCCATTTTTCTGCACCCCAGCTCCTGTGTTTTTGTGAATAGTTGAGTCGCTTGGCCATGTTTCCACGTCAATGGCATGGCTTTTTGGCTGCAAGTCTTCAATGAAGACCACTTCCGACCAGACTTCTCCAGACAGTAGATGGATGTACCAGGGCCCTCTATTTTCTGCCAATGCCAACTTTCCTTGGCCGACCACTGCGTCTACGGTCCTCATTGCTCGTTTCTTTGTCCTTCTTTAAACAAGCTTGAACAGGACATCTGGAAACCCCTGTCTTCCTCACGTTTTGCCTGGGAGGGACCGTCCTGGTGCGGTATAGCTACCTTGTGTCTTGTTGCTGTGCTCAGGTATTTAATTATTGTCTTTCAACTTACATATTAAATTGATGATCAGCAGCACCTGTTTAGTATACTTATTTATTCATAAACCTAACTATATGCCTACGAAATAGGTGCGAGTGTACCTAGAAGAACTGATGCTGTTTTGAAGGCAAAGGGCGGTCGCACCACATACTGATTTCATTTAGATTTTTCTTCTGTTCACTTACTCTGCATTTTGTTAAATAATTTTTTCACACCTGCCTAAAACTTTTGCACAGTACTGCGTGTGTGTATATAAATTATATATATATATATATATATATATATATATATATATATATATATATATATACACACACACACACACACACATATACAGAAAGTCTCCGGCTTATGTAAGTGGTTTGTTCGGGAAATCTGTGTAAATTGAGTTTTACGTAACTCTTAAGACATGTTTTATTATATACCGTACTTTATATGACCAGTTTGTTCTGTAAATTCCATTTACTGTTTGCATCCAAATTATTTTATGCAAGTCTGGATCTATATCTGTATGAACTATGTACTGTAAGTCGGGGTCTGGCTTTGTGTGCGCATATATGTGCGTGTGTGTGTGTATGTGTATATACACACACACACACACACATACATAACTATATACACACTATGTGAAAGAAAACACATGTATATATAAATGTACATAACTCTACTTGCATTTATGTATATTTAGTTGGAAGAGAATAGCACCATTCCTTGCCAGCAGGGGGCACTGTACTAATGTTCTATATCTCAGTATTACGCGCGTGTCTGTGAATACATGAGAACCGTGTGCCACCTGATAAAGGGCTTATGTAAAGAAGTATTGTCTGTCTGTATCAACAGGAATCCTCAGCTCTTTGTGCACGATATACTGATGTTTTAACATTTTTATTTTTAATAAAATAAACTCTGAGTGGTAAATTTAAAGGCGCGACCGGGGATTAAAAATCATTACACCAGCACGCACCACTGCCACCTCTGTGCGTCGCTTTGTACATTTACTGGCTCCACGTCCGTCTCCCATAGATCCGAATCTACAAAAGAAAGTCGTGTTACATAGTGTGGGGTCTTTAGGCTTTTTATCTTCTCTATGCTGAACGCTAAACACATTTGGTGGCAGATCCGACTCGTACAGCCCGTATAACCAGCCAGTAAAGACCCAAACCTAAACCACTCCTTGGTCTCGTCTTAGATTCAGGAGCCTTATGTCTATCCCATGCATGTTTAAATACCCTCACTGTATTACCCTCCTCTACCACATCTGCTGGGAGGCTGTGCCACTTATTGACCCTCTCGGGAAAGTAAGCAAAACCCTTGCGGTTTGCATAAAAGCTTAATGAGGAATCAAAGACATATTTAAAAACAAAGACAGTCAACCCAAGAGTTAATAAATTAAATCTCAAATTAAAAGATGGCAAATTTAATAAACACTGACTCTGCTGACAAAATAAGGTGTGGTGAGACAGGTGAGGGTTAATCTCATGTACCGAGCGCTACTAAACGGAAAAGCTGTGGCCCCAGACATATTTTGGGGTCGATTTTTAAATTTTAGGAGCAATATCAGTTTATTTTTATATACAGAACAATACAAGGTGCCGGAGCGCTGGGGCTCTTCAGGCCGTTCCCGTTCTCTCTATTGAATTATTGCTTCAATTTAAAATGATGCACTTGGAACATAAACCCCCAACGGCAGAATACGGTAGTAGCGGTGAGAGCGGTCACCCAGTAAAGGGATTTAGGAGCGACTGACGGCTACTTCAGATCACTGGTCCCGGAGAGGCCCTCTCTAGAAGGGTCCACGTATATATATACAGGGTCTACGTATTCAGGATAAGCATTATAGAAATATTTATGGGATCTCACCAGACACAGCGTGCAGGAAAATAAGAGACGGAGTGCAGTAGAAGCACTTAAAACGGGTTAAATAAAGTTACAAGATGGCGGTCTACAACTAGGGGGTCAATGGCTGCCCAACTGTGGTCCATGAGGGCCACAGACAATTTCTGGATATCCCAGCTGGAGGACGGGCATCTCAATTACAAATCCAGCAAACTAATTGCTTTCAGGCAAAGGAGACACAGAATTCCTGGGCTGTAATTTTTCAATGGGAGTGGTGGATAGGTGGAACAGTCGTCCAGCAGAGCAATTAGAAGTTAATACAGCCCTATCCTGAACAAAATAGGCCACAGTTGGACCATTATTTAGAACATTTCAGAGCAGATTACACTGCTGGTAGGTACGACTGAATTCTTATAGCAGTAATGATGATGTTTGTGTCTCCGGTTAATACGGTACAGCGCTGCGGACTATGGTGGTGCTGCATAAATCCATAAATATGTTTTCTCAGTGAATAAAGGACTATATTTGTGGTGGGATTTAGTGACCTCTGACTGTGGGGTCAACAAACAGATGAATGTTTGATGTCCTTGACAGGCACACCGTCTACAACTCCCAACACTAACTGCCAAAAATACCCTCCTCAGAACCACAAAAACAAAGTGATGAACCTGCAGGTTTTTTTGGCAGTTACAGAAGCAGATGGGAATTTTTGAGGATGATTAACAGGAAAAAGAAGAAAAAAATCCTCACCTTCCTCGTCTTCTGATTCAGTTTCTGGAGGCGAACTGAGGAATCCAGAGCAGAACTGAAACCGAACGGCATCCCTGGAACGAGACACCCCCAAACACAAAGTATATGTTTACAGAGACACCATGGAGGGGCCGCAATACATACAAACATACACGGGGCAGATGGAGGGCAGAAGGGCGTTGTGATTAAACACTCACCCATCCAGCACCCGCTTCTTTGGCTGTTCCTGCCACAAAAGGAGTTCTTTTCCACCAGTCACCCACAAAGCGAGACCCTCGGGGCCGTGCGAGACGGTGAGACATAGAATCCTCGGAGCATCGGGATGGGAGAGAGTGCCCAGGTAACGGCCTGTCTGAGTGCTGCGAACTGAAACAGCGAGAGAGAGAGTGTGAGTGAGTGTGAGTGAGCAGTGTGCCAGCCTCACCCCCCATACCAACGGAGCAAATAGACATCAGGGATAGCAGAGAAATCACCAGGCAGGCGGACGAAAGATAATAAGAACCAGAATGAAATCCACGGCCGCAGCACTCTCACCGTTCAGGAATCCGTGTCCGCGGTCAACGTTAAACCCGGAAGCAACCAGGAGACCGTCTGACGTGACAGCTGCCGTGTCTACAAACCCAGCGCCAGACGTGTGATTGGTCAGACGCGTGAGACGGTCTAGCGGAGATGACACGAGAGGAAAAAGATAAAACGATCACACGATGCACCACAAAAAAGCCGCGAGTTACCGGCTATTGAGTTTGCTAACACAAGTTGCAGAGTAACAGAAAGAAAATGTGCGATTCCAAAAGGGACTAATAAAAGTATTCAGAAATTGGGCAGACCAGATGGGCCGAACGGTTCTGATCTGCCGTCATGTTCTATGTTATTTATATTATCACTTATTATTTTATTTAGCGCCATCAGATTCCGCAGCGCCGTTTAAACCAGTCACTCACCTTGCTTCCAGCAAACAGCCTTTACACACACTCCCTGACAGGCGACGTATACTTGATCCTCTGTGACACAAAGCGAGCGAAGGCCACACAGCGAGTCTGTCAGGGGATCACAGGAGTGCAGGAGTATTAGGGAACCAGGAGAAGACACCCTCCAAACTTTCAGACAGCCATCCGAAGACCCGGAGAACAGCAGCCCGGCGTGAATCTGAAACGAGAGCAGAAGGAGACTGGAGCCTCATCCCTGCCTGGCCATCTTCACCCCACACTTAGTCCTTTCACTCACCTGCAAGGCGGTCACTCTGTCTTCGTGAACTCTTTTCGACTGCACATTCTCTTTGGTTTCAAGATCCCAAACATCGACTTTGCCCCCATCTAAAAACATGTAAGAGGTGACATTACACACACAAAACGTTCATACATCGAGCACACAAAACACGCAGTATAGAAAAGAGAAGTACAAAACACAAGAAAACCGCGTGTCAAAACATATCATCCACGTAAAAGCGGCTGACACGGAACAGTTTGGGGATCGCTGTGCCGCAGGAAGACGTCATTCTAGAACATGAGTACCAGAGCTCGGTGCTCGATATTCCGCGTTCACTCGGTAATTTGTATATGAGATGTTTTGAGCATTTCTCATGTCATCGAAGAACCCATTACAAGTGAAGTTAGCCACGTGCATCGGCTCGCACCGGCCCGGGTGACATTAGTCTCTTTGCAGCACATCTGGCAGCAGCATGAAGTCTCTTACCTGATCCAGAAACCAGGCGTTTCGAATCGGGGATGTGAACCAGCGAAGACACCTCTGAATAAGTGTAAACGCTGAACGCGGGGCGACCTGTGTGACGTAAACAGCATAGTGAGGACACCAAAGGGGAAGGGAATCTGCGCTCGGCTTTCATATTAACATCCCTTAAGGTGCTTCCATACCTGCCCTGTGGAGTTCAACACTTTTGTAACAAAAAGCAAAATAACATATAGCCATTAAACATATGCAGAGATCTAAGCGAGCCCCCCCCCCCACCACCTTAATGTACGGTTCCAGTCCATCTGTGAGATTTCACACATTTATAAAGCATCATTAGAAACAAACGCTCCCCGGAAATAATTATTTGATCATGTAAAAATCCAATTAATTGTGTTTTAGAGAATAATATAACAGATTTGTTAAGGTTAAAGTTAAACTGATGTTCTGTCTAAAGGGGAAAAGACATTTAACCTTCATCCTTCATCTATTTCCATGACCGTTAGCTCCATACCCCACATCCACTCAACTCCAGCCACTGCCAACTGCACCCACTAGTGTCATTTACTGATCCAATCGCTCACACTTCGCATTCCCTGTCACCCCCCACATCTTCATCACTAGCATCCATATATTCTCACCTATAGCCAAACCCCACACTATGATTCTGCAGTCTGAGGAGCCACTGGCCACAAACTCCTCATTCGGCGAACAGTCCGATAAACCTGGAGAATGATAAAACGACGATATTACAGCGTTTTTCGACCACCCAAAATCAGGAAACGCCAACCCAATTAAATCCCACGCTCGGGCAGGAGTAATTTATCATTTACCTAATGACTCCGCTCCCACAGAGAGAGACGCCAGACAGGTGACCGCTCCAGAGTGACCACACAGCGTCTTCTGCTCAGAGCGCGTGTGGACATCCCAAACACGGACGGTCGTGTCCCAGCTAGCAGAAAAAGAAGGGAGAGACAGGCGGTGAGGGAGAAATTAAACAACAACAAAGGGAGATAATATGGAGTAAGAAACGCAGCAAACAGCAGCAATCAGTAAAGGGAAATAAGGGAGGCAGACATGGAAGCTGGCGTGGGGAGCGGCTAAAACAAACCCAAAAGAGGCTTTCATTGTGGCTAAGGGGTAAATACAGGGAATGCTTTCCTTCAGAGGGTTAAAGAAAGTGAGAGCCCACCACAAAGCGAGAGGAGTAATAACTCAGTGGGATTTTAATACAGAAGTGACTTACCTCCCGGAGATAACGGATGAGCCGTGGATGAGGACGCACGTCACCAGGTCACTGTGTCCTTCCAAACAGTGAACCAGAAACGCAGAGCTTTGTAATGGGAAGGGGTCTGCGTGGAGGAGAATAGTGTGACGGACGAGAAATTAAACATTTGAGTCGCGGGGTCACGAGGAATAGGCAGCGATTGTCAGGTATCATAGCGTAGAAAGGGAAATTGGGCAAAAAAGCATTAGAATGAAGGGGGGGGGGGGCTGTAGTTTAATGGGGATAGGGTAGGGTACCAACACAGATTAGTAAGAAACACAGTCTTTATTGAATTCAGTTGTAAATCTAGATTAAAACTAATGGGAAATTATTATTATTATTGGAAATTTAGACACCAACATTTGCACCTTTAAAAACTAAACGATAAGAGGTGTGCGCATCACAACCTTCATTAATTATAGGATCTTAAAGAATAACAATTATGCCAATAAAACCACAAATTAATTAAATAAAAGGCTTTGAAACATTCAATTTCCGTTTCCCTGTACTGTAGAACAAGGAACGATAAACTCCTACCTGGGGCTTTCTGTGAGCTCTTTGCAGCAGCTTTCAACGGAGGGGGCTCGGGATTCTGTGATTCGGGGTGTCTGGAAATACATCACAAAGCAAATAAACCCCAATACACAGAAACACACAAAGCAAGAACCATGTTATAGAACATTATGCCTCTCCTGATCTCTCAGATTCTTTAAATTTCTTATTTTCCTGGAAGATTTTACCAAAAACATCCGTTCAACAACAAATCCAGACACTAATCCTTCACAGTGACGTACTCCTGGGACTTACTTGTCATTCATATCACAATTGCAATAAAGAAACCAATATATATATATATATATATAAAATATATATATATATATTTAATACCGTATGGGCTCCCACTTTTCCCCCCACAAGTTTTTAAAGTGGGGGTGCGGCCTTATTTATCCCTGCTGCGGGTAAGCAGCAGAGTTTGGATCGAGATGCCCCGCAGCGCTGCAGGGGACCTGGCACTTCCGCTGGGGCTGGAATGATAGAGCGCTGGCGTTACATGACCTTCTGGTGCTCCACCATAGAAGCACCAGTGGAAGTACCAGCAGCAACGGGGGTTGTCTGAGCACATCTCGCAGACATTCACCAGATGCCGAAGAGGAGGATGCCCTGCAGCGCTGCAGGGGACCCAGATCCCCCTCTCCGGCAGCTGGTGAACGTCTGTGCGATGCGCTCAGACAACCCCCGCTGCTGCCGGTACTTCCGCCGGGGCTTCTATGACGGAGTGCCTGCATAGAACCCCTGGCGGAAGTGGCTAACAGCAGCAGAGATTGTCTACGTGCATCGCGCGTACGTCCAACGGCTGCCCCCCTAGGCAACTGGGAGTCATTGGTAAGTCGGGGGGGCGAGTGGCAAAGTTAGGGAGCACTGTTTATATATAACATATACTGACTATGCTGCATAATAGATACCAAAAATGTTAAAATACATGTATTCCTATTCATTAGATAAAATACTGTTTTACCATTCCATAAATGTGTAATTTTTTTCTCAAAAAATATTTTTTTCTTGAAAATAGCACCAAACGATAAGGGTGCAGCCTATAATCGAGCCAATACGGTAAACACATTACTTGATCTTGCCATCGTCTTTTGGTTTCACGGCTGCATTTTGCGGATTTGCAGCAACGTTGCTTGATAAAAGCCGCTCCAAGAGACTTCGCAGCTCCAGCTTCTGCGATACCTGCAGACAGACACGTAAAACACGAAGGAGTGCGTCAGAATGCAGCGTCTCTCATCCTTATTACGATAATGAATGAAATCACGTCTGACCTTCGCGACCTCGCTTTGGGTGAGCGCTCTGGGAAGATGCTCGAGGTTCTCGATTTGTCTCAGCTTCTTCCTCAGTTTTCGGAGATGGGCGGCATCCATTATAGAGACACGTGTCCTTAGACAACGAGAGGGGGGCGAAAGAAGATGTTAGCGGCACGTTCTGCTCCGTACAGGGGGAACCGGAAAAAGGCGACGCAGATGCGTTATGTTATATACTACATGTTATGTCCTGTCTACCCATTGTACAGCGCTACGGAATATGATGGTGCTATATAAAACAATCAATAATAATATAACAAGTATATATACAAATTAGTAGCGCCTTATCTTATGACAAAGCGAACAGCACTCTGGTTTTAATAAATAAAAAATTACCACCCAAAAATCAGGATTAATATAAAAGGCTTTTATTATACCAAAAAAAAAACCAACCATTAAATAAATAATTCATATAAAAATACATACAAATATATTGGCAGGAAACTGCACAATCATATAGCAATTTATGACATATACATAAAAAAGGGGTTTCCTGACATTCATTTACTGCCACTATATTTGTCTGGATTTTTATATGAATTATTTATTTATGGTTGTTTTTCCTGTATTTTTTTTTGGTATAATAAAAGATTTGTATATTATTCACGGGTATAAAGCGATGAAAAAGGGGGGTAGACTGGCAGGGGGTATCGGGATGACGGATGGGTCACCAGGAGAATGGGCAGCAGGTGGTAAGAAGGGCAGACAGAGGGGGCATTTAGAATGAAACAGATATAAGAGGGGTTTAGGAGGCCGGGTGTTGGATAAAACTATTACTTTTTTATAATAAGTGTTAGTTATAAAGCTATAATAAATAACCCTACCAGCTTTTTTTTTGCTGCGCCCCGGAAGGAAAATAAATCCACCAACCGGAAGTTTACAAAATTGCCGGCGTGGACACTGCGAAACCGGAAATAGAGGACTCGGAAGGCGCCATTTTGGCTTTATAGCTTGGCGCTTCCGCTCCTGGGGTGTTTGGGTACGGAGGCAGTGACACGGTGGCGGTTATGGCTGATATCGGTACCCGTTACCATGGTAACGGTTTCAAACAACAACAAGAAGTACTGTAATAACAATAGTACCCCCCCCTTTTTAGAAGCGGTCAGAGGGGCGCTTGGCCCTACAGGGTGCCGTAAAGTGTCTGAGGGCAGCGATAGATGCCCTCTATTTAAATGGCCCAGAGAATTTCTCTTTTCTATAACATATTAGGCGCTTCTCTAATAAATAAAGTTTTTTTTTTTTCTTTACATTTTAAATATATAAGAAATATATATATTTAATAATAAACATAAAATCTACGGGTGGGTGACATTTGAAATGTGTGATCGCCGGGTGTAATCAGCTTTATATACGCCCGCTATTTAAAAGTTCACTGGGAATGAATGGTGAACGAGAGCAAAAAATTTAAGGGCTCCTTCGTTTCACGACGTGCAACATTCTTCCGGTGAGCGTGTAGTCTGCGCATGCTGATGCATAGAATTTGCCTACAGATTGGCCCTGTTCGGCCCCATCTAGCCTGCCTGATTTTCCTGCTGTAAAGACCCAAACCTTAACCGGTCCTTGGTCTGGAGCCATGTGTCTATCTCAGGGATGCTTAAATTCCAACGCTGTGTTAACCTCCACCACTTGTGCTGGGAGGCTGTTCCCCTTATCTACCACCCACGCGCAATTGCTTCGGAGATGTTTGCCAAAATATAAACATTACCTGGTGCCCGTTACAAAAACACAATAGTGACATTTAGGAATATAATAACACATTTTACGTGTTACAGCTGGTATTTGTGTAACATGAGAGTAATTTACTGGGTGGAGGAATAACCATTTACTAGCGAGTCTTCATGATAGAGAAGATAGAAGGACCAATTAGCCATTATTATTATTATTTATTCTTTTATATATCGGCATCATATTCCGTAGCGCTGTACAATGGGTAGACCGGAATTAACAAGCAGTATGTAACGTAACAATTTGACTTGCAGAAACTACAGGTGAGAAGGGCCCTGATCCAACGAGCTTACAATCTAGAGACTACTGTAAGCTTGTGCTAAGTAAAGCTCTGGACTCCCTACATTCAATTCGTTTTTCTCGGAATCCCTAGCAACTGGTTATTTGTCATGGCAACACATAATTAGAAAAAGTTATTGCTTTTTCTTTTTTTTCCTAGCGATATTATTACTATGTAGTAAATGGAAGTGGTGTTGAGTCATAAAAGGGTTAAACACACCTGTCTGTGTACCTGGAAGCAGTGAAGAGGGTCCCACTGAGCTGCAGCTCCTCTACATCTAAGTTCAATTTTTTTAACTTATTTTTGCTGCTATATACAATGCATTGTAATATATTTTATCATTATTTTTTTTGTTACATTATTTAATTTAGTGAGAATGGACTTCTCTTCTACACAGACACAGAGGCCGCCATTATAGTCCGTTGTGCCATATTTTTAGAGACTGCTCAAACCCCACACTGAGCGGATACTTTATGGCAATGCTAATGAAGTCCTCGTGTAATCAAAACCTATGTTTTGTATAGACTTGTATTAGTCTGAGGGACCATTTGATGGTGATTAAGATTAAGGCATTCCTTGAGGCAGTATAATAAGGTGTTTGTCTGGAACACGTACACATGACAAACATGCACGTGGAATTGTTTTGGTGCAGAAAATACCGTAATATACATTTTTAAAACTTGAATATAATACCACTATAAAAAAAGAAGGAAAATGCAACGTTTAACCCCTTAAAATCAAAATGCATTGTTTTCAATGGGTTTAGGGATCACCCATTATCCTTAAGGGGTTAACATTCATAATATCCTCTAAAATGTACAACTCTTTTGATGTTGAATATCAAATGAACCCACATCCAGGGACTGTGTCTGTAAGTGTGTTCTGTATTCCAGTATCGCATGGGTTAATCCCAAGAAACACACATTTGAGGAAAGTTGTAGTTTTAACTCTCACTTCACTATTCATTATGCAGGGTAACACTGGCAGCTTCCTCCAGCACTAAGGGCTGAGATGGCCCTGTATACTGTATAATTCAACGTGAGGAGACATCTTGCTGACTTAACTATACGTTATAGCTCACTAAGGATGGCCCTTCATAATGGGAGTTGAAGTCAAGGAGCTGAAGGACAACCTGTTAGCTCTCCCTTTAGTGAGTAAACCCCCGATACCGAGAGAGGAGTCCAGAGCTCCAAGTCTTCATTCTCCTGAGTGTTTGGAGGGCCGACTCTTTCCGCATTAAGTTCACGGTCAGCGGCTCGGCACCCGACAAAACCTATTGATCTGCTTTACGAAATTCTTGCGCAACTCATATATTTGTTATGTTTGAGTTCAGTCCCTTGTTGTATGTAATATTGGAGGTAATGCCAGGAAGTTTTACTTTACTGGGAGGGGGTTAGATAAGTGGATCAGTCTCCCATCAGAAGTGGTAGCGAGTAATACAGTGAAGGGATTTAAACATGCATGCGATAGGCATACGGCTCTTAAATCTAAGACGAGACCAACGACTGATTAAAGTTTGACTCTTAATAACAGCAACTAGATGGGGGCCGAATGAGTCAGATCTGCCAGCAATTTCAATGTGCCTTTGTATAAGGAGCCAGCTAACCGTCCGCACGCAGCGTGAGCATAAACACCTGACGAGCGTCTTCTCTCATCCAGCCGTCGGCTGCAGTTACTTCATTGGAGGCTGCCAGCCTTAAAGAGCCAGGGCTGCCTCATCACCCCCAGTCCAACCCTGGTTCTGGGTATCTACGACGCTGTAAAAATCCCGTGTAAAGTTAATATTTGACTGCTGGTGTTACCCTCAGACCTCCCTATCTGCCCGTTCAAAGGATAAAAGCTCAAGGAGTCCAAGGGCCCTACGTAAGAAACTATTGCAGACTCCACATTGGAGGGACGTTGCGGAGCGAGCCTCATCCATATTATCAGTTACTGGTCGGAGAAAGGGTTAATATCCGAAGTAGTTCTATCTCACTGTATCAACACAGATAAAATAGCTGTAAATTTCTTAAAATTCGTCTTTGTAGTAAATCTGACGCACGATATAATCCTTTTAATAAGGAAAAAAAAACAGTTTCTGGGTTTTAATAAAAAAGATACCAACTTTTTTTTTTCCGTGTTAATGCATAAAGGTAACATGATGGGCAAAATGCCTAAAAATCACAATTTTATATATATTATATGTATATAAAAAGAACTGCATGCCTTCAACGTGCGGATACAATGCTGCCGTTTAGAATTGTGGTTACATAGTTACGTCATTTGGTTGAGAAAAGACATAAAGTCCACCAAGTTCAACCATTCCACCAACCCGTATTAGTTCATCCAGAAGTTAAAACCCCACCGAGACATTTATATCATCTCAAAAGAGAAAAAAATCAATTTGGGGAAGACCCTTTTCTATTCCAGCGTGACTGTGGCCCCGGCGCACAAAGCAAGCTCAATAAAGACGTGGCTGGATGAGTTTGGGGTGGAAGAACTTGACCGGCCGCACAGAGCCCTGACCTCAACCCCATCGAGCACCTTTGGGATGAACCGGAAAGAAAATTGCGAGCCGGGCGTCTCGTCCAACATCAGCGCCTGACCTCACAAACGCTCTACTGGATGAACGGGCAAAATTCCCACAGAAACTCCCCAAAATCTTGTGGAAATCCTTCCCAGAAGAGCGGAAGCCGTTATACCTGCAAAGGGGAGACCAACTTCATATCAATGTCTATGTATTTAGAATGTGATGTCATCAAAGTCCCTGTTGGTGTAATGGCCAGTTGTCCCAATACTTTTGTCCATATAGTGTATGTTAAAAGGTTTATCAAATCCCTGTGAAAACGTCTTTTCTCCACAGAAAACAATCCTATTTTGCGCAGCCTTTCTTTGTATCTGAATTTTTCCACTCGTTTAATCCTTTGTGTAGCCTTTCTCTGAACTCTTTCTATTTCCAGTATGTCTTTTTTTTTTTGTACTGGTGCTTATTGTAAATGTGGTATTACCAGTTAATTTTGGTCATTAAAAAAACCAATAAAATATTCATTGGTATGATGCGCCAAATTTTTTGGAGTGATTTTTTATGTTTTTTATTTACAAATCTATTTTTGGTGCCACTTTTCTAAACTGACATTTTTTTAAAAAAAAACACGTAGTTTGGTGGAATTTCAATTAATCTCTATAGAGTAACATTGATTATTAAATTGTGTGTTGCTAAAATAAGGGAACAAAGGTTTTTCCTTAATCTGGGTGGTTTTTCCTTTATTGGGGTGTTTCTACCCAGCATTGGGGCAATTACTGGCACTTCCCACTACATGCATTGACCGCACTCATAATCCATCACTTTACAATAAACTGTTTGTTTTACTTTGTCAATAAAGATAATTTGCTGTAAAAAAAAAATGGCGGATAAAAAAACCCGCTCTCATCTAGGAATGACTGGGCGTGGCTTGCGTGCAGGTGAGGACACACAGAAAACATCAATGCGCATGAGGGAGTGTCCGCCATGTTGGAAGTTGGCAGCTTGCTGTGTTACAGGGCTAATCCGGGTTCGTCACCGTTTCCCGACTCCCGAGTCCCGTACTTGGCTTTGCATGATGCTAAGAACGTTTAAGGCCACACCGGCCAGAAGATTATAACGCCCGGGGTGGTTAATCACTGCCATTAGTTAAAATGGCGTCGAGAAGGCCGTGGCTCGCGCGGTGACGCGCGAACGGAAGTATCGAGTGCGAGCGAGATGTGAGCGCGCTTCCCCCGCGGGGACCGGAAGCGGAAGCGGCGCGAAGAGCTGGGGGAACCGGAGTCTGTGAGGGAGCGAGGTAATAACGCGTGAGGTGAGTGCACCCTAAATTACACTGTTGTTTTGAGTTTGAGCGGGTGTATGTGTTTTCCTGGTAGAGAAGAAGACGACAAATATTTCCCTCGCCTGTTTTACATTCTATATAATGGGGCTTTATACCCACAAACTCTCTGTAACCGCGATCTCCCCTGAACCCGGTTTACATTATGCATAGGATATCTTTGTACAAAGTAACCTATACGTTCAGAAATATTAATGCTATACATATACATTATCCATATTACATATCGCTGATTTGTGTGAGGTATAAACCCATAAACTGTGCAGCAGTATATATGTGTATATTATATGTATACACAGACATTCTCATTATCTTTACCCCCTCCCCCCATCATAATTGGTGTGAATATTGTAGAAATGGATCATCTTTACATTATATGGAATCATTCTGGTATTATTTATCTCTGGACACAGTGAGTCGCAGCTCTGAATCCTACTTATTTATACTGAGTAATGTATCGGTAACCTGTGATGTCATCGATGACTCGCAAAGTTTATTCATCAACTTTTGAGATCATTGTAGAAAGATGGACAGTCATCAGAGCTCCTTTAATATTATTAATGCTATGTTTATGACCATTGTATTCCGCAACACTGTACCTAAACATTCTGTAACGTGTCGTCTGCCTTTAGGAAACGTTTTTATTTAATGTAACATTTTCTCAACCGCATGCTAAGTTTATGTACATGCAGAAATCACCCTGTATTTACTTTATATCAGCTGCTATTGCTGCTTTTACTAAAATAGGCCCACCCAGGGGGCAGTAGGGGTATATAGTGGTGTGTGTGTATATGTATATATATATAATATGTAATAACTCAGAGATGAGGCCTCAATCCTTAGCTCTAAATCTGTACGTAAATACATATTTAATTTTTCTCATATAAATGTATTTTTAATAAAGCTGCATAAATTGTTGGCAGTATATAAATAACTGTATTTAATCAATACTGTCAAAATCAATTATTACGTTCCTCCCAGTTCTTGCCCCATAAGAGCAAAAAGCTCTTGACGTTTACATTTTTTTTTTTTTTTTTAATCCTCGCTTCTACTAAAAGTTCAAGGAGAAATCTTTGGGGGGCATCACTTCTATTTCGCGCCCCAGATATTAATTCTATGGGTATTAGCAGAGAATCACATTGTTAAAATGTCCCGGTTCTTAGCATAAGCAGAAGTTGGAGAAGCTGCGTTTTCTCGTCTCCCTTGCCGACCTGTGGTTTTGCGCTATACCTCTCCTTCCGCCGCTGCTGTGGTATGTATCTAAATCTAGCCGCTAGCTAGACCACTGCTCACGAGCCCTTGTAACGTACACTTGGTAGAGGGAAGAGCGTTAACGCTAAGAAGGCAGAAGCATACTATTCCTAGTCCGAGTAAGAGGCCTTTGCCGGCCCAGATGATGATCTCCCCAGATGCAGACAGACCGTCTATTCCTCACATGATGAGAGAAGGACAGAGAATCATAGTGTTAGATGAAATGCCCTTTGGCATACAAGTTCATCCTGTTTGCCCTGGGTGGGGGTAATATTCAGTACGCTTGATGCCATGTATGAGGTCCTTGCAATTTAGGATTGATAACACGTGAACGCCCCGGAGCGCTGCCTTTGGCTGGAAACCTGCAATGTCAACACAGAAGTTGTACGGAATACCGGGAATTATTATTGTACGATGTGAAATCAGGCAAAGGTTTTGACATGCTTTGTACGCGTTGCCACCGATTGCGTACATAGCAATACAAACGCATTCATGGGGATCTTATACATCTGGCCACGTAACCTTTCCGGGATCCGTACTGATGAAATAGTTAAGGAACGCAACATTTTAATAGAAATTATGAATAAGCAGCTAATTCGTATATTATTCAGGATAAAAGCAGCTTAAACCGTGACGTGGAATAATACAAAAGTAAAGTTTTTAAGCAGCTCTGGTGTTAGTTTAGTGCAGTCCGTTTAGGCTTTGTGTGCGATGTATAATAAGCGGTCACGTTGGGCGTGAGATACACTATCTGGTCCTCCTGTATTTATGTGACATATAGAATAGTTTGATTGGAAGATACTTCTATCTGTAGCAGAAGTTAGACGCTCCGGGAGTCGGGGAGCTCTGGCTCTTAGGGGTCCCCTCGATGTAGCCGAGGGTTTTATTGAAGTCTTTGGGGATCGGGTTCCTTCTGCTCATCGCTGGGACCGCAGCACCTTTATTACTTGGTACCTTCATGCAAGCTCACTTTTATTATTCATTTCAGTATATTTGCCAAACTGAAATTAACCATAAATTATTTTTTTCCCCTCACTTATAATGGTGACTTTACACCTTATTCATAGTTCATAAAACTGATTGACCCGAGAGAAGAAAGTCCCCTCCATTTTTATCATGGTTTTTTTTATTGGTCCTGTAGTTTTCTGTGTATAAATTCCTCCTTTCCACAAAGGTCTGTTCACATTAAAGAAGAGACCTCTGAGGTCCTACAAGCTTATGTGGCTGGTTTTATTTTTCCTTTACCTCCATCTTCTCTTTGGGGACTCTTCCTTCTCTTTGATCCTTAAGGTTATATTCATTCTCCTTATTAATATAACCATTAAATACATTAATTTGTTATGAATTAGAAATGCACTTTTAAGTCTCAAACACTGTGTGGTGACAGATTGTAGCCGCCAAAAAAACACAAAACCAAAAGAAGTTAAAGTGGATGCACACGAGAACACAAGATCAACCCTGTGTGATTTAAAGGGACCGTTTATCGTCCCTGACATCCCCATGAAAAGTAATTTATAGTAAAATGCTCCGTGAGCTCATAACACGTTGAAGACATAGACTGTCCCTTGAATGTTCATTGTCTAAAGTCAAACGCTATCCACCTTTCACTCCTTAAGTTTGATGTTGGATGTAAAGTGACAGCTTAGGGTCAGTCAGGGAGCCAGAGGTATGTATGTATGTATGTGTGTGTGTAATATATATATCTATATATCACACACCATCCTATATGTGGTATGAAAGCCAGTTCCTCCAAGCTCAGGCTTGTATAAAAATAAAGGAAATGTGTTGACCAGCGTTTCCCCAAACAGTTTGTCGCTGCCTAAACCATTGCAGAATGTGTCTGATCTCTTCTGCTCGATGCTACTGAGGATGTTGTGCGTTGCCACTATATTTTTGAGCTCTGACAATATCACTGCCTCCCCGGGTACTTCGCACAGAACCGCGTTCCAGGCGCAAGTTTGGGTTATTTTGTAGATTGCCATTTATAATAAAGCTATATCCACGGCTTTCTTACACTGATGATAAAGGCACTAGCACGTCCGATTCAGAGCTGTAATGAGAACCTTCTCATTTACTCCTGGACCGTGAGATAACGTGTGAGGGGGCTCCTCTATCCCCCCCCCACGCTGTGACTGGCGGGTTATTTCATTTACTCGCTGTAGTACTTATGTCTGCGCATCTTTTGTCACAGATTGTGGAGATAAACCTCATCCATGAATTGACAGACCGATCGTAACCCCGTGAGTGCTGAATCCCCCCTCCCCCGAAGTAAGTTAAGTGTTGGAAGAAAAGGGGGCGCAGTTGGGTAAGTGACCAACTCTTTAATAAACACTTACAGAGGCAGGGTATTAATGCTTTCTCCCGTTAATGGATTACATCTCATGCCGGGGCATTAACACACGCATCTCTGATGAAAAATAGTGTATTTGGGTGGATGATATGTTAGACCCCTACACTGTGTGACTAGGCTTCCAGCATGTGTATGGTTAAATTATTTTGGACCCAATGTCTACTATAAAGTACAGCTGTGTTTACAAAACACTTGGGATAGTTACAAAAATAAATAAAAGAAAAAATAATAATAATAAAAATATATATATAAATAATTGAATCGGGATATTCAGTAGCAGAAGTATAGGTTATCGTCATTATATTCTCAGCTGAAAATGTACATCCCCACCAGTCATTGGGATTTCTGAACAATATATAGATTTCTCCATTTCTGGCATAGATTTGAGTCCACGTTAGACCCCCTTCGCCCATTAGAAATTATAGATTCAAAGAGACCCGAATTACTAACACAGGGTATGTTCAGATCCAGCAGCACCGTATCCCAAGGGGTATAATTTGAATCATTTGCGAGCGTCGGGTGTGAGACGTGGCACGGGGATCTTTCTACGTTTTCTGATCCGTCGCTCCATTACACATCGCTTTGTGCTTTAACGCCTTCGACTGTTTGCTTTCTTGCTCAGGAGCCATGGAGGAATCCCACTTCAACTCCTCGTACTTCTGGCCTGCGGTCCCCACGGTCTCCGGACAGGTAAGTCTGTTTCCGGCAAGCCTTTTCTGTGTTGATGATCTGTGGAACTTCCTGCACGAGGGAGTCTTGTTCCTTTTTTTTTAAACCCTACTGAAGATTTCTTCATCGTGGAAAGTGTTCTCAATAATTTCAGGTTCTAAACCTTAATTTTTTTATAATAATGTATACTGAATGCATGCGAGTTTAGACAGTCATCCTGTCTTTATATTTCCATAAATTAGTTCATATAATACACAGTGTGGAATATTTCAATAATCCAGCAGATCCAGTATAAACATTGAAACGATTACTAAAAAGCTAAGCTTTGTACCACAGCCCTAAGTGGACCTGCCATAAAAACATGTCTTACATGCTGAGATACTACAGGTATTAATGGGATTGTGAAATCACCCGTGTGTTACTTCTATACCTGTAGTTTTTTATTTTCACTCCATCAGTAGCAGAAGGCTTTTTCCTTAGAGTAGCATTAAGAACCACCAGAAAGATTGCACAAAAAGCATGGTCATTTATTGAGGATGGAGAAGCAAGTCCTCCTTACTGATTAATGCCGGTCTCTTCAGCCATAACTCCAAAATCCTTACCACCAGATTGACAACTCCATGTTCCTGAACAAGGTGAAGGAGCAGTTGATTCAGGAGAAAGGCTGCAACCTGGGCTCCCATTACCCGGCCCTACTGACGGTGCCCACCTCGGTGTCTCTGTCTGCCGGAATCAGCATGGATGGAGATAGTAAAATGGAACTTCACGGGATTCCCCATAGCCAAGCGTCCGTCACCCAGAACATCACCGTGCTTCCCGTACCGACCACCGGCCTTATGACAGCCAGTAAGTGAGACAAACTCTAATAACTCAATGTACCCGTTAGTATTGTGGTAGGCCACCTGTCCCGTATTTGGTGTCTTTTCGCCCCACATACCCCAGCGGTTGAGGCCCTCGTAGCCTACATCTCGTGGCTGTCCATCCAGATGATAGAGTAATGCCTGTACTCTATAGAGATACTGGGGTGCTTGTCAGGTTTTTTTCTGTCCTAATTCATGCTTTCTTTCCTGCGTCTCGCAGCAGGTCTGGTGATCACGTCTCCGTCAGGCTCTCTGGTCACCACGCCATCCTCTTCGGGTCAGACGTTCCCCATCTCTGCACCCTCCACCATGATTGTGTCCACGCTTCCGGGCTCGCAGACTCTGCAGGTGGTTTCGGAGCTCACAAAAGCCAAGCTCTCAGAGATGGGGGGACAAGGGGGTCCGAAAAGAGGGCGGAAGAAGAAGCGGCTTCCGGAACCCTCTCTCCCTCATCTCAATGATCCTTATGACCTTTCTAATGAAGATGACGATGATCATCACAAGGATGGGAAGACTTACAGGTATCTGGGGGATTTCAAGTAAGGTTTGCCGTTTAATATCTTTGCTGATTTGTGTAAACTAATTAACACTTAACTCCTTCCAGCTCTGTTAATAAAATGATGTAATACAAATATCTTTTGGCTTGGCACAGGCCTATAATGTACACGACGTGTCCCTTTAGTATGCAGTATTCTGACGCCACGTGGGCACTAACTGTTTAGAATAATGTGAATTTAATTATTGTATAGGGAAATATGTCCGGTGCCAGGGGGTGGCTGCTTAACCTACAGCATGGTTTGCAGCTCTGTTTTGAACACTGGTTTGTTTTATGTATCTCTTACTTGGGCTGTTGTTTTTAAACATTCATGCATATGTTACTAAGAAGCAAGTAATGTATAGATTTTTGTGAAATGAGACATACCCATAGAAACATAGAAAACTTAGACCTTAACCAGTCTCTGGCCTCGCCAGGGGGAACATATGCCTATCCCATGCATGTTTAAAATTCCCTCACTGTATTAGCCTCTACCACTCTTGCTGGGAGGCTGTTCCACTTATCTACCACCCTCTCAGTAGAGTAAAACTTTCTTACATTACATTACTCTTTTCCTCTAGATTATGGCTTCTTGTTCAAACATTTCTCTTCCTAAGAAATATCCCTCCTTTGCTTTGTTAAATTTATGTACTTTAATGTTTATCACATTTCCCCTTTCTCCACTCCTTTAACCCCTTAATGACAAAGCTCGTACATGTATGGCCTCAAAATGCATTGTTTTCAATGTCCTTAAGGGGTTAAGCTATATTGAGTCTATACGTTTCTCCCAGCACCCTGTGTAATGTGTATAGAGTATATTCCTTAGCTGTATGTCGCTCCCCTATCTGTCTGAGATTGGTAGATGACATTTATCATCCTGATTTCAGACGGGTATATGGTTAATATTTGAAATAACGCTGCAGCTTCTGATTCTCACCAAAAATAAATGTATAAGCTTTGCTGTGTGCATTGCTAGTAAATAACGGTTATTGGATAAGGAGAAAGCTTTTTAGTCATTGTTTGGGCGATCTCCTGTCCTTGTGTTAAACATTTTCAGCCCTTCATGTTTAGATTCATATGAAACGCACATAAAATACATGTATGTACATCCTCTGCCAGCGGGACATGCGTACAAAAGCTGATCATATTCCCGCTTCTGTGTTTTTAGGTGCCGCATGTGCTCGCTCACCTTCTTCTCCAAGTCGGAGATGCAGATTCACTCCAAGTCTCATACGGAGGCCAAGCCGCACAAGTGCCCGCACTGCTCCAAAACCTTCGCCAACAGTTCCTACCTGGCCCAGCACGTGCGCATCCACTCGGGGGCCAAACCGTACACCTGCAGCTACTGTCAGAAAGCCTTCCGCCAGCTCTCTCACCTCCAGCAGCACACACGGTAAGAGACGGCCTGCGATGCCATCGTAGTGCAAGTCCCTTTATTAAAAGCCGTGTACCTGAAGCGATTTGCACCGGAGGGACTAGATATACCGAGCTGGGGATTTCTCTCTAGTTAGAAACCTATTTTATTTTGTGAAGGGATGGAGGGGATCCGGTAGTTGGAGCTGCCATAGGTGTATAGGGAGTACCTTGGAAGCGGTTTATGAAAGGTGATTCTTGGGGCATTGAAACCATTCATAATCCCATACGGACGGGTTTGCAGAAGGGAAATTTGTCACCATAGACGTTTAAGTTATGTTAGTTCACGATCAGGACATCTTTCCAGCAGAGGTTCGCCGTAGAATATCCGGCAAGCGGATCCATTTAAAGTCACCCTGAGCTGTGACGGTGCGACCTCTGGCAACAGAAAACAAGTAGCATCGAGGCGATAACCTTCATTGAGTAGAATTAGAGTGAAAGTTTTCGTGGACGCTTGGGGTTATAGAGGCTCACCTAAAGAAGAGACCCAAGCTGTCTAAAAAACACTCTAATTCTACAAGGTTAATAAAGAGTATCACTTGTGTCCAGTGTCTCCACGGCCATCAAGCTAGACCTATCCTGCAAGCTGCCTTTGGCAGGGGGGTTGTATGTGATAAACGTGATATAAGCATGTGATGTGTTTTATTTGTAGCCGGTGTGTCAGAGGCACAGGGGGTTCCTGTACTCTTTCGTCCGTATGGTTGGATTCACGCCTATGGCCCCTGCAGTTCTCTCATGTCTCCCCTTAAGCAGCTGTTTTTTTTAAAAAAGGGGGGAGGGAGCGTTTCCATTCAGACACTGTGTCACGTGTCCTCTCCCCCCTTACGTTTGCATAAACTTGCCTCCCCCCATATAGTCTGTCCTGCTGAACACTGTTGTCACTTGCCTTTACTCAACTAGTTTAGCTACCCTTACCAGATACACACGGGGTATTGCATCCCTCCCCGTGTGTATTATTTTCTCTCCTTATGTACGCCAAATGTAATTCTCCATCCCACCTGCAGCGTGGTGTTATAAACCTTTGCAGTACCTGCTAAGTGTCACAGTCCCATACAGACATACAGTTTAATCTTTCACCTGCTTGAAAACAGGTGTCGTTTCTAGCGGTCATGCGACAAGCCTATATGATTATCTCCCTATAAGTCCCAACCCCTGTGTCGTTCTGGCAGGATCCACACGAAGGTGCCTAATGTTGTATCCAAGCCCCTCAAGTGTCCGCACTGCTCCAAAACCTTCGCCAACGGCTCCTACCTGGCCCAGCACGTGCGCATCCACTCGGGGGCCAAGCCGTACAACTGCAGCTACTGTCAGAAGGCCTTCCGCCAGCTCTCTCACCTCCAGCAGCACACACGGTAAGAGGGCAGGAGGAGAGAGCTGGGGGAGCCCCGAGACCAGCATGTGCCCTCTCCCCTCACCCCACTCCTGCTGCATGCACACGTGTCTGAATGGAAACTGGGTCAGGGGAGGGAAGCTGCCCTGTCTGCTCATTTCACCCCATTATCTACCCCACCCTCCCATGCCCATTTCCCTTTCGCCCCTAAAATCGGTATTTGTCTTGGAAAAATAACCCGTTTTCTCTTTTTTTTTTCTTTTCTCACTCAGGATTCACACTGGAGACAGGCCATATAAATGCGTGCATCCCGGCTGCGATAAGGCATTCACCCAGCTATCTAATCTACAGGTGCGGACATGTGACATTCTTACTCCGCCGGGAGCTCTTGCGTGTAACGCCCCTGAGGATCTGTCCACTTATTACTACTAGGCGACTCCCCCGCTGAACCCCAGCGCTGTTAGGCAACCACCTTAAATAGCCATTCCCTGAAAATATTCCTTATTCTTGTATTTAGAATTGTCCCTTATGTTTGTGTTTCTGCCAGTTTGTGTAACTATGTGCAACTTTGTCCTTCAGTCTCACAGAAGACAGCACAACAAAGACAAACCATTCAAGTGCCACAACTGTCACCGAGCGTACACGGACTCGTCTTCTTTGGAAGTCCACTTGTCTACGCACACGGTCAAGCATGCAAAAGTGTATACGTGTTCCATCTGCAGCCGTGCGTACACTTCGGTGCGTACCCACCTGTTCATGCAGACTTTCCGGCTTCTGCTTTTATGATGTCTTTCTTCTTCTTCCCCCCCAAGCCTGTTCTCACGCTTCCAATCTCGTTTTGCAGGAGACCTATCTGATGAAGCATATGAGGAAGCACAATGCTCCGGATACTCAGCCCCAGCCACCTTCGCAAGTCTTGACCTCGCAGGGCCACTTTACCCCGGTGTCGCAAGCTCAGTCTTCGGAAGGACCGCAGTGTTCCTTCGACATGAATCCCTTCAAGACTGACCATCACAAGGACTTGTGTCTGACCGTTTCCACCAGCGCCATCCAAGTGGATCATCTCTCCAACTCCTAGTTCTATTCCACGGGACAGAATATTGAGGCGACGTGGAAATGATGGACCAGATCCATTTGGGGAAGGGTAGAGAAGGGAATTCTGGGCCAGCCTCATCGTGGGGGGTGGGAAGAAAGAACAGTATATGAACTCTGCCATTGAAATGTTGAGTATCTGGGTTACCCCGCAGCATGGCTGAGACAGTAGACCACGCTGCGACAGCCTTCACATATAAAAAAAAATAAACTGTAGCGGTGATCAGCTGGGGCGTCTGAGGACAGACCCGGAAAGTTGCGCATCCCAGCCTGAAACCTTGGGACAGAGGTCTCTTGAAGAATCCATTGAGTGGGAACCAAACTCCATTGGACGCCTAGGGGTGACTTGGCTCAGAGAGTGAAATGAAGAGGCTTTAGTCCACAGCACATTGTGGGGCGAGGATGTCCACGTTGGACTCGTTGGGCGGGAGGAGAACATTTAAGCTTTTTCAAAACTTTTCATTTTATACCCTGAGTTACATAGGTATTGAGGGGAGGGGGGGGTTATTAACTGTTATTATGTATTATTTTATCCTTATTTTGTTCCTGCTCTGCCTCCCCCAGTGAAGCACACTGCAAAGACTACCGGGAGGGTGCTTTTTACGAACGGACGCCACTGCTCTCAGATCATGGCTATCGGAGTGACGCTCTGCATTAAACCTTATATTAGCTAGTCTTGCTGATGAGCCGGGCAGGGGCCACGGAGCCCGCGCCCTGGATAGAACTATGTATAAATATATACGGAACAAAGTGTATATATCCACTGTAGCCTAATTAGTGGTATTGTTTTATTCCAAAGGGAGGGTTGCATATGGGGGGGAATCTGATTTATTATTGTTTTTATATCCTAGATGGTGGAAGCTCGGTGTGAGCCTCCTCCAGCCTCTTAGCCAAGTTTCTGTTTTATATATTCCTCCTTCTCTCCCCCCTCCCCACTAAAAGCTGGTCTCTAACCCCATCAGTCTTTTCCTATAACCGATGCTCATCACCTGGCCTCTCATTCAAAACGCTTTCTCCCATCTGTTAAGACTTTCCACCACCTGCGGAGTCTGAAGCATGACCCTACCCAGCCTCACGTGTTCTTCGTTCCCCGTGTTCCCTTGCCGTGTTTTGCATAAACCGCGTAACCCGTATGGCTTTTGCCCAATTCTTTTACGTGTTCCCTAGTAGCCCGAGCGGCTACGGCCCCCCCGGCCTTTCTCACATTTCTCTTGCTTCGGGACTCGTTTCTGCCCTGCTTGCCGAATGCCTGTTCCATCCTTCCAACAAAAATGACACGTAACATTTTCTACCATATTTTAAAATGTTGAATTTAAGAAAAAAAAATAATTATATATATATCCATTGTTTATAACAGAAACCGGATTCTCCCGTAAACTGACGGCATACTGGAGGTGATGTTTCTCAATGTCATCTAAAAGCCCCCCCATCCCGATTTCGAATACATTGCATAGAAATAAACCTCTGTATACAGTGTGTCGGATTCTGTGTAGATGTTGTACTGTTCAACCAACACGTGTGAGACCTGAATGATTGCCTTTTACATACGTGTAAGCGTAATGTTTCTCATAATACATCTATGTTGATGATGAGACCCGAAGAGTTCCTAAATGTTGGAGCCGACCCGGCGTGCGTCTCCGGCGAGTTCCATGAAAGCTGCGGTCCGCTGGACCAAATAGAGTTCCTCGCAGGCCGCGCTTGCTGGGTCCGGAAAGACAATGGACGCCCCAGGACCCCGCTTCCAACCTGCGGGGCGGCCGGCTGCCATCGATGTAGAGAGAGAGAGAGAGAGAGAGAGATGCGTTGGATCGGGTCGGCCGCTGCTGTGAAGGTTATTGTTGGTTGCTTTAAACTCTTCAGCGGCGTTTTATGCGGCAAAAACTGCTTTTGTCTACACCGGTTGGGTCTCACGAAGAAACGCGTGGGTGATATGAAGCTTTGTGTGTCTCCAGCACTCTCTCCGAGACCCGCAAACTGGAAGAGACCCTCAAACTGGAAGAGACCCTCAGGATGTCACGGATACGCATTCAGCCACGTTGGTGCTGGACTGTTTGTTACAGAGCAAATACGCATTGACCATGCAAAGCGATCGCACGCAGTCTTATGGCGCTGTGAGCGTAGGATGGATGGTTTTTTATATATATATATACACGCCATCATATTCCGTAGCGTTGTACAAAAGGTAGACCGGACGCGGACGTAACAAGTATATAACATACCTTTACTTACAACAACAGGTGAGGAGGGCCCTGATCCAACAGGTTTACAATCGTTTAAAAAGTAATCCTTGGGGTATCCTGAGTGGGGAAATCTTGGCTGGCTGTTTATAATGTATAGTTAAATAAGCAAGATTTATTCAGGCTCCTTGTATATTGAATTATACATTATACAGGGCCAGCTCAGTCCTTCGCAGTGGAGACACCGCTAGCATTGGCCCTTCATAATGATTAGTGAAGTGAGGGGGTTCGGACCCGACTCTCCCTTCTCTCAAGACGTTGAAATGCTTTCTTGCAATCTCCTGGGTTAGTGAATCTGCTATTTTGTGTATTAGCCAGGTGGGTCACGTGACTTTGCATCTCTTGACCCCGCGGGAGTTGCCTGTGTCTGTCTGAGTGTGTGTGTCTGTCTAGTTATGTTACTGTGTGTATGTACGTGTGTGTTAGCGTGGGTGTGTATGTACGTGTGTGTTAGCGTGTGTATGTGTCTGGGTGTGTTAGTGTTTAAGGTCTAGCTGTGATACTAGTGCAAGTGCCAGAGTATGTAAGTATGTGTACATGTGCGTGTATTATTTCTTGTGCACAGTTAGTGTTGAGTGTGAGGGTGTGTGTGAGTGTAATTGCCCCTCCCGAGCCCAGACTCTGGACCCTCTCCTGCACCATCCCAAGCCATGGCGCAGGCAGTCTCGCTTTACGGCTGTGTAAACAAGGTCTGCGGCTGCCGTTTTACATATCGTCCACTAGAGGGCCCAAGGAGGCGGGGAAAACGCCTCCTTCCGCCCCAACTATCATGGCGACGAAAACAAAGAAACCATAGAGCTGTAGAGCGGGAATGCAGGTCCCTGTCATGGACCGGAAGTTAATATTTAGGCGTTCAAGATGGCGGCTGGCATGTATCTGGAGCATTATTTGGACAGTGAGTGAAATCTCTGTGTTGTTGCAGACGGCTGCTTCTTTACACCAGTCCGTAATAGGCAGCCATAGCCATGTTTTATATACAAGTCATGGCTTATTTGCCGGCTTACTGTGTGGCACAGACACAGAACCATCTCCCCCTCCCTCTATATAACGCACACCGCAGTGTCTGTCTCCCTGTATAGCACCTGTGACAGTCCGGATATCTCTTCAGGACACACACAGGGCTGTCTCGCCCTCGGTGCTTTTGGGAGGCCATAGCTTACTCTGCTCCTGTGATGCCTCATCTATCATCAGGTAGCCATAAAGCAACTGAGCATCATGGGAGTTGTAGTTTCACAGCAGTTCGAGAGCTATCTATTGGCTGCTACTACTTCTTCACATGTCACCGAGAGCCTTCCGTGTGTATCTCTGTATATAACACCCCCCCATCCATCCACTACTCTATATAACCCACAGGCAGTGCAATCATATGTTTTGCCTCCTAGCTATATTAAAAAAGGCAGATTTCTGATATATTTAGTGACTTAACCCCTTGCTAACTTGTAATTTAATGGAAATGTGTTTATAAAAGTCCCCCAATGGACCCATCTCTGACCCTAAACTATACGTGAAGGGTTAAAAGGCTCGCGGTAATAAGGGATCCACACTGCTTTCCCCACTCCCGATATATATCCCTGATAAATCAAATTTGAAGAAGGGACTCCAACCATTTATATTCCTCGTATCAGATTAAAAATCAATTTTCAAAAATATTGTTTTTATTTCTTTTTTAAATTGGTTTTTGCCCCATAATATGTTTTCAGGCAGCTGCATATCAGCCATTTGTATGATTTCTCGCTCTGTTATATGAGCCCCAATCTACTACCCCCCCCCAACTCCTTATTATATTGCCTGTGGGAAACAATAGAATGGCTCAGTCTTAATCACCCAGCAGGACTCTCTGACTGATAATTATGGAGGGAATGCAATGGCAAGTTTCACCAGCAAGAAGGTCTGAGCTGGCCATGTATAATGCATAATTCAATGCTTTTAAGTTTCTTGTTGATTTAACTATGCAGCGTACAGGGTCAGCTGCTGTTGTAAATGTCCAGCACTGTGTTTAGTTTAATATGCATTTAATAGCATATTCTTTTTCACTTGCTTGGCAGGTATAGAGAATTTGCCCTTTGAACTTCAGAGAAACTTCCAGCTGATGAGAGACCTTGACCAGAGAACAGAGGGTGGGTTAACCTCACTGGAAGCTGGCGTGTGAGGATTTGCGTGTGCGCACGCTCATACAGTGTGCGGGGGTGATGTATGTAGACTTGGGGAGACGCATGCGCCTTCAGACCCCCATGACCTTTTTGCTTTCTTCGTACAGACTTGAAGTGCCATATAGACCGCCTTTCCTGCCAGTACATGAGCAGCGCTCGCACTCTGAGCTCAGACGAAAAGCTGCAGCTCCTGAGACAAGTCCAAGAAGCCTACGGAAAATGCAAGGAGTACGGAGACGACAAAGTGCAGCTGGCGATGCAGACGTACGAGATGGTGAGAAACATGCGCAGAAAAACCCAGCTGAACTGAATAACATGCGGATTTACAGTGTCACTTTCTGTTGGTTAATCCCACGAGCAAGGGATGACTGGCACCTTCTGGCCCAGGGAGCAAGTAAAGCCCATCAGCCCCCCCACATACAAACTAGCACGCACAAGTACACTCACTTACACAAAGGCATGCTTACACACACACACACACACACACACACACATGCTAACAAACACTCCGTCTCAAACGCATATTCATCCACGCTAACGCACAAACGCGCACGCATCCATGCAAACGCGCACGCATCCACGCTAACACACAGAAACACACTTATACCTACATTCTCATTCTAACATAAATACCTATCTTGTGTTATATGACCACACTGCGTTCCTGGCTTCCTAGGCCGGTCCAGAATAGTTTACAGAGGGACGGTCCGACCTTAACTGGCCCGGTCTAAGTTGGACCAGTCCTTTGTGAACACTTTTGGGCCACGATGCGCATCCAGCGTTTGATGTAAATTCACGCTCCACGAGGCTTCGGTAGAGAATTTCCCGTTAAGGGATGGTTACCCGCTGGAGCCACAGCTTCTCTATCACGTCTGATTTATGTACGAAACGGTTTTCACGGCCTATTCTTGTTCATCAACCCATCAGGTGGACAAACATATTCGGAGGCTGGACACGGACCTCGCTCGCTTCGAAGCCGATCTGAAAGAGAAACACATTGAATCCAGCGACTACGACAGCTGCTCTAGCAAAGGCAAAAAGAGTGAGCCCACAAGCCCAGCGCATCGTGTGTGGCCTATGCCCCCTACATCTCCTCACTATAGCATTCTCCTTCATAGCCATCTTACCGCTGGGCAAATCCCTGCATAAAGACTGGACGGCTTAACACTGTAGTGGACGATGTAATCTAGTAGTAAAAATGAATAGATTTTGGGGGTTATGTATAAAAATGCCTTGGTCTTGTGCCAGCTGTGCCAAAAGATAATAATTCTGTTTCAAATAATTATGTTGCAAACTATGTATTAAAAAAAAAAAGTAGAATCTGCATGATTTTAGATCACTTTATAGCGGTGATCTGTGCTTCCCTGTCCTGGAAAATATTTGTGATGTGGACAGAAGTTGCACTATAAGGAATAAAAGTCAACATTTTTTGCTTCTTTTTATTCTTCTGTAATTCAGCAAGTTGGATCATTCCAGAGGCAAAAATAAAAATGGGAACTAGCGCCACGTTTTGTACATAACCCCCCAGCAAATTATCAATGCTTTTTTTTCTTGCCCCCCAGATCTGGTCCCTTACCCCTTTTGTTCCTGCCCCAACCCTGGAATAAATATTTGATTATCCTCCCTGCAGAGGGCAGAGGTCAGAAGGAGAAAAAGGCAGCGAAAGTCAGGTCAAAGGTGAAGAACTCTGATGACGAGGCATCGAAGAACAACCAGAAGAAAATTAAACTCGTGCAGACGTGAGTGTGGGGCGGAAGAGGAGATTCCGGAATCGTATTATGGCGTTTGTGTACGGATACTGGGGATTTGGCTAAATGACGTCTGTATCTCTTCTATCAGGGCAGAGTATGGGACCCCGGTGGCAAATTTTGGGAAAGTGACCCCGTCTGATGTCCTGGACATGCCTGTGGACCCAAACGAGCCTACGTACTGTCTGTGCCACCAGGTCTCCTACGGAGAGATGATTGGCTGCGATAATCCAGACGTGAGTTAGAACATACCTGTCCCCCCCCCATGCGTTGTGATATCCATATGACCCTGATACGCTGATGAATGGGAAGCAATTCCTCTTGCTTCTTTAGTCTTTGGCGTGGTTATAACGAAGTATCTCTCTATCCCCCCCCCCACAGTGCTCTATTGAATGGTTTCATTTTGCTTGTGTCGGACTTGCCACTAAACCTCGTGGGAAATGGTGAGTATAAACTGCCCCCTCCGTCACCTCATTCCTTCTGCACCCCTGCCCTCCTTTGCTGCTCGACTGGCCCTCTCCCCTCCTGATTTTTCACCCTTTCGCTCACTCAGGTTTTGCCCCCGATGTTCCCAAGAGCGGAAGAAGAAATGAGATTTAATCATGATGTCGTGACCTCCGAGGGGCGAGCAGTGTGTGTGTGGGGGGGGTGTACCCATGCCCCCCTTTTCTGGGAAGGGGGGTATTCAGACTTTACCTGCATGGTTTGCAGACAGTATTAAGCCCCTCTCCGGCTGTTCCCATGGATTGGTGCTGTTCTATCGCTGTGTGTGGGATACTCTCACCTCTGCTATGACTCTTATCGTGTCCCCTCGTTGTATACCTGATGACCATGTTCCCCGATAGCTTCTCCTCGCTCAGCAACTTCATCTCTGCCGCCGACCACCCATCTTTTGTGAAGACTTCTATTCTTCTAAATCCCAGTATTAAACACTACATAAGAGCGCCTGGACCCAGGACCTGGTCTCCAACCTTCACCTCAATTTAGCCCTCTGTGCCCTTCTTATATTTACAGACTTGCCCCCCCCCCCAAGATGGCATTAGACCTCACACAGCTTCCCCATCGGGAAAAAGAAAGCTGTTGCCTCCGCCGTGTCTTTTTCCAAGACCCCGACATAAAAATGTCTGCCGCTTAAGGCCGTGTGGTCAGCGACCATCTCAGTTTCACTACAATAGCCCCTAGGCGTTCATATACAATACGGTCACGCTTTACAGCCTTTCCACCGGTAATCCTTCATCTTCCTCCACGTTTTGGTGCTGAACACACTGTCTTCCGATGCTTTTTATTCATCGGGTTGTAAAGATATGTTTACAGAACAGAAGGAGGTTACAGGATAAGGAAAACTGATGGAATTCTGCCCTTTTCTGCATTCCAAGAGAAACCCGTGGATGGTTTGCGCGTGAGACCGTAGTGAAGAGGCATTGCTTGGGGGCGACTAAAGGAGGCTGAGATCCTAAATGCGTTGGGGAATACAAGAAGCAGGTAGAAAAGCCTACAGTGGGTGGGCATGGTGTATTTTGGGGGGGTTGTCTTGTGTATGCGGTTAATGGGTGTAATTAGAAACATAGAATTCAATTTCAGATAAAACCCCGTCAGCCCATCCATTCTGCCCCTGTCATCATGGTGCCCCAGGTCCCCCCGACGGACCTCTAGCTTTCCAGAGAAGCCCCCGTCACACAGATTAAACGGTCGCTGTGACTTTTAGGTGCTATCAGACCATCCGTTTCTGTTACATTGCGCAGGACAGTTCTGCCATATTGATATTTATGTTCTAATTGTTTACAGAACTTGAGTTTTTATTGTGTTCAGAATTTGAAGTATGAAAGTTTTTAATGAGAACAAAAACACTATTCTTTCTCAAGGAAACACGTAGGTGTATCTAGCACTGCTTTGCCCGTGGCATTCGTTATATTTCATGTAGATGATCATTTTTTGGAACAAAAAAAAAAAGCTCAGAAATGCGAGTGAGGATTACTTGAGCTCCTGGAGCCCTTAGGGTTCATACTCTTAGAGCCACAAGCCCTATGTCATTTTACATCTTTTGGACCCAATGTTTGACTAAAGACTCCATTTTCTTATTAACTCTAGCCAATGGAGTTAGATCTTACATGCCGTCAGCGACGTGCGGTTACACCAACAAGCCAGTGAAGCCGTCGTATTGCGGTGGGATTGTTGAAGACGTTAACTCTTAAGGACATGAATTGCTTGATGTGTTACAGACAGGACAGGTACATGTGCCTGGCAGGGCATAGAGCAGAATGAAAGGTAGCTTTCTAACTTATTGTATCATCGGAATAACTGTATTTATTGCGCTTTCTCCTTGACGCGGTTAAAACTGCATTACGTTACTTTATCGTCCATGCGCAAGCAGTAGATACTTTCCTTCAATTGACAATGGGAGGTGGAGGTGGCCTGAAAATGTTTCCTGTTACTGTCTACCTGGATAAAAAGAGAAAGGAAAAAAAGACAATGTTTGTACGGTTACCTCCGCCCCGTGGCTCAGATCTTTAGGAGTTGGTTTCTTCGCAGTGTGATTATTACATTATATCCTGGCCTGGAAATCTTCGGCAACTATTTGGATTTAACTGATGCATTTTAGGAATGGAATAAATAAAAAGGATCTTGCGTGCGCCTGAGAGTTTTTATTTGTTTCATGTTGTGATTGTCTCTACTGAACCTACTAGTGCAAGGGCATAATGTTAACTAATTGTATGTTATATATATATATATATATATATATATATATATATATACATATGTGTATATATATATATACATATATATATACACAGAAAGGGGCGCACACCCTAAAATCATACACATTCCGGGGGGCTGCTAAAATCACCAACATGTACACAAAGCAAGAGGCCAGTGTACGCCCAGCTAATACTATTTAGGGGCATGAGGGTTGGCAGCTCCAACAAGCGAGTGGACGGGGAGATACTTATTCCGCTGGCAGTGACCCAACCAGAAATGTTTAACATTAATAAAAAAGTAGTTTAAAAAGGGGGGAGTAGAAGGTCCGAGCCGCATTCCCACAAATACGGATCTGGTGTTTCAGTCACAACGTACATAAGGTTAGGGGGGCTGGAGGCGTAACTACAGGGGTCCTGAGCAACCCCTGCAGCCTGAATCCTCGTGTCGCTTCACAATTGTTCATGAAGGGCCTTTGCCATGTCTGTACGGAAAGGCCCTCAGTGATGACTTAATACCCGATTCATACTACATTCTGTGTCATCTTTTCTGGCCTAGTTGGGTTTACTGGCAGCCATAACTGTAGACAGAAACCATTGCAACGGATGGAATGGCACATCCTGCATCATCTTAAAAAATAAAAGGTTAGCAGAAATTTTACGCACCCTCCGCATTATTTAATATTCTCTCCCTCTTGGAGTCTCGTATATTTCTAAATATGAAGCCCGTATCAATTGGCCCTCGAGCTCCAAAAGCTCAATATATAATAAATTGCCGTTAAAAAGCTATCTCAAGCTTTAGTGTTTAACGCTCTGGTGGTTCCATTGCCGCGCTCTTCCATTGGCTGAACTTTACCCCCTCATCGCTTGTCTACTATTGGCTGTTCGCTTCACTTCCTGTTGTTATTTCGCCTCCTCGACTATTCTGGAATCTCTTTGGCTTCTTCGTCGCTGCTAGGTTTTATTGGCTGCCGTAGACGGGCTTCTGATTTGTCAAATCCACATCGCGTCTACCATTTCAGTGATTGGTTGATATCGCAGTTACGTATGAGGCTTGCTGCGGCGTGATTGGTCTGTTTTTGGCGGGGTGACTGAATTTGAGCTGTGGGTTTGCCGCTTCCCTGATACCGTCGAGATATTTTGGGTTTATCTCCGTGAGGCGTAGTTACAGCACCGGGCCTCGTTCACTCAGGCTTACGCGGGCCGAACTCCTCAACGCGCGGTAAGTAAGGGATTGTTTTCGCATATTAGTGTCGCACCAACTGATGTAATGCATACATGGACAGAGGTTTCAACCATAGCTGTGGTAACCTGGCAGCAGTCTTCCTAGAATAAGGGGCAGAGGCTAACTCAGAGCATGTGTCCGCAGGGCAGCACGCTGATGGTGAGACCAGGCGACCCTCCCCTCCAGCAGCTCAGAGGCAGGAATCTATTGCAGAGGCACAGAGCCCTGAATTCCAGCAGGCCCAACAGACAGATCCCACACTAGAAATACTCAGGGAAGTGGCCTAAGCCGCTATAGAAAAGGAGTGTCTTGTTATCGTTTGGGCCTCTTAAAAACTACAACCGTACCTACATGGTGCCGGTTTACTGTGATTACTGATCACAACCCCCCTACACTGGTTACACAGAGTGGCTGGGACAAATAGGAAACGTCTCCAATGGAGCCTAGTTCTCCAGCCAGCAATATGAGTTTGCCATACAGCATAAAAAGGAGTACACATGGCAAGGTCGATGGTCTGTTATGCCAAGGGGAGGATCCCACCTAATACGCAAGGTAGAGGCATGTGAGTCTCCTCCCACTGCGTCTCTTATTTGGGGGAGGAGTCACAGCAACTGGTGTAATGCATACATGGACTTGTTACCTGTATGACCAACTTTGGCATGAGAGGGGTTAATTTGACTGTATAGGCATATGGTGCCAAAAGGTAAAGATACATTGGTCTTTTGAAGCTGGGACTCCAACCAGGGCCCTCTGCAAGGTTTTCTGTAATTTCTCCTTTTTATTTTATCTGTTTGGTGTTAATATATCAACCTTTTTTTGTATGCACTGTGACTATTTTTTGTTCATAATATTCTTCAAAGTTCTGCCTTTGTCTGGTAAAGACTTGCGTTACCTGATTTTACCGTTTTATTGTAATTTGTATTCGCGTAATTATTGTGTTACAATATACTGTGTGGGTTTTTAATTAGCTTGGGGTACCAAGACACCCTATTTATAAATTGTCTTGGTGGTGACAGCGTTATATTAGTTATATCATTATAGTTAATTGTGGGTGGTATTAAGGGTGGATATTTTTATCACTATTTCCGGTCTAGGACAGACAGAGGCTTACAACCCTCCGAGTGTTTATAAGAGCAGATAACTGATTTAATGTCTTCCTACAGTGACCCACCATGAGTTTCAACTTCCACATCCCATTGTCCTTCAGGGACCTGTTGAAGAGTGGAGGCATTGGACAGTATGTGGTGCAAGAAGTCCTACCCCTGCGGCAGCTGGAGTCGCAGCTTAGCGGTGAGTCGTCGTCCTTTGGCTGAAACGTCCCTCTGTAGGAATTAGTGGCGTCTGGAGTTATATGTGTAACTATCTGGACTTTTTATTAACCGGTCTGTCTGACTTTTCTGATTACAGCCTTCCAGAGTTCATTCCGTGCCGAAGGCCCCCTCGCGGTCCTTCAGCACTTTGATGCTTTGTACAGCATAGTACAGTAAGTGTACCTTTTGGATGCTGCTTATGATGACCTGAAATTCTGTTTGCCAAGTGATGAGTCCAAGGCGAATGTGACTCCCTTTCCTCTGGGTCCAAACCCTGGCCTTTGCTCTCGGTCTGTAATCTTGGTGGCTGTGCAAGAGTTTCTCACTGCTGCTGTAAGGCCAGACCAACAGCAGCATCTCAAGCTGGTCTTCTCCGTGCATTTAATTTGCCCACTGAAGTATGAGTGTGAGCAGATGTCGGGTGACCTACAGGATGGATAGGTAACATGAGAGCGGGCTAGGGATTGTGGCTCTTAATGGAGGCTAAAGGGAGATGTGAGCACATATCTTTGGTAATCTGATGGCATTTGGGAGTGTGATGGAGAGTGACGGTACATGTGCCATGGGGACTGGCGTTTTTGTTGGTTCTTCTGTGACTTGTCTAATTCCATGAAATACTGTATTAACTAATCAGGTGTCGCAGACATCAGAACCATATAGGTCAATTAATGTAAGCAAGGGATGTTGACAACTTGTTACTACAGAGTGGAGATTGGCATGGATTGGACTAGTGCATCATGACTTGCATTGCATCTGTTGCATGTCATTTTTGTGTTGCTCTATAGTGTATAATAAAGGGGGGAATAGAGAATGCAAGGCCGTTCTGTGCAGATAGGGTTTTATTCCATTTCTTTAACCTCTACTTGTTGTCTTGCAGCCACTTTAGGTCCCTAGACACTGCTCTGAAAGAAGACATTCTTGATGTGATGGTAAAAGGTACGAATGTAAATAGTAATGTTTCTTTGCTTTTGTGGAAGAAATTAATGTATGCTTGTGATGTAATAACACAATTTAATAGCCTACTTGTCATGTATACTCGGATCACATTGTGTAATTGATATCTGTCAAGTGATGAGTCCAAGGCAAATGTGACTCCCTTCCTCTTGGTTCGACCTCTGACCTCTTGCTCTCGGTCTGTAATCTTGGTGGCAGTATAGAAGCTTCTTGCTGCCGCTGTAAGGCCAGACCCACATCAGCTTCTCAGGCTGGTCTCCACTGTACTTTTCTGTCCACTGGAGTGTGAGTGGTACAGAAATCAGGGGTGACCTACAGTATGTTTCGATACCGCAGAGAGTAGTGGTCAGCGGTTGTGACTCTTAATGGAGGCTAAAGGGTGGTATGAGCACGTATCTTTGGTAATCTGATGTCAGACTCTTCTGTTTGGTTGGTAATGTGTCGGCAGAGCTGAAGGTGGGTGGCATGTCTGCTCCTACCTGCATTTCACTGTAGAGAAATACCAATTAATATATACATGTCTAGGTAATGTTGTGCTTTAAACCCAGTCTCAATCTGTTCCAATCTTTCCCAGTTACCTCACGGCATGCCAGTGAACTTCCTGCTGTCTTGGAAGATCTTTCTTTGCCTCAACCCCAGCGCAATGCCCATCTCAACACTTTGAAGATGACCTGTTTCCTTCTCACACAGCTCACAGAAGCTTTTGAGGCGGAGACATACAAAGCTGCATTGGGGAACGTGGAACCCACTGGGAAGGTATCTTGGTCTGTGGGTAGGGTTCATGACACCTGTAAGTGTGAGGCACACTTAACTCAAATATGCTTCTTTCCCAGGGGAAGAAGACAAAGTCCAAAATGGATGGCTTCAACTGGGAGATGGAGAGAGAGAAGGTCCTGCAAACACTTACTCACCTCTTGCAGCTTGATCTCCGCCGACTCTGGAGCATGTCTGTAGTGGAGGAAGAGTTTGTTAGGTATGATGCTGCACTTTGACTTCATATGAAGCTAACTGGAAAAGTCAGATATTACAGTGGAAGATAATGATATGGATATTATTGCTGTAGCTCTTTAGGAACTGTGATACACTGACATCTGCCCTGATCTCTCCAGCATGGTGACCGGCTGCTGCTACAAAATGATGGAGAACCCCAACATAGGCCTGGCAAAAAACAAGTCTGTACGGGATGCACTGGGACATCTCCTTGGGGTGATGGTGAAACGTTACAATCACATGCTTAGTAAGTGCAAGTTGTATTTGGCATTTGTTTCCTTATTAGAGTTGGCTCTTTAACAGCTGAAGGTATGGAGCCCTCTGGATAAAGCAAACAAAAAAAATCCTGCCTTACAAAGGAAACTGATCTCATTCCTGTTTCTAACACCAGTTGGTACCATAAGTGTGTGTGGTTTTTTTTTTTTGTTCCCCCCCCCTCATGTGACCTCTATACTCTACCTGCAGGTGCCAGTGTGAAAGTGATTCAGCTGTTGCAACACTTTGAACACCTGGCTTCTGTTCTGGTCCAGGCTGTGAGTTTGTGGGCCACAGAATATGGCATGAAGCCAGTGGTGGGGGAGATCATGAGGTAATAATTGGCTAACGATATCCTTAAACATTACATATTTTTAATGATGCAAATGGACCATTCCCTGGCTGCTCTTGCAACTGTCTCTGTGTAAATTATCTTCCCTTGTCATGTCCTAGTCTAAATTGCTCCAAAAATCGCAAAACTGTTTCTTCTGCCAAAAACATCAGCGTTTTCCTTTTTGTCCCCTTTTGACCCCCCCCGTTCCATGATACCACCTGGCAGGCTTTCTGTAAGGTCTTCCTGCTTTCAATGTTAATGGCCCCACTGGTCCTACTTTAATTATATCCTTATATATACTCGGATCACATTGTGTAATTGATATCTGTCAAGTGATGAGTCCAAGGCAAATGTGACTCCCTTCCTCTTGGTTCGACCTCTGACCTCTTGCTCTCGGTCTGTAATCTTGGTGGCAGTATAGAAGCTTCTTGCTGCCGCTGTAAGGCCAGACCCACATCAGCTTCTCAGGCTGGTCTCCACTGTACTTTTTTCTGTCCACTGGAGTGTGAGTGGTACAGAAATCAGTGGTGACCTACAGTATGTTTCGATACCGCAGAGTAGTGGTCAGCGGTTGTGACTCTTAATGGAGGCTAAAGGGTGGTATGAGCACGTATCTTTGGTAATCTGATGTCAGACGCTTCTGTTTGGTTGGTTAATGTGTCGGCAGAGCTGAAGGTGGGTGGCATGTCTGCTCCTACCTGCATTTCTTTCTAGAGGCTGTTCAACACCCAAGGCATTCATAATCATAATAATTTATAATGTAGTTTGTGAAATACAGCTGGGTCAGACCTTTTTCACCAATAACCCTTTTCCATCAAGTCAAAATGCACTACTGCCTGGCAGGCTCTCTGTAAGGTCTTTCAATGTTAATGGCCACAATGGTCCAACGTTTTCTATGTTTTTAATCTTTGGTTGTGTCTTTTCAGGGAGATTGGGCAAAAGTGTTCTCAGGATCTGTCTCGGGAGAGTTCGGGAATAAAAGCTATCGCTGCCTTTTTAACAGAACTATCGGAGCGTATTCCAGCCATAATGATGCCAAGTATCAGTGTCCTGTTGGATTACCTGGATGGAGATGTAAGGCCTTAGTAGTATGTAAGAATAAATAATGTGGCAAATGCATCTGCTTCAGAGTTTTCTTCATATCTTGGTTTTTTCTTCATTCACTCTTTAGAATTACATGATGAGAAATGCAGTGTTAACAGTGATGGGAGAAATGGTTATCCGTGTGCTCAGTGGAGACCAACTGGAGGAGGCTGAAAGGAACACACGAGATCAGTTCCTGGACACCCTGCAGGAGCACATACATGATGTGCATACGTTTGTGCGGAGCTGTGTCCTGCAAATATATAACAAAATCGTACAAGAAAAGGTAAGAAAAACGCCTAGCTGAATTAAGACTAACCTTGGTGTATCTTCTCCACCCTCTTAATTGTTCTGATGCCAATATCTTCTGCTCTCACCCTTTGCTCTATTAATCTGTTCTCTTTCCAGGCCCTTCCTCTGACCCGCTTCCAGTCGGTGGTCACTCTCGTTGTTGGTCGTCTTTTTGACAAGTCTGTTAATGTTTGTAAGAATGCAATCCAGCTCCTGGCTTCATTTCTAGCAAATAATCCCTTCACGTGCAAGGTAAGAATTTTACTGGCTTTTGTCTGCTCTCCATCAGAGTGCCCCTTCTGTTTTCATGGTATGACCCCTCTCCTCAACAGCTAAGCAGTGCTGATCTGCGGGAGCCGCTTGAAAAAGAGATCACAAAGCTCAAAGAATTAAAAGAGAAACTCCAAGAAAAGCGCCCAGGTATGTAACTGACTCTATGTATACATCTTATATTCCCCATCACTACAGCAGGCAACAATATTAACATTAAGACTCCCTGATGTAGAAGGTGACCTTGTGCTTCTGAGGTTACAAACTACTTCTAGGTGAAGGAGAAATAAGAATGAGGGACTGCTTGGGTGAGGATCATTTCATTGTAGTGTTATGTGGCTGCTTTTCAGGATCAATGAAAAGAGTAGAGTATGGATAAAATCCAGTGTGAAGAAGTGATGAGTTAAAAGAGATAACAGAACAGGCTTAAAGGGTTAAGCGCTCTGCTGGTAAGGCTCAGGAGATGCCATTAAAACACTTGGTACAACCAGATCTCTGTACTTTATTTCTCTGTGGATAAATAGGCCTCCAGCTTTTCTGTTGGTTGCCTTGCTAGGTCTCTGTCTTATTGAACCGTATTTTTTTTTTTTTTTTTTTTTTTTTTCCTGCAGTTGTGGTCATTTCTCCTGAGGAAGAGTGGGAAGCCATGTTTCCAGAGGTGCAAGAGGCTTTCCACGTTCTAAAGGATGAGGAAGTGGAAGGCGATGTCCAGGATGATGCAGAAACACCTGAAGAGCTGTGTGAACAAATACTACTACTTTTGAGAAAGACCAGTTACAAGTAGGTTTAGAACATGATGATAAAGTCACTGGCTGTTTGGTTTGCTGCTTCTAACCTAGTGTGTCCTGTTCATAGGAATGCTATCCTGCTGGTCCAGAGAGGTGCTTCTCGTTTCCCGGGACATGCTTTATTTGTAGGATCCACAGAAGATGAAGCAATGTTGGGCATTCTGGAACAAATCTTTCTAGGTACCAGCTTCTAATTGCTGCCTTTGTTTGTGAAGTCCAATGTAAGACAACTGCCTATATCAAAGTACATAATCTTTTCAGTCCCCGGAGGTCCCTTTCATTGTATTCTGTCCAAATATAAGTATTGGCTTCAGCTATTCTAAAAGACTCGCATTCATACATTCAGGAACAGTCTGTCTGACACATTCATATGTTGTACAGGGAAGCTGCCTGGTTCAGAAAGCACCTCAAATGATGAAGATGACTCGGCCAAGGCAGACCCCTCAGAGGAGTCCTCTGAGCAATCTAACCAAGAAACTCAAAGCGCCGATTTGAAAAAACTGGAGATGCTGGTCCAGTACCTGACCGATGCTTACAACTTTTCAGTGAAGATTGAGGAAGCAATTGATGTGATCAGCAAAATGATGTATGAGACTGCTGTTTCAGGTGAGGACTCTGTCACCCTGCATGAAAAGTGCATCTCTTTCCTTGCTCAACATGCAAAGGACTTTGTAATACTGTTTCTAAAGCTGCTTGTACTTGACATTCTTGCTAAAACTAAATGCAAATGTGTACCACTTGAAATAAAAAGTCCTTGCAGGGCAAAACTTAATAAGGTGTCTGGCTTTTTTTTTCCCCTCTTCCTTCTACCTGTTTAGTGGTGCAGGAAGTCATTGAGTTCTTTGTCACGGTGTCACAGTTTGGGGTGTCTCAAGCTGTGCTTGGAATTCGACGCATGCTGCCCCTGGTGTGGTCTAAGGAGCCGGGTGTACGAGAGGCTGTGCTCAGTGCTTTCCGGCGGCTATATCTCTGCGCCAATGGGGAATCTGACCGGTAATTATTGGTGCCACAGTTGAAAACACTCTTAAATTACTGCTTTTTTAATGTGGTGCTTTCAACTAAACTGTATACGCTAAATCATACAGCAGGAGCTCCAGGATGCATGTGCAGGTTTTGTACTTCTAGAGTGGTAGTGTATTGGTGCCATAGTTGGTAATATGAATATTTTGAGCTTGTCAACACTACACCATACATGAGCCTAGTGTTCTAGTATACTGGACCAAGGTAATAGACCTTGAAAAAATAATACAATCTTAATCTCCCGATTAGTGTTTTTATTTTTATGAGTAACTGAAGCAGACTGATGCCAAACACTGGATAACAAACATGAGTTTTGTGGCTGAACAGATGGAAAGTTATGTGAGGCGCTCCAATGAGCATAAGTAACCTGCATTTTACTGTTAAATGTGAGCAATCTTTATACAGCTTAACTCGCTTTACAGGGGTTCATGCAAATATTTTCTATAGGCATAAATGTCTACTTGGTTAAACGTCGGGGTGTGTAGGGAATATTTTTACATGTCCAAATCTTGTTTATAAGCCTGCTTCTAATCAGTCTTCAAACTCTCCCTGTTCACAGGGTGAAAGCTCAAGATTTGGTTCGTAATCTCTCACTTCTCATGGTAGATTCTTCTGCTGCAATGATCCAGTGTTTGGAGGAGATAGTAAGTACATAGTCTAGTTTGTGACTTCACTTTGGCTCTTCCGGTTCCTTTAACCACCTTGATGCTTGTGCTTCCAGGTTTCTGAATTCATCACAAAAGGTGAAATCCGTCCCTCTGTGATACAGCTGCTTTGGGAAAAGTTCACCCAGAAGTCTGCTTGTTCACCATTGGAGAGGCAAGCAGCTGTTATGTTACTGGGAATGATGTCTCGGTGAGTCTTTGGAACGCGGCATCCCCTTTTAAAATGTATGAACGCTTGTCCTGACTTTATCCTAACGCTTCTGTTCTCTGCTAGAGGTCAGCCAGAAATTGTGGTCAGTAACTTGGACACTTTGGTGGCGGTGGCACTGGGAGACAACGTGCAGGAAGACTACCAGCTGGCCAGAGACGTTTGTAATAGCATCTTGAAGATAACAGACGGTCAAAAGGTAGCTGTCAGAAAGCATTCATCTTGTACCTTTTTTGTTAAGCTGTTTCAGAAAGTTGCTATGTATAAATGTTCCTTGTAGCTCAGTTTAAAATCTATCAGGAAATACACTGACCGCTGAACACACAAGCGTATCTTGCCAATATGATTGTAATGCACACAATTTCTGTGTTTGACTCGAGCTTGGGTTTTGCTTTGCAGTCATCAATTGGCAAGAGCGGCACACCCTTCCGGCTGCCGAAGGATCACTCTCTCTTTGTGCGTCTAACAGCAGCGGTGGCCGGTGGTTAGTTTCACTCTATTTTAATATATTTATATTATACTCCAATATTTCTACGTGTTGCTTAAGTAAACCTTGGGTTTCAGGGATTGGACAGCCGGGCCTGTATTGGCTGCCCTTTAAAGAGACCGCAGTGAAATTGGTTTATGAACTTGCTGAAGAGCCAGACGAAATCTGCGCGGAGATTCTTCAGCGCTGCAGTCGTATTGTTCTGGAGCAGCTCGATTCTCAGGAAGGTGAGTTGCTTTATTGAGGGTTTATTATTGCAGCGCGAAGTCATGCGCCTTGATGAGAGTAAGGAAGTAATCCATCAATGCAAGTTACGCTCAGTAATATCTGATTTGATTATACAGATGCTCACTGTATTGACAATCTCCAGGCTTTGCACTCTATTACTACCCTTCGCCTGTTTGAATATTTCCCTTCAATAGGCTCTACCCTGCCGGCGTTTCACCTTACTCACTTGCTGTCACTGGCTGGAGATATTGCGTTACTCCAAGTTGTCTATCTGGAGCGGGCAGTCAGCTCTGAATTGAGGCGAAGGAGAGTATTAAAGGAAGAACAGGAGGCTGAGAAACTGGGCAGCGGCAAGCAAAGTAAGAGCAAGGTAAGTGTTGGTGAGGGATTCTTTACACGAGGGTGTTTTGCGTGCCTTGAGTATATTAAAGCCTTCCCTGCGTACAGACCCTGGAGGTCTTATATGTGACTGGATGTATACACAAATGGTGGCTTTCAGAGAGCAGTATGGGGGGGGTCGTCCATGAAGCTCAGACACTGAAGGGACAGGGATTCTCCAGAGGCTTATATGATTTGTATCCTTGTCAGGGGAATGAAAGCACCATGGAGGAAGAACTTGGGTTGGCTGGGGCTTCAGCGGATGATATTGAGGCTGATCTGATCCGGAAGATATGTGACACTGAGCTACTTGGGGGTAAGTAGACTAATATATTTAAGGGGTATTCCAGTCATCTGCACATTAATGCAAACGAACGCTAAGAGCTTCCTTCACATTTTGCTGCATTGGATATTTGGCCTTCGATGTGATACTTGCTGCCAGCCAGCTCCTGTAATATGTTTAAATTTTAAAATGGAATAGGGTGAACATGGGCTGTAATGGACTTGTGCAGGCGTTGTTGTTAGGCAACACGGGGGTGTTGTGGCTAACCCATCTAATGTATAAGTGCCGACCGTGGCGCTCCACCCAAGCTTGATGCCATGTTTTTCCCCTCATACGCTTTCTGTATTTTCACAGGGCAGCAATACCTCTCTGCTTTCCTGCCGCTGGTGCTCCAGATCTGCAGTAATCCTGGGAAATACAGCGATCCCGATCTCTCCACAGTAGCCACACTGACTCTCGCCAAGTATATGATGATCAGGTATGGTCTGTGTTCAGTCACCCATGCTTGCATGTCCTACTGAAAAAATATTCTGAGAATTTCACAACAGTCCGTTGGGTTTGCAGTATCTAATCTTAATGTTTTTGTGGGCGCCCTATGCGTTGCCATATTTTGCGTGCATTCACGCTAGGTTTTTTCCCTCTTAGGGATTCCTCCCTCGCATCTTAACTCTAACTTTTTCCTCCAGCTCAGATTTTTGTGACAGTCACCTGCGATTACTATTTACTGTACTTGAGAAGTCTCCTTTCCCAAGAGTCCGCTCAAATATTATGATTGCCCTTGGTGACCTTAGTATCCGCTTCCCTAACCTCATTGAGCCGTGGACGCCGCATCTCTATGCCAGGTAACAAAACCCCGAAAGGTGACCGTATACTGCGCTCCAAAGCATGGTTCCATACACTAACAATGTACCCCGCTTGTCTCGTCAGATTGCGGGACCCCTCCCGAGATGTTAGAAAGTCTTCTAGCCTGGTGATGACCCACCTAATCCTGAAAGACATGGTGAAGGTGAAGGGTCAGGTCAGTGAGATGGCTGTACTGCTCATAGATCCAGATCAGGAGATCTCTTCGCTGGCCAGGAATTTCTTCAACGAGCTGGCCAACAAGGTGAGACTCTGGGAATGGGCCAGGTGGTGTAGAAGCTATTGCACCTTTATTTAGACCTCTCTGAGAATGCTGGTGTTCTGTACTTGCAGGGGAATTCTGTGTACAACCTTCTGCCTGACATAATTAGCCGCCTGTCTGACCCGGACTGTGGGGTTGAGGAGGAGGCTTTTCGCACGATCATGAAGTAAGTGAATTAGGCTGAGTGCATGTCTTCCATATTCATTGTATAAAAAGAGGCTGGGTACAGGTGACATGATATAGGTGTTTTCTGCTAACACTCCTGTGAAAAACAATATTTTGCAACTTTGCATATGTCACTGAGCAAAGTCCATGTGTTGTTTTGTTAACTTGGGTGCTATTGCCCAAAAACACAGCTACACTTTGCATTTCTCTTGATTTGCGTTGTAGTACTGATCGCTAGCTTGCATAAACTGTAGCGCTTGGAGAAATTGGTCTTTAGGTATGGAAAATATCCCACCGGACCCAGAAGTTATGGGATGTTATAGGCTTGACTCGGTACAAGATGTGGCCTCTATCAGAGAAACCCTTTAAAACAGGCAATCTAGTGTGCGTAATGTATCTGACGAGTGCGGTCTTCATATATATTTTCATTCATATTCCTGAATAATTTAATCCAGCTGTAAATCAACTGTCAGATTCAGCACTTCCCCCCCCCCCCCAACTGTTGTACTCTGGTGCTTTCATTACGCCCAGGAATTCGTGTATTCTGTAACTTGCAGTGCTGATCGACGGCTCGTTCATGTTGTGCTGTTATGTATAGTCTGTGACCTTTCTCCAGTAATTCTAATGTTTTGAAGATATTTTGTTTAAACATTAACTTAATGGAAGCTCGGATCTGTCTACATGACAGCCGTGTTTATCTGACCCACTTTCTTTCCCTAAAATAAAAATAAACCTGCCTGAACCAATTTACCTTAAAATTTAAAAAAACAATGAAGAAATAATTATGCTGAGACGGCAAAACCTTTCCCCGTGACGTACACATGAGGTGGATTTTTAATGTCCAACAAACACGAAAGGGTAAGGTGAAGGGGTTAGTGTGTGGAACTGTTAATATTATGGTGTCCGTTCACATGATTTCTAGTCTACTTGCAATGTATGTCGTTTGTTTTTTTTGTTTGTACGTCGGGGTCTGTTTTATTTTTGTTCTGGTTGGGCTTGGATTCTCCAAACTCTCCTGCTTGAAACATCCAAGGCAGCAGCAGCATCGGCATGAGAGTTCAGGGGCAAAATGGGTTTTCTGTTGCTTCATTCGGTGTACAGGCTCCTGGCATGAAAGCTGAGGGTGATCATAATGCCCCCTCTGTTCACGATTCAGAGTCTGAACTATTGACACAAAACCGTTCTTTGTTAGGCAGATCCCACCTTGGGCACAGTGTGTGATTTCTCGTCCCGGTTCAGTTTGCTGGCGCTTGTCTAGATGTTGGGTTGCAGTGCTGGGTATCCAAGTCTATTTTCTCTCCTGGCAGCTGAATGAGTGGCGCCCCTTAAGCTGCTACATGGGTTAATGTGCATGTCTGTGTGTTCTTGTAAATCTCTGAAATAATGGCTAGTGTATCAATTAAAACCCTGTATTTAAATAAACAAAGTCTCCTGAAATGCCTATTGTTACACATGTAATGTCTTGTATGTATACTACATATGATCTATATAAATCACAAATGCTGCTTCTCGCTCTAGCTTGTACAGCCGTAAGCCTATGGTGCCGACTCCTTTACCCATAGGGATCCCGGCCTAAGCTAAGCATTGAAGGCGTTATTTTGCTGTAAGAATTAATCTAAACCCCGCGCTCTGCGCTTGCCGATATCGTAGATGAAAGCTGATGTTCAGTGGCAGGGAACCAGTAGATAATGTAACTAGTAAGTGTTTCTAAGGCCGGTCCAGCTGGATCACTGCCTGGGGTAGGTGTTGGTTTAAAAGTAATGGAGACAAATGACTGTCTCCAGCCTGCTGTACATGCTCTCATTCCACTTATGATAGTCGCCTGTCAAGTGTTCAAACGTGAAAGATATACATGCTCCACAGCGTGTGTGTATATAATGTCCCTTCTTGGCTCATATGTTATGTATGTACAATTTAAAAGCTAAATGATTTCCACCGGTCAGTGGGGGGGGGGAGACTGAGTATTACTTCAGATCTGTACTCTGTTTTGTGATTTTCTAAGCCATGGCAACATGCAGAGCGCTATATACCTGGCGCTCTGCCTGTGATCACTCCTAAGAACTTTACAAACCTCTGACTGTTTTAAAGGTGCTGTTCCAGTTAAGACACAACTTGAGCTCTCTAGCAGGTTAAACAAATATTTGCCGGATCTATCTTATTCTATTCTCAAGGTGTAATGCCATAGAAACACAAACGCAAGCATTTTGTTCCTATGGCAACAACCAGCACTGGTTTGTCACAATTTTACATGATTAATCCCCAAAATCTTGTCAAGTTTTTTTTCTTTCCAAACAGTACTGGTAATTTTTGTCATGTTAAATATCAAATTCCGCAGCGGTAGAACAGCAAGTCTATTAGATTCCTTCCTCAATCGTCTGCAAGCACCTTGCTGTGTAACCATTCATAGTCTGTAGTAAAACCGGCGGTTAGAGGGTTAAATTACAGGCATTGTTGCGTTAGGTCTTGCTTCATCTCAAGATATGGTGGGGAAAGATTGCTCAACTCCCCTGACTTTGTTCAGTCATGTAGGGAACTATTAGTGTCTGGCGGCTTTAAATATGGGGCATTGTAACTGCGCTTTGATATTCCTCTTAACCCTTTAGTCGGTAAAGCATGTAGTCTGTCCTTGACTGTCCATGTCCGCTACATCAATAATCCTTACAGAAGGTGAAGGTTTAACATGATTTTCTGTGTCCGCTCTGCAGACAGCTGCTCTCCTACATCACGAAAGACAAGCAGACAGAAAGCCTGGTGGAGAAGATGTGTCACAGGTTCCGTACGGCCAGGTAATCCAACCGCCTGTAATGGACACTAACAGATGCCGACCCCGTTGACTTGTCTGGCCCTCTTTCTCTTAAGCATAGATGGGAAATGCCCGTCCGAACTCCATTCTGCTCCAGTATTGATTTAAATGTTATCCTGGCTGATGGCGTTTCTCTTGTGCGAACGCCAAACTTCCTTCTCCAATGAAAGTTATTGGGCATTCATTGAATTTACCGGGTTCTATCCTCCTTAGGACGGAGCGCCAGTGGAGGGACCTGGCCCACTGCCTGTCTCTTCTGCCCTTCTCGGAGAAAGGTCTGCGGAAGATGCAGGATTGTTTTGACTGTTATGGTGACAAGTTAAGTGACGATGACGTGTACAACTCCTTCCTGAATGCTGTGGGGAAAATGCGCAGAGGAGCAAAACCTGAACTCAAGGTACAAAGCTGTGGAAGAGATCAGGGGAGAGAGTAGCCTGGGTCTGGCGAACATGAACTGCATGGCTATGAAACGCCAGCATGGTTCCTGCTTCCCATCTGGAGTCTTATTCTTTTTCTCTTGCCCCCAAAGACCCTAATTGATGAATTTGAGCAGAAGTTGCGCAAGTGCCACAACAAAGGGCTGGAGAACATGGATGGCCCTGAAGAGCAGATTCCAGAAGAACCGCAGTCTGCTAGAAAAAATCCAACCAGTAAGCTCTATGTGCAGGGTTCATACTTTACACGTGTGGCCCCCATGGGCATGTGTACAGTCACCCCCCCTCCCCCCATGCAAATACTTCCCTGGCATACAGTGCGAAGACCAAGTCGGTGTGTGGGGTGCGCAGCGGTTCCCTGGGCTCTGGTCCATTTCTGAAGTATTCTGGTTTGCCTGTAATGGGTGCGTGGGGGTTTTTTTTCCTTCAATCTGTCCTTCTCTGCACGCAGCAAAGAGACGGCCGATGTCTTCCATCAATGGTACGCAGAAGCCTAAAGATGACTTCCAGACGCCCAAGCCGGCCACTCGCAAGAACACCCGCAAGCATGTCGTCGTGACGTTCTCAAGTGATGAAGAGTCTGGTATGTTTTTCAAGAACTTTGGGGCTTTATCATCCTACTGTGTGTACTGGGTTAGGGATTTGTGGGGTTTGTTTGGCTTTTATATATATATTTTTTTCCTTTCCCAGATTTGGAGGCTGAGCTGAGTGAAGCGGAGACTCCAAAGAACCCAACTCCCATCAGACGCACTTCTACGCGATCGAGAGCCAAGTGAATGTGGCTTAAATGCTTTGTGTTTTTTAATGTATGTTTTAATTGCGCTTCTACCCACGGGGTGGGTAACTTTTTAACTTGTCTATAATATTAAATCTTAACTATGTTTTTTATACCTTCCAGTCTCTTGCTGTCCATCTCTAGTTAAGGGTCGTTTGCACACTTGGGTATTTAGGTAGAAATCTCTAGAATGTGTGACTGTCATGAGTGAATTATGAAGCCTGGATTCAGAGTGTCGCTTGGGGCAAGCGTGTGTACATCATGATGAATACAGAAGGGGTATCTGGGGGTTTGTTGGGTCTGCAGGTTGATTTGTGCCAAGTGTGCGCTGTTCTTACAATGAGCTTTGAATGTAAGTGTGATGTAAAAGCTGGCTGCTGACTTGGTCTGAGTTTGATAACTGATTTGGGTTTTGTGAGGGTGCGTGGGGAGCCGGCTTCTGCTGGCCGGCGGCTGCTTGTCGTCGTGATTCTGTGTACATGCTGGTGTATAGATCCCCAGCAGACTGACCAGCGTGCATCATCAAGGCACGTTCTGTACCGCATTCTCATGATCTGCGCTACTGTGTAAAAGTTTAAGGCAATACTTTAGTTTTCTTTTTTGCAAAAGGCAAAGCAAGTGAACAGAAGAAAAAAAATCGATATTTGCTGTACCCACTTTCTGCCTTCAAAACCTCAATTCTTCTAGGTACACCTGGCTTTTTTTTTTTTTTTTTTAAATCTGCATTGAGAAGATCATGCCTTCTGACCGAATGCCCAGCTCAGTTTGCAGAAATAAAGCCCCAAACTTGCAAGGGACCTCTGATGCTTCACTGTTGCCCGCAAACTTTTTCCCCCCTGCCGCAAACCTTCGCACGGTCCTGTCGCTGGAATCTTGCTCCACGGCCCTGACCCCTCACCTGCTCCTCCTTGTGACTTTGCTGGAGGCAGCTTGACTCTTATTCTGTTTTTTGGCTGTAACGGACTACTTGTTATGGCTGCTGGGGCTTCAACTCTGACATTCTAGAGACCCATCCGGACTCCTTAGATTTATCAAAACCAGACATTAAAGGGACTCTCCGGCTGTATGACGGCTGCTTCTGTGGCCTAAATCGATCAGAGGGTGGCAAATAAAGCCGCTGTCCTGGGCATATATATTTATATAATTATATTACTAGAAATGTGTTCTATGGAACATGGAAGTAACTGATAAATGTCCCAAATTAACCCTTGTCAGTTTCTATCTATGTAGTATACATCGTGTATTATTAATGTTCACTCGATGCAGTTGTTACTGTAGTTGCTTGTAAGGTGGGACTTTTTGTGCGTTTCCCTGACGATCGGCTCTGTCAAACTATCGACTTAGACGCTGAGGGTTGTTAAGCTGTCCGTTCGTGTCTCCAGGGGCCGGCATTGAAGGTCTTGTAAGATGAGAGACTGACCTCTGTTCTACCCTCGGTATGTCGGGGCTGGGATTAGCTTGCTGCGCGTCTCTGCAGCGGGTGCCACGGAATGGCTCGGTATTTGTTACTAACGATAACAATCGTGGTGGAATCTATTGCGAGTAACCCCTAAAAAGCTATAGCACAGACAGAAATGTGTGGTACTGGCTATGGTTTATACTAAACTAGATCATGACCTCAACCCTATGACATCACTGTCCATTACAAAAGGTCTGTTATTTTGCCTGTTTTTCTCTCACCGTTCCGTGACATTTACCCGTATAGGCAATTCCAATCCTTCTAATGGGGGTAAAGATGTCCCAGTCTACAGGGTTACTGCACCTGTCTTCACGACCACGGGGCTCCTCGGGACGCCTGCGTTCGGCCGCTGGCCCTGTGATGTTGGGAGGCAGCCGTGTGGAATTTCATGCGCGACCCTGCTCTTTCCTCGCGTGGATCAGAGGATGGCGCTTAGTAACAGTTTGTCCATTCTGCCTGCTAGTAAAAAACCAAGATCAGTAAAGGTGCTCCTCGAGCCCCTCATTAGATCTGGAGCCGCGAACCTGCGCGAGGCTTTTATTTGTTGCCTGTGAGTTATTTTTAGGGCCTGAGTGCTATAGAAGTGGCTTCTCTGAATTATTAAACGTGACCTTCCACGCTTATTTCTTTATAAACCGGAATCAAACGCCCGGCATGTAGGAGGCGATCAGCCTGAAGGACCCCCCCCCCGAGCCATTAACTGGATCAATAACATCGGCTGAGGCCTCTCGTGCGGAAGACACAAAATCTATAACCGCTCCTTTACTTTATTACCGTTAAGGACATAACCGGTTCTCTCTGGAACCACCTTTAATGTAGGGATGGCATGGAGAATGAATGGCCCTATATGATCTATACATTAAGCCCCCGGTACCGGGGACTGTACGGCTGTGTAAGGCATGCGCCTGTTACATTAGATACAAATGGCTTCCTCCCTGACTGCGATGGGGAAGGAGGCTTTGTGCGGCTATGCTGCAGACTTTTTCCTCCCCATTGTAAGTGACATACATCGCCAGGGAATACGCTTATAAAACGTGTGCTGTATGAATGCTCGTGCGCGAATGCTCGTGCGCAAATACCCCTACGTTCTACCCAGCGTGTGCAGACACGATGATGTTACACCCAGACGGAAGCGGACGGGGATTAGACCTACTCCTTCTGAGAATGAAGGTGAAACAAGTCTGTCGTGAAGCAAAGAATTATGTATTCTATAAAACCGGGCTCATAACAGGGTAATTCACGGGTAGTAGTAGATACCAGGAAAAGACTTTCAGTAGAAGAGCACGGGGAAAGTATCTATGGCTGTTCCGCCAGCAGAACTACGTGCAGGCCGGTGTGACCCATGCCTTCTTAGCACTGACTGACTGACGGTGCTGAGCTATGACATCATGTACTACATCCAATCACAGTGAGAATCAGAGCTGCAGAGGCCTTGGGAACTGCCCCATTAACCCCTTCCCAGTTAAAGCTGCCCAATAGGGGGGGCAGATATCTCTGATCTAGGATGCCCAGAGGCCCCTGTTTTCAGGTGACAGTCCCTGCATAGAGACTTCGGTTCTTGTGTCAGTATGGGCATGATGGGAGTGGGGGCAATCGTTAGCGTGTCCCCGGGTTTGGGATCAGCTACCCACATACAATAATGGGGCGACCAATAAGAGTATTGCCCACACTCTCCATATTACTCCAAAGGGATCGGCACAGACAGAAACGCTTGCCTTTTATTACATTAAACCGGGGGCCACATTCAATACTCCCACTCCCATCATGCCCATTGCTAAACCTTTATATCCAATAACCATGTACTTAATATCAAAAATAGAGGCCATTTACTCCGACGTCTTCTGCTGGGCGACTATGGACAGAGTATAGGGGTATTGGCCCTTGGCAACTCGACCCCCCCCTCCATGAAACCTATAGGGGGATCCTCATAAGATATGAGGCCAATCTAGCGACGCGTTTTAAGCATAAAAGGTTATTTTTGGGACGTGCTGGCAGGCCGGGAGATAAGAAGATGCCACGGGCTGCCTATGGGCATGCTGGTTCGTTTAATGTGCCCGCGTTATGTAACCCTGCGTCCGAGCGATGGGTCTGTGACCCCTGGACAGTCCCCACCTATCCCCACCTGTCTGACCTTTACATAAAGGTCGTGGCCGCGGTGGGATCTATATTAAGCCCGTGACCTTCAAACACTCGCATTCCTCCGGGACGCCAGGAATAGTGACAGGGACCCGAGGGGAGGTCATATCGGAGAGATCCGCTCTCCGCTCTCCCCCCTGCCCAGCCTACAATAAACAAGAAGCACGTTCAGGGGTTAAAACTGCCAACAGATTATAAACGCTCGGCCCATCAAGGGTTAATAACAAGTACGTAGCAACTAATGCACCTTGTGATTAACACTTTGTATACCGGAGAGGGATCCCCTACTGCAGCCCATCTCTCTCGCTCTGTATATGTATGTATGTGTATATATACAGTATATAATATATATAATATATATACAGCATGCACTTATATACTATGAATAATATAAGTAGTGTATTGTCTCATTAACCCCATCCCAATAGGATCAATACAATCTGACCTCATTTATGTAACCAGTGAAAAAACATGGTGCATACTGCCTCCTTAACCCTAAACATGCTGCATACTGCCCCTTAACCCTAAACATGCAGCATGCCTCCTCATTAACCCCTAAACATGCAGCATACCTCCTCATTAACCTCTAAATATACCGCATACTGCCTCCTTAACCCCTAAAAATTCTGCATACCACCTCCTTAACCCCTAAACATGCAGCATACCTCCTCGTTAACCCCTAAATATGCTGCATACTGCCTCCTTAGCCCCTAAACATGCCGCATACTGCCCCCTTAACTCTAAACATTCCACATACTGCCTCCTTAACCCCTAAATATTCAGCATACTGCCTCAGTAGCCTTTGATTGAAATATCTTGTCCCACTTTCTGGAGAGCATTGCTTTATTAACCCCTCCTTTTCCATAGTAATCTGTGTCCTGGACTGATGATGTGAAATTCAAATCTTGCGAATGTTGAAGATCGGCATGAACGAGAGTGGCCTGCATAAAGACTGGCTTCTTAGGGGTTAATTGATGCTGAGGGCAAGCAATAAAGAGTTAATGTGCTTTATTAACCCTTTCTATAGTAATCCGTGTACAGGACTGATGATGTGAAATAAATTGTCAGTATTTTGAGGGTAAAGCTCTGATGCTGGGAACTAAATCCCCAGTGGGTATGTGACTGGTGTGAACAACATCCTGAGTGGGTCTAGGACTGAAAGGAATTAAATCCCGAGTGGGTATAGGATTGATGGGAATGAAATCCTGAGTGGGTATAGGATTGATGGGAAGGAAATCCTGAGTGGGTATAGGATTGATATGAATGAAATCCCCAGTGGGTATAGGACTGATATGAAGGAATCCTGAGTGGGTATAGGACTGGTGTGAATGAAATCCTGAGTGGGTATAGGACTGGTGTGAAATATACCCCCAGTGGGTACAGGACTGGTGTGAAATAAATAGCCGGGGGGTAATCCTCGCCTGACCTGTACTGATCGGCGGAGATTGTAATCTATAGTCTGCAGACAGATTTGAAGGTTACCAATCCGGGGTAAATCTATTATTAGTCGGGGGCCTGGGGCGTTAAACGATTCAGAGGGAAGTCCAGTAAAGTGACGCACATAGCATGGCAGCAATGAATGTGGGGGGCAGTAAGTTATCTGAGGGGGTAGTAAAGTACTTGGGGTATCTGGGGCTTATTTGGGGGGCAGCAGGTTATTGGAGCAGGTAGCGCCCGGGGGTACCAGGGATTTATATGGGGGCAGTAAGGAATTATGAGAGGTATGTAGTGAACAGTACGGTATCTGGCAGGGGTGATTAAGATGTGTTCCCAGTTTAAATAAAACCGGCGCTTCTATGTACAGAGTTACGGTAGCACGTAGCCTGTCTTGCAGTGACAGGAGCCGGGGCGGAGCAATGACTAAGTTTTTTTATAACGGGTTGGTAGCTGTTGGTGGGCGGTACCTGTGCTCTCCTGTTATTTGGCGGGTATATAAGGCCGGTGTTCGCTCTTTTCGTCACTCTGCAGCAGGACACGAGTGAGGCACAGGTAAGGGCATGGCCGAGGGGGTGTTAGCAGGTGGCACCGAGGGGTGTGAGGGGGTACTGAGTGTGAGGCTTTGGGGTGGGACGTGCCCTACCTTGGGTTACGGGGTAGTTTGGGTTTTCTGTGGCAATGGGAAGCAGAAGGGGGTGTGGCAGCTTTATTGGTCTGCTGGGGGGGTATTTCGGGGTTACTTTCTAATGGGATGGTGCTATTCCTTCAGGTGGTGTAAGGGTTAAAATTTGGTTTGTAGGGGAATGGCTTCGGGCCTGCCTGCTTCCAGCCTTCTTGCATAGTGATTGTTGTGTCGTGGTGGGTGTTAGCTTCCTGGCTGAGGGTGCTGGGAGCGGGCCCTAGATAGGTCTAATGTGGAATTTTTTTTTTTTTGGGGGGGGGGGTGTTGTACTGTGTGTGTAATCTATATTTTTTTGCTTCCCCTTTTTTTTTTTTTCTTCAGGGCAAAAACATCTCAGCAAAATGGTGAAGATTGGTATTAACGGGTGAGTGGCTGTCTTTTAAGGGGTTAATAAATTATTGCTATAAGATTTAATTATCGGGGGGGGTTAACTGTCTATTTGGGCCATCAGGTTGTGAGGGTTAATAGATACAGCTGAGGGAGCTTGGTGATCAGGGAAACCGTGCTTGAGAATTTAGGGGTTAAGGATGGAGGCTTATTGATTGGGTTTAATTATGCTTTTAACCCCTTAATGACTCCAATCCATAACACAGTATCTAGTTATGGGGCTTGAATGACGTTGGGTTGGTAGTATAAAGGGTTTTTGATTGTCTCTGGCTAGCTAAGGGTTAATGGTCCAGACTGTTTCAAGGTGCACGTTCGCAAGATGGCTGCTGTTCCTGAAGCCCCTCCCTTGGCAGAGCTGAGTGGTGTTTTGTCACGTCTCCCAAGTCACCCCATTGCCCCCTCCCTCACCTCCTTTTTCCTTTTACGCCACCCTGCATCTCCCCTGGGGGGGCATCAGGCTCTGGTGATGCTGACTAATACCCCCCTCCGGCTGCGGCATGGAAAGGATGCCTCAAGGACGATCTGAGGTCACATCAATGGAGCTGTGTTACCTGCTGCACAGCTCCCGGTCCAGGCTCCGCCCTCTCCCAGTTGCTGTAATCCAATGCTTGGCAGTTACTGGGCTGCTGACTCACGTCCTGCTGCATGTATCGCATGTAACCCGCAACGGATCATCCTGAAAAACGCTCTACAAGCGTGTGCAGGATCCGCGTATAAAGCCTTTCCACCAATGATATAACTAGTTAAATCTGAGCTGTAATGAGGCTCCATTAACGTGTGGGTGTCTGCATCAATCTGCCCTGCTCTTGGCGCCTGTATTTGCCCCTCTGCCCCACCCCCTGCTGGAGCCAAAGCTAGGCCTCTATTAATAGAGGGGGGGCCATCTGCTCCCCTGCTAACTGGGGTGTGTAATCTGGCAGCGCTACGGTCTCGCACTTTGTGTGTCTGTCCTCATTCCACTACCCTGGTCGGGACTTTGCCCTATAGGTGGCGTTCTGTTTTTCTTGCATGCCTGCAGGCTATTGCACCACTGTAGATTTTGGACCGTAATCACAGCTTGTTATCTTTGGGACCGTGGGAGACAGCTTTCTGAATGCTGACTTGGCAGCTGGGAGGGGGGTAGTTTGTTTTACACCATTCATAGGGTACATACCAAAGCTGTGGCACTTCTGCTGACCAGCTAGGTACCAGTCTAAATAACAAAGGGTTAAACATGGCCAGTTGCCTAAATCTTTACGGGATTATTGCAGAAAAATCTCTGCCGTATGTGTTGGTCTTCCCATAATGTAGCGCTAGGGCTCTCTGCCGTGTCTAACGAGCCTTTGGAAAGCCTGCTTAAGTGTGGGGTGAAAGTGTTTACTGCCACTATACACATGGTGGCTCGTAATGGGATGTGCTCTAAGCCACCAACATCTTGTCCCTGCAGTTTTGGTCGCATTGGCCGTCTGGTGGTTCGTGCCTCCATCGCGTCTGGGAAGGTCCAGGTTGTGGCCATCAATGACCCATTCATTGATCTGGAATACATGGTGAGAGAGCTCTTCCGGTTAAAATACCTCCCGAGCTGGCCGTCTCCCCGTGGTGGGAATGGCTCCTCTGACCGCTCGCTGTTCTAACACGGCTCACGCTTACTTCGCAGGTTTACATGTTTAAATATGACTCCACACACGGACGCTTCAAGGGCACCGTGAAAGCTGAGAACGGCAAGCTTGTTGTGAATGACCAGGTTATCACCGTCTTCCAAGAGTAAGTAGTGGGTTTGTTGGCTACGGCTTCTGCCCCAGGGTCACTGTGCCAACCTGCTATGGGGTATTAAATTAGCATTGTTATTGTGGAACCTTAACATGTGTTCTATTGATTGTAGGAGAGACCCCAGCAACATTAAATGGGGTGATGCTGGAGCTGATTATGTGGTGGAGTCTACTGGTGTCTTCACAACCATTGAGAAGGCATCTGTAAGTATCTGCCGTCTTCGTGGCTTGTTTCCCCGGAGCTGCCGGTGACTTCCAACTAAAACTTATTTCTATCCGCAGCTTCACTTGAAAGGTGGCGCCAAACGTGTTATCATCTCAGCTCCGTCTGCTGACGCTCCCATGTTTGTCGTTGGTGTGAACCACGAGAAGTACGATAAGTCCCTGAAGGTTGTCAGGTAAGCGCAGTGGGGGATCTTATGCCGCGTGGGGTCTTGCTGTAGAACTCAAGGCTGCCAATTGGTCTCTTTGAGACTTGGCTGGGATTAAAGCTTTCTTGTTCTCTTCCAGCAATGCCTCCTGCACCACCAACTGCCTCGCTCCCCTCGCTAAAGTCATCAACGACAACTTCCATATTGTGGAAGCACTGATGGTGAGTGCCGGCGATGCCATTTAATAAAGTAAGAGCCGCTTGCACTGAGTGAGCCCAGCTAATGATCTTTGTCTTCCCTAGACCACTGTCCACGCTTTCACAGCCACCCAAAAAACCGTTGATGGACCATCTGGCAAACTGTGGCGTGACGGCAGAGGCGCCGGCCAGAACATCATCCCAGCATCTACCGGTGCAGCAAAGGCTGTCGGGAAAGTTATCCCAGAACTGAATGGGTGAGTGCCGTGTGGATTCGTTGTGTTGAGGGAGGTTCTCTGGTTCTGTTCCTACAATGACAAAGTTTGGTTTTTCAGGAAACTGACTGGAATGGCTTTCCGTGTCCCCACTCCAAATGTATCTGTGGTGGATCTGACTTGCCGCCTGGAGAAGCCGGTGAGTTGATCTGGACAGGGCGATACCTCCTGGAATGCGGGTCCTCAACATAATTTGGTCTTGACTTGCTTGTCCTCTACCCCCTCACACAGGCCAAGTATGATGACATCAAGGCTGTGGTGAAGGCAGCTTCTGAAGGTCCTCTTAAGGGAATCCTGGGTTACACAGATGAACAGGTGAGTCTTTGGCTTTGGATTGGAAGGTGGGTTTGCCCCCCATTGCCGTAGCCCCGGAACTCACAGCTTCTTATCCTTGGCACGTAGGTCGTCTCTAGCGACTTCAACGGAGATACCCGCTCATCCATCTTTGATGCAGGCGCTGGAATCGCTCTGAACGATCACTTTGTGAAACTAGTGGCCTGGTAAGTGTTGGGTTGGGCTGGTATGTGCTGAACACGAGCTACAGCTGAACACGATGGGAGTGGCTGTTGCATCACTAGACCTGCCAGAGGGTGGGGTGGAAGTCTGTCTGTGGTCACACCGGGTTTTAACGGCTGCCTTTCCCACAGGTATGACAACGAATTCGGCTACAGCAACCGTGTGGTGGATCTCATCGTTCACATGGCATCTAAAGAGTAAACTGGCCTGTTGGTGGTTAACCCTTCTCCTGTCACCTAGTGATCGTCTCACTGTAGGGGCCCAGAGTCGCCCTCACTAGCTGTCTGTGTCCGTTTCTGCGTAATAAAAGTTGAAAGAAACTAAAACTGCCTAATTGTGTTTTGTGGGTGGGCTGCTGATGCAGACACTGGGGGTGTCATTTTGGTGCTAAAGGTTACTTATTTGTGACAAAATGCCAAATCCTGCTGGATTCCCAAACACTCTACAGAAATTATCTAATCTAAGATTCTTGTAACTTCTGCAAAGAATGCTTAATTCTTGGAACACTGTTTCTATAGAAACAGCACATGTAAGATTAAGCCTTCAGAGGAAAACATAGTTATGGCTCCTCATAATATCATTATCCCCCTTATCTTCGTGTGTTTAATTATGCTTTGGTCCCCAGTACCATACAAAGTGCTATAGTGGAGGCTTGGGCCTGCATGCACCTTTTTATCGTTGTATGCGTCTGCCCCAGCCTTTTGGCACGGTGTGCTGTATACATGATAAACAATCACACCAGCCTAAGGGTTGGGGCTTCCATGGGCAACACTTGCATATACTTGGGCTAGTGTGGGTGGAGCTTAATGGCCCACACTGCCTACAATCTGTGTCTTGATCCCATGTGGCTTCAAAGCTGGTCTTGGGCCACTAGTCCTTTTAAGTATGCTAACAATTTGTCCTGAGAGCATCTATTGGTTATTTCTGCGATGTGGTGTGCGCCGTAATGAAATATTCATGCCCCAAAAATCCCTGCGTAAGCCACCTATTGCAGAACGCCTCAGTATTTGGCAATACTCGGGCTTCATACAGTGTTAAATATGCCTGGTCAGGTAATCTGCTTGGCACATGTTGCTAGGCAACAGGCGATATAAATAGGATGCCTACAGAAAAGGTAGTGTTCCCCTTTAAGAGATCCGGCCGATACCTCACCCCCGCTAAACCTTACTTGCTGAGGACATCTAGTGGCCAAACTCCGTGGCGCTAAAATCTGCACTAACTTTTTTTTTTTTTTTTTTTCCTCAGCATGCATTTCAATATACTTTTCTGGTGACGCTATTAACCTGTTATTGGGTTTGTTAGTATTATTCGCTATATAATTATTGCTGTGACCACTCTACTGAACCAAAAAAAAATATCCAATATTTCAAAGAGCAAATTAATACCGGTTCGAGGGCCCGCGGTAGTGTCCAGGCAGTGGCTTATTGTCCCGGGCTGTACTTGGCGCTGCTCTCACCTGCATGAAGCCACAGCAGTACCTGGTTATATGTAGAATGACATCATTGTGACTCTACAAATAGCACATAAACACATGTCATATCACTCAGTCCTGATCCCTTGGGCCGTCAGTCTGTCCGCTTTCGGAGTGCTCCAAATATGTCCAGGAACCGTCCCAGACCGGTTGGCGCCCAGGCAAGAATATTTTGATTCCTCTCCCCTTGCCATCTTTTTATTTTCTTAATTTTTAATGCAATTTATAAACGTATTCCCTGCTGTTTCTATACACATTATCGGGGCTTTTAGGGGTGTAGAACCCTGCGATACCCTCATATCCAGCAAACATTCTGAGCGCCTAGAAAAGAGGGGTGCTGGTATATGGGCCCTAAAAGGTCGATGTGCCCCTAGGAAAGCAGAAGCAGCCCCCCACACACACTTCCCAACACCCCGCCTGATTCGGATATTAAAGAATAAGCAGAAACGAGGCATATTATATAGATTTGTATTTATAGAGCTGTTTATTTACACTGTCATATAAGTGGTGAAATACATAGAATATATGCACATACTTGCCTGTTTTAAATATTATTGGGTCAATGGCTTCATTGGTAAAAAAAAAAAAAACTATTTAGTGATGGATATACTGTATGTTCTAATGAAGGAAACGTTTGGTGATTGCCGGGAGTTCCTTGTCACCTTCTGATATGTACATGAGATGAATCCCATAAAAAAGACATTCAATTTCTCTATTCTTATACATTTCACCTATATATATATATGCCAGGTTTTTGGCAGCATCGCACCTAATGTATACCCCATGTCGGCCAGCACCTTACCCTTTATATACACCGGTGTCAGCATTATATTGCACATTTAATCACGTCCGGATTCCCCTGTATATATATATACATATACAGTATATATATATATATTTATATATACATACAGCCCACACAGCATCGTACCCCTATATGTACAGTATCTGCATATTGTGTACCCTCGGTGTCGATGGCTATATATACAGTATATATATATACACACACATACACATGCACGCTTCGTACTACATTCGTGTACTGCACCCTACTCCATACACCTGGCATCTGAAAGCATAGCGCCTTATATATATTTTCGGCATATCAGTCACACCGCCGTACGGTTTGGTCTCGGAGGGGCAGGTCCCCCCCCCCCGCTACGCACTCAGTGTGACAGATCCAGAGGCAGTGGTTTTGGGGGGCACAGGGGTGCCCTTTATCATCTTGCTGAGCTGTCCGAGGAAGGGGGATCCCGGTCGGAGTCGTCGGGGTCCTCGTTGCAGTTCGATTCGCTGCTGGGAGGAGGAGATCTGAGCAGAAAGCGGGACAGGAAGAATTAAAGCTGCTGTTCCACCTACTCTACTGAATGTAACACTTTCACCTAAATGCAGCAGTAGAAACAATGTTCCCAGTACTGCCGAATGCCCATACGTTTCCCCAAACAGTTCCTTTATCATGTAATTTTGCCTCATTCATATTTATATGGCACAGAAGCAGGCGCTGATAGGCTGTTGGCACAAATTGGAAAAGATAAAGTTTGGATGGACTCTCCTATCTGATGGAAGTCTTTGATTGTTACGCCGTAGCTGCTTCTCTGATTAAATGAGTAGTCCCTGACCGTTACTCTGACTGCATGGCTTGTCCTTAAGAGCTATCGTGATTGGTTGAGTAGTTATGTTTCTGATTGGATAGCCAGCCCAGTTGCCATTCATCAATATTGTGATTGGATAACTGGTCCCTGGCCATAATTCTAGCTTCATGGCTGCTTCCTCACCACTGTTCTAATAGAATGAGTTATCTCTGATTATTTTTATGAATGAGGGTCTCCCTTCTACACACGCGCATCCCCTCATGGACATCCCTCCATGTGCTGGTCGTTCCATCGCCTTAATCTACCGGTCAAATGCTAAACCTTATTTTTTTCCAGCTGGATGATGCGTTACCGATGTTGTATATTATCCAGGTAACCTCTCACCTGTTTTCTGATTGGTTAATTAGTCTCCTGCATGTCTCCATCTGCACATCTAAGCCCCGCTTCATGCTGCACATTTCCATGTACTCGTGGAGGTGACGCGTCATGTCGTCCTTGGCGGTGGCGAGTTCCAGCTGTGAATGGGGAGAACCGACATTCATGGGTTAACAGCTATTCACAACCGAGACTACTTAATACTTGTATCTATCCGGTAGATTCCACAACTAATATTAGAGCCACCTCAATGCTTTCATGACGGAGCAGTACTGCCAAGGATCTGCCCACCTTAATGAAAGCCCCCTGACAACTGGAAGCCCCCCGACAGCTGGAATCCCATAGTCTTGGACGCCATGTTTACCTCTTGTAAACCACATGCCCACAGAGAAATGCTGTGTGTTTTTTTTGGTGATAATTGCCCTTTAAATAAAACACCAGGGGAAATTTCAAGATGAGGTTGGTTACAATTCGTGAGGACATGTTGGGTTGGGTTGTCCCCAATCTTGCTTGTTCAGTACATCTGGCAAAGTTCTACTCATAGAACACACTGAATATGGCGTTAATAACGTATGTACTGGTGGGAAAAGGGAGGCTTATATTAAGGCCAATACGGTATTTCTTTTTTCGGGTTGTAACTTCCGCTTTCTGGCGTCATTTGGTCGATTTTTAGCCAGATATGGACATTTCCCCATTCAGCTATTAAACGTCACCCATTGTGATTCCACAGCTGGCGGATCCCTTCCCAAAGCCCCCCCGGAGAATTGTGTTAAATATAAGAATCATTAAATACGAGATTTAATAACACAGATATAAAAAATCTAACAGCAAAAAAAAAAAAAAAAAAAACACAACAAAGGTTATAAAACATTGTGTGAAATAATAAAAAGGGACAAATGTAGTTTTGATCTCACTAAAGTCCAAATTGTTATGTCATGTTTACCTATTGTACAGGGCTGTGGAATATGACGGCGCTATATACATCAATAAAAAGGGAGCTTGAAGAAAATAGAAAAGAGAGGATAAGAGTTTGGTATTTAGTAATGCGGAACGGGAAATCTCTTTGCACCCCCTGCAGGGAGGTAATTTTTGGACGACATTCAGCAGCAGTGATTCATGGTGTGATAAGGAGCAGGACTGTCCCCTAAGAATCCCAGCCAGACCGGGGCAATCTGTATGCCTCATATCAGCGGCCGGTTCTCATTGGACATCTGACTCACCTCAATTTGGTCGATGGTTTCTTGATATTCTTTCTCTCGGTTTTTGAAAAGAGATTCCGTGTCCTTTATGACCTCTTCCAGACTGTCGTCCTGAGCCTGAAACACCGAAAGACGGAGTACAACCAGATTCCCAGATTCGTGGGGCAACAGCGGGACCTCGGGAGGGTAAAACTATGACTATGACTATCTCCCAATTGGAGAAATATATATATTTGGCATGTTATGTTGTAGTCTACAAATGTTATGATTGGGGTGCAATAGGTATGAAGACATTAGGAAAGGAGGCCCCTGTCCCGTAGAGCTTACAGTCTAAGATATACTCTCTCTTGGATATATAATTCTTATGTCGAGCTGTAGAAACCTGGCTTACAGAGTAAGGGGGTATCTGGGGTATTTAAAAATTGGGTTTTAGGCGTCAAATTATGCTCTGCCTGCCAAAGTCATCCAGCATCGTTATTCTGGTGACGTGGCCTTGCTTGGTACATCACCCCGTTTTATGACAGGATATGGGATATGGGATTTTATGGCCAGATATGGGTTTTGGGTGGATATGGGTTTTTTTGAGTGGATATGGGGTTTTATGGAAGAATATGGGGTTTTATGATTGATACGGGGGGGGGGACAAACTCTCACCTCTCCTTGAGACTCCACAGCGGACATTGTGTAGCCGGAGAAATCCTCCCACAGTAAAAGGGTCTCTTCAGTCTCTTCCCAAGCAAGACTGTCACAGTCATCCTCAAAATCATACTCCCTCCTGAAAGACGGACCGGGGTCAGCAGGTGAGCGAAGAGAGGGGTCTTATGTGTATGATACAGAGGGGTGCATTACAACAGAGGGGTGCATATTAATAGAGGGGTGCATTATAACGAGGGGTGCATATTAATAGAGGGGTGCATTATAATGAGGGGTGCACATTAATAGAGGGGTGCATTATAATGAGGGGTGCACATTAATAGAGGGGTGCATTATAACAAGGGGTGCATATTAATAGAGGGGTGCATATTAATAGAGGGGTTAATTATAATGAGGGGTGCATATTAATAGAGGGTGCATTTTAATGGGGGGCAGATTGTGAAGCACAGTATATAGACACTCACAGCTGGTTGAGCATTTTCTGCATCTCCTCGTTGATGCTCAGTGCTGTGCTCTCGTCCTCCTCTCCTCCCCGCACACTCTCGCTCTCACACACCGATGAGTCTTCATCCGCTGCCGGTTTGCGCTCCTTCTTCCTGCTCAAAACCTTCATAGGAGAGAGGTGAACTGTCTAAAGAGAGAGAGGCGGATGGAATGGTTGTTAGAAAAATGCTTATGTTATAAATATTGTTGCTGACAAAGACAGTAGAAAATGTCTAGTCTATGATATATCACGAGTTGCGCCAACATATCTACTAAGAGGCGTAACCTGCTTAAAAAGTAACCAATCAGAATGACGCATGCTATTAGAAGCAGATAAGAAGTATAAGAAGTTATATAAACCATGTAATCCAAATATGTAATTAGACAACGCTTCGACTTTTGTGTGTTGTGTGCCTTGTCTCGATTATGCGTATGATCTACATAAAGAAAACTCTTTCTGAGGAGAATTCGACCATTAATTCGACCAACAATGGTGCACAGAGAGACAGCGCAAGACGCGTATGAGAGAGACAGAGAAATGAGTGGATGTAAAAGGAAAAAAAAGAGAAAGAGAGAGAGAAAACCAATGAGACTGATATATCACACACACTATACACACAATACACACAATACACACACTACATACACTACACACACTACACACAAACTCAGGAGCGACAAACATTATTAAATGATTCAAATGAATCATAAACCCCAAAATAAATGAAATAAATATATAAATCTATCTGCCGTATATATACGCCAACTGTCCCTGAAGAGAAGGGGCTTTCCACCCTCACAAGCACTCTACAATCATTCGCACACGCACATTCACACGCACATTCACATGCACGCCTACATACCTGCAGCATGTTGATCACGTCTTCACAGCTCCGTTGCTGCGCTACATCGCACAGCTTGGCCGTGATATCAATCCGCCGGCAGATGTCCATGTCCACTCGCATGGCTTTCTCCTGGATCTTTGTGTCCAGGTCGGACAGGTTCTGGAGGGAAGAGAGCAAATATGAGTGTGGTGGAGAGGCATAAGAGAGAGAGAAGGAGAGGCTGAGAGAAAAATGCCAAAAGGTGTGAGAGAGAAAACCAAGGGAAGAAAATAGAGAGGGGCGACTTTGGAGAAAGAAATAGACTGAGGGGAAGATGTGAGCGTAGGGGCGGATAGGGCAATAGACAGCATGTGCGAGGAGTGATTGATGGTTGGAGAGGAGGAAACATTTAGAAAGAGAGCGATTAGAGGGAAGAAAGTCTTGAGTCGGGGTGTGAGAGAAAAGGAGATTGGCCAGGAAATCGAGGGAATTAGAGAGCAGGAAAACAAGATATAAGAAGAGAAAGAGCTAAGAGAATGGAGGAAAGGGGGTTCTTTTCTCATTCTTCCCTTGCATCCTTATTTATTTTCTCGCCCTCCCTTTTCACCCCTATGTTTCTTGTCCTCACTCCCCCACTATCCAATGAACCTCATTCATACCCTCCTCTCTCCTTGCTCCTTACCTTCACTCCCTCCAAATCCATATCCACTCACATTTTCTCTGCTCTCTCACTCCAGCTCACTTCCACACTCTTCCACCATCACACCTCCGCTCACTCCTCCTCTCCCTCCTCACTCTGTACACTGAGCCCACGCACCGACACGCTCATATGTGTAACCCTTATAGGTATATCACAATAATAACATGTATACTTACATTGCTCATTAACCCTTTGAAGACAACCAATTCCCCCTTCAGCTGTTTCACTTTCATTGCCAGTTCCTCCTGGTAAAGAGCGGATTCCTGAGCCTCCTGCGGGGACAGAGACATTAACACGCTACACGTATGTATTCATTAAGAAGACATAAAATGTTTCACTTCACGGAAATGTTTGTCAGTCTGTCACAAATGTTTACTCCGCAGCATGACAACAGGGTGACACACAGTATGACTACAGAGGGGCAAACAGTTTGACAACAGGGGGGGCAGAAAATACAAAGGGACAATGTGACAGCTTGGAAACGGGGTGGGCAGAGAGACTACATGGTGACAAATAGAGTGCGAGAGAGTGACTACAATGATGCAGAATGACGTATGGAGTATGAGTATGGAGTATGAGTATGGAGACAGTATGTCTACAGAGTATCACAGCGTGAGAGAGGTAGATACAGAGACAGTGGGACAGGTAGATATTGAGACAGACCATTTGAAGAGACCCCCTCCCAGGTGCGCTCACCTCATCCAGCTCAGTCACCCTCTGCTGCAGCTGGACCCGGGCCGTGTATTCTTCCTCCCATCTGCAGGAAACAAAAATACATTTCACTAAAATAAACCGGCCACAAAAATCAACACAGATTAGGATTCAGGGGTAATAATAGAGGCGTCACTAGGAGGGTGCGGTGGGAGCAATAGGCACCAGGTGACACTGGAAGCTGCCTTCCTCTGGCAAACCCCTCCCCTGCGGAGCTTGCAGCTTGCAGCGCTGGGAGTTATTACTGTATACAGAGCTGGGGGTTATAGTACTGTATACAGCGCTGGGGGGTTATTACTGTATGCAGCACTGGGGGTTATTACTATATACAGTTCTGGGAGGTTATATTACTGTATACAGCGCTGGGGGTTATTACTGTATGCAGCGCTGGGGGGTTATATTACTGTATACAGCGCTGGGGGTTATTATTGTATACAGTGCTGGGGGTTATTACTGTATACAGAGCTGGGGGTTATAGTACTGTATACAGCGCTGGGGGGTTATTACTGTATGCAGCACTGGGGGTTATTACTATATACAGTTCTGGGAGGTTATATTACTGTATACAGCGCTGGGGGTTATTACTGTATGCAGCGCTGGGGGGTTATATTACTGTATACAGCGTTGGGGGTTATTATTGTATACAGTGCTGGGGGTTATTACTGTATACAGCGCTGGGGGTTATATTACTGTATACATCGCTGGGGGTTATATTACTGTATACAGCACTGGGGGTTATTACTGTATACAGCACTGGGGGTTATATTACTGTATACAGCGCTAGGGGTTATATTACTGTATACAGCGCTGGGGGTTATTATTACTGTATACAGCGCTGGGGGTTATTACTGTATACAGCACTGGGGGTTATATTACTGTATACAGAGCTAGGGGTTATATTACTGTATACAGCGCTGGGGGTTATATTACTGTATACAGCGCTGGGGGTTTATATTACTGTATACAGCGCTGGGGATTATATTACTGTATACAGCTCTGGGGGTTATATTACTGTATACAGCGCTGGGGGTTATATTACTGTATACAGCGCTGGGAGTTATTACTGTATACAGCGCTGGGGGTTATATTACTGTATACAGCGCTGGGGGTTATATTACTGTATACAGCGTTGGGGGTTATTACTGTATACAGCGCTGGGGGTTATATTAATGTATTCAGCGCTGGGAGTTATTACTGTATACAGCGCTGGGAGTTATTACTGTATACAGCGCTGGGGGTTATATTAATGTATTCAGCGCTGGGAGTTATTACTGTATACAGCGCTGGGAGTTATTACTGTATACAGCGCTGGGGGGTTATATTACTGTATACAGCGCTGGGGGGTTATATTACTGTATACAGCGCTGGGGGTTATATTACTGTATACAGGGCTGGGGGTTATATTACTGTATACAGCACTGGGGGTTATATTACTGTATACAGCGCTGGGGGTTATATTACTGTATCCAGCGCTGGGGTTATATTACTGTATACAGTGCTGGGGGTTATTACTGTATACAGCGCTGGGGGTTATATTACTGTATACAGCACTGGGGGTTATATTACTGTATACAGCACTGGGGGTTATATTACTGTATACAGCGTTGGGGGTTATTACTGTATACAGCGCTGGGGGGTTATATTACTGTATACAGCGCTGGGGGGGTTATTACTGTATACAGCACTGGGGGTTATATTACTGTATCCAGCGCTGGGGTTATATTACTGTATCCAGCGCTGGGGGGTTATATTACTGTATACAGCGCTGGGGGTTATATTACTGTATACAGCGCTGGGGTTATATTACTGTATACAGCGCCGGGGGTTATTACTGTATACAGCACTGGGGGTTATATTACTGTATACAGCGCCGGGGGTTATTACTGTATACAGCACTGGGGGTTATATTACTGTATACAGCGTTGGGGGTTATTACTGTATACAGCGCTGGGGGGTTATAGTAATGTATACAGTGCTGGAGAGAGATATTTTTTTTGCAGGCCGCACTACACAGTGGAGGATTTTGTCACCTTTTCCCACTCCGAGGAAGTAGAATCCGTGCGGCGCCCAAAGCTATGTATAAAGTGACAGACACGATGGGGGGGCCGAGCACCCAGAAATGTTAAAGTTCTTTGGAAAAGCATTGCCCGTATTAACCCCCTTTAGCCTCCCTTTCCTGATTCTAGCGTGGGGGGTGATCGGTGACACGGACCTCCTGACTATTCAGTGAAGGAATTTGGGTACTTGAGATTCTCACCCAATGCGCCGAGCCGGCAACGAACGGAAATGGAAAATACTGATACGGTGAGATAAATGGCGGAGAGAACAGCTGAAGCTGGGCTGCGATCCCCTCCGGCCGACCTATTTAAAGCCCGGACTGATAAAACTCTGCACGCCCTGATCGCAGCCCCCCGCTGGCGTCACCCCCGCCGCTGGGCTTCCTGCCAGCTCAGAGGAACCAACACAATGCCCCAAATATATATGTAACGCCCCATATATCACCGCATCCTGTATGCTTCCTGCCAGCACCGCCGTACAACGCTCTGTATATATATATATTATATTGTGCAGCTTTATGGAACATAATGGTGCAATATATATCACATTGCACAATGCTACAGAATATGATAGCGCTATATATATATATATATATATCACATTGCACAATGCTACAGAATATGATAGCGCTATATATATATATATATATATATATCACATTGTACAATGTTACAGAATGTGATGGCGCTATATATATATATATATAAATCACATTGAACAATGCTACACAATATGATGGCGCTATATATATATATATATATATATATATATAAATCACATTGAACAATGCTACAGAATACGATGGCGCTATATATATATATCACATTATACAATGCTACACAATATGATGGCGCTAAATGAATCCCATGTACAGCACTGCAGAACAAAAGTTTGTTTAAAAAATGATACACGGTCGTGATAATAATGTGCGGAATGAGGAATCGGTATTAATAGCCCCAGCGGGCCATAAGCAGCTGCTTTAGCTGATGTACGGTGGCGCCCCCCTCTGGCGGGGGGATGGGATTTTCAGCTGTTCCCAAACAGTGAATTCACCATCATTTGCCTCATTCGGGGGATGAAGGTTTAAAGGGAAGCCGGGCACACGGAGACCTGCGTGGGAAATAATCACGCCTGCGTCGCTCTGCTCCCATTGGTCATGCGTGTTCTGGATGCTCTATGTGTGTTTATCTCTGCATACATGTAAATACCCCGCGGCTTTGACTTTGTATCACATGAATGAAGACAACTTATTAGCTGTGAATACAGGAAACAATCACGCGTTTGAAAAGGGTTCTTATCACCCTAGCAACACAATGGGAAGCCCTGATTGGAAGGACCTTTCCATGAGTTGCTATGGTGATAGGATTGCGCCAGAGTCACTTTTTGTACATAAACACCCCCCATGTTTGTAAACATCTAGTTAAAAAATGGCTATATGGGCCGCTATATATAAGAGTTAAAGTGAAGCAATTAACATAAACATTCCACCGGTTGCTATGGAGATTGCATCACTCTTTCCACTTTGCTTTAGGACTGCGCTTCATACAAAAACTCGGTGATGTCATAGCACATGTGTGGATAGAAACACTGCATGTATGACGATAAGATGTTGAAATACCTATGCAGTTTGCTGGTGTTGGGACACGTCTGTACGAGCGCATTGTTAGGTTACATTGTATGCACTCGGCTATGTATATCATGAACATACGTGACAATGTATATGTATCATGCTGAGGTAACGTGTGCATGTATGTGCTTGTCATACAGAGTCGTGTATAGAGATATAGCTCACCTTTGCTTGTAGGCGTCACGTTCCCTCTTCACCTTCCCCAGAACATTGTAGAGCGCGCGGATTTCAGGTGTGATGGTGTCGACCTGAACCCCGACTCCGTCCGCATGACCCCAGTAAGCTCCACTACCGACGCTCACGGATCCGACATCAGGTCGGGACCCCAACCGGCGCGAGCCGTATACCCACGGCTGGGGAGGTGGCGCAGGGGTGGGTCGGGTGAGCCCCAGTAAAGGTGGAGGTAAGATTGGACCTACGAAGCCAGTCTGGACAGCCTGGTCCCTGGTCAATGGCCTGACCCCCTTTGCCCGCTCCAGCGCCCTCTCCAGCGAGCGGTTCTTCCTCTCCAGCTCGTGGACTTTGGCCAAGAAGCAGCGGAACCGTAGATTGAGAGTCTTAAGAACGCTGATGTTGGAGCCAAAGTCATTGCGTAGCGCCGAAGCCCCCCCGCTCTGCGGATACGGGGTCCCGTGAAACAGAGAGGACTGCGACGGCGACGGGGGGCTGTCCGCCGACTGTAGAGGGGGATCTGAGGAAAACAGGAGAAGGTTAGGAGCCATGAGAGGGTTCATCGCTCTGCCGTCTTCAGCACTGCAGAGAGGAGGGAGCGAGGGAGGACCAGGACCAGATGGTGGGAGGGGGAAGAAAATAAAAGTGACTGCAGGGTGGAGGCAAAAAAATCAGGGGGCAAAAAAAAAAAAGAAAAAACCCAGAAAGAAAGACGGGATGAGAGAGGGATGTGATCAGCCAGGAGGAGGCCCTGGACACATCATCCGTGACGCGTGGATGGGAGAGAAACTGCATGGATGGGAGAGAAGGGGGAGCGCATTCCATCCACCATCACCGCAGGCTGCAGAGAGAGAGAGAAGGGAGGGAGGGAGAGAGAAGGGAGGGAGAAGGGCAGCGAGGACACATGGCTAAATACATCAGCGCGGACAATAGAGAGGTCCTAAAGCCGTCTGTCTCATTCACCAAGAAAGAATGTTGATGCCCCTTCATGCCATCATCGTAGACGAATGGAGACAAAAAAAAAAAAGAGGAGAGCCGATTACTCCAGCCCCGCAAGACAATGGGGGCTATTTATATTTATGCATGAATTAAGAGTAATTCTCGGCTTATGGTGGGGGAGGGGGTTAATCATGGCTGCCCCGCGGGATAAAAAAAAAACAGAGTTTATGTAAAAGAGTCAGTTCCTCAAAATCTGAAAATGCTGAGAAATGCTGAGCGTTTTTTTTTTGTCTGCTGCTATGGCAACATCCTATCAGTGCCCTCTGTTTCGTGTCACATGGCTACATCCCGTAATTAAAACGGAAAACAAGAGCATTTGAACAGGGCAAAAGCCGCCATTTCTGGGCAGTATTAGAGGAATGTTATAAAGTAACTGCGCTGTATTCACTGGGGGGTCATGGGAAACGGGGGGGGGGAATTGCATGAAATTTACATGAAGGGGCAGAAAAATGAATAAAAACCCCAGCAGCAGGGAGATGTCCCCCTTCGTCCACGCACCGCGACTCATACAGAGTATACAGAACGCGCGTCTTCGGCCCTCAGCTGTTACCCGTTAACCCTTCCCGTACCGCCAGCATTTCAGAGAGATTCTGAGCAGCTGGTTATCGAATTTCAGGTTTCTATTCCGGCGATGGCTCTGTCACCGCGTGAAACCCGATATCCGTTAATTAAGTCGCCTTAAAGGACGTTCCAGTCCCCGATTTTATATATTTTTAACGCGCTTTGGAGTCCGTGACGACGGGACGTTTTACCGCGTCTGCTCATACTGAGACCCCTGTACCTGCTGCCCAACAACTCCTACCTATAAGGGGCAGGAGCTCTGGGGTACCGGCCCTTGGGGCTTTCTAGGTATGATATCATAGGTCATTCTGATGACAGCGTCATGAAACTATTACTACTATTACTACTAGCCGTGTGTAACTGGAGAGCTGGGGATTCCGCGTGGAATGAGACCCACGCCTCGTGTGTAATCGGGTCCCACTCACTCATTCATTCACTCACGGAAAGGTATTGGTGGTATTTACTGAGTCAAGTGACAGGTGTTGGGACTTGTCTGTAGCCCAAGCTACATAACGAGGGGGGTCAACCCTGTCCCGGAGGGCCAAACGGCTTCCAGAGTAAGATTCCCCTAAAGAACAGTCAGTGAACACGTTACATGTATGTCACAAGTTACATGTGTGTCGATTAGCCCATGAGGACAGAGTTGGCCAATCCAGATGGCATCAAAGCCCATTCGGCCCCCGTCTAGTAGCCCGTTTCTCCTGCTGTAAGGACTCAAACCTTAATCAGTCGTCGGTTTCGTCTTAGATTCAGGAGCCGTATGTCTATCCCATGCAAGTTTAATCCCCTCACTATATTACCCTTTACCACTTCTGCTGGGAGGCTGTTCCACTTATCTACCACCCTCTCGGTAACGCAAACAATAAAATAAAAATCCCCTTTAACAATATGAGTGAAAATGCATTTATTTGAATTCTAACGTTCACAGAGAACGTGTCATCGCACCGCAGAAGGTAGCATAATAAATAATCTGTAACAAGATATCTGTGTACGCGAGGTGTGCGATCGCTCCCCGAGGCTCAGAACACGAGGCGGCTCGTCCACGAGGGCCGGGGGCGAAACGAGAGAGGAGACCAAACCGCTGCTGCAGGTTTTAAACTTCACTTTGAAAAAGATAGATAGATAGATGATAAATGATAGATACATGATAGATAGATAGATAGATAGATAGATAGATAGATAGACAGATAGATACACGATAGATAGATAGATATTAGATAGATAGGTGATAAATGATAGATAGATGATAAATGATAGATGATAGACAGATAGATACACGATAAATAGATAGATATTAGATAGATAGATAGATATTAGATAGATAGATAGATAGATGATAAATGATAGATAGATGATAAATAGATGATAGGCAGATAGATACACGATAAATAGATAGATAGATAGATAGATATTAGATGGATAGATAGATGATAAATGACAGATAGACAGATGATGGATAGATAGATATATAGATAAACAGATAAATTAGGAGATTTTTAGCGATCAGCTTGATTGTGGAACAAGCTTTGTTCCATGCTTATGAAATGCCAAGTTCGGTTTAATGGATTTGTTTATACATGAGGCAGGCCATATCAGGGCAGGGTTTTCGGTGGTTGTCAAGCAAACATCAAGGGTCCTCATTGGGACCCCACAACGACCCAGCCAGTAGTGTGGGATTGCGTATGGTGGCTGTGACCCTGTATACCAACAGCGGTCTTTAAGGAGAATGTTAGTTTTTGCATTAAATGTAAGACATTACAATGTATCTTTATTTATACTTCAGCGGATTCGCCAACCTTCTGAAAAAGTCCTTCTGGACGCCCAAACCACATACGAAGCAGCTCTCCGCCCATGTTATTTCATGCACGTAAAATGCCAACGAAAATGCAGCAAAAAGTTATTTTAAGTAACTACTGAAAATTCCTTATTCACATTCGCCAGGAGATAAAATAGTAGTGCTATTCCACGAACATCCACTAGAGGGAGACTGCTGCTCAGCCATTATCAGCAGTTATCTACTTCTGGGATTTATTATCATTTATTGAGTCATATGGAGCCATCATATACCGAAGCGCTGTACAATCAGTAACCATCATATACCAAAGCGCTGTACAAACGTTAACCGTGATATAGCAAGTAGTGCATCACATGGCAATTTGGAAAAGGTATGGAGGAACTCGCTCAAAGAGCTTGCAATCATTTTCACCAAACCCTTTAACTTGTGGAACCGCTGATGTGACTTCGCATCACCAAAGAGTAGGTCTTTCGTTCAGAATTTGTTCCATCTTAACACAAACTCAAGGATTGGTGCAATTATCCTCCGCATCTAAAACAAATGGGAGTCACCGAACCCCTTGGTATCACCGTTCTTATAAATCGTTTCGGGGGATTTCATGCCTCTTGGACATTCTCTCACGTCTCGTAGATGGTTCTGGTATTAGGGATTCTCTAAATGACAATTATTATGGATCGGCTTTAACAGAGGATTACAGAAATGTGAACATCTCCTGCAGGGTCCCATCTGTCTACGTGAGACGGTGGAAACTTCCACAAAATGCCTTTCCTCTCATTATGGGAAATGTTGGGGACCCCGGCTATGGACGTTCTCGATTACACCCCGGGGTGACCTTGTTCACAGCATTCAGGATGAGAGACATACGTTCAGCCTCAACTCACGAAAGAAAGAAAAAGAGAAAAAAAAAGTAAATTCAGGAATCTGAATTCCCTTTTTGGCCCTTTTTTCTAAGCAGTGTGCTAGTTGTTTTGCGAGCGAAAGAGTGAAACACATTAGCAGTTATCTCTAGGCATTAAAACAACAACATTGTGATAAAAACCACAAACTCGGCTAAGTGTGAAATATTTGCAGAGAATACACAGCAGATCTGATACAAAAAAAAATTAAAGATTTTTAGACGGGGGAAATGTAAGATTGGAACGTTTACGCCTTTCCTGATTCCTGATAGTTTTATCTCCCGGACAGACCCATCCTGCAGCAAGTTATCAGAAGCCATAAATCCTTTTTATATTCATTTTATCATAAAAAGATCACAAGAACGGTTATTACAGAGAATGGAACGTGACCCGCAGAACAGCTTCACACCCTACAAGGGATACAACGTAACCGCAGAGCATCACACCCTGCAAAGGAAAACAGCCAGCTCTCTGCGGTGGACCGCAGTCCCTTCTGCGTGGGGGTCCGCAGAGCGTCGCCGTCTCTTCTATGTGATGGTCTGGAGGGTATCAGAGTCCTGTCTATCCAGGGCATCATAGTCCAGTCCATGTGGTGGTTTGTGGCACCCCAGCCCTGTATATATGATGAGCACGGGAAAGGGGGTTCTATTTGCTGTTCTTTTTCTTCTGCATTCCTTTTGTTTTTGCGGGGATTTTCTTTTTCTTCTGCATTCCTTTTAGTTTTTTTGCGAGGATTTTCTTTTTCTTCTCTTTTTTGGCCGCTTTTTCCCCCTTCCCTTCACTGGGTTTGGCAGGGCTGGGGGTGGGGGTCGAGGTCGGGGTCTCTGTTGGTTGTTCTAGAATAATAATAATAATTTTTTTTTGTAAAAAATGGTAAGTATTGTGCAGGACGCATACAAAGCTAGCTGTATGCCGGGATGCCACCTAACACTGGCCTGGCAGGGCATTTACCCCCCCATGGCATGATGGCAGCACCTCATCAGCTCAAACTGCTCTCCGCCAGTGCCCCCCAGCACAGTCCGGGTGATGAGCAGTGCGACCTGCTGCATCATATAGAACTTTAATTACACTGGTTGGGGCTCAATCAATAAATGGTGTTACAAACAGCCCACGGTGAGCTCTGGCCGGGATCGCACCAATGGGATCAGGAGCCCCTAAAACGGTGCGGGTCACGGACACGGCCCGGGTGATGTCGGGAGCTGCGGGACGCGTGGCCCCGCTGACAGGCCTCCGTCACTCACCTTCGGTCGCTTTGTTTGCGGCTGGGATGGTGTTCGAGAATTTGCGGAGTTTCGCAATAAAGAACCCGTCCATGTTATGGGTGTGCGGATAGAACCGACGGGCCAGACGCAGGGACTGGTGAAACCGGCGCTCCTTAAACCTGGAACAAGATACAGAACCTCTTATACGCAAAAGTCCATCTTTCCACCTCGGCGTATTTAAAACACACATTTCTCTATAACCCATCGGCTTCTCGTTACTCAGCATATTTTAAGATGCAGAGGCCACAGCAGTCTCACCTTACAAAGCCCTCTTTTCCGAAGTCCAGGCCGGTGGGCACGAGCTTTACATTCCGTTTCTTTAAGGCATAGTCCACCACGCACTCATTCTCCTCCACCTGCCGAGTTAAAGGAACGACACTGAGACAGAACTTAAAGGGCAAACCAGAAACAGTCATAACGTAGGACCGCAAGCCTTAGGAAGAATACCACCCGCTACCATTTCTGCTGGAGGGAGGACCTGGAGGTAGTAGTTTACGGTTGGGAAATGATGGATGTTGAGTATTACGTTAAATGGCAGAACAGGCCGTCATTATTCTTGGCGGGTTACTCACCGTGATGGAGCAGGTGCAGTAGATAAGGAATCCGCCGGAGGCAGACTGGGCGTCCAAGCAATCGATGGCGCTGAGAATGAGCTCCTTTTGTATGTGGGCGCAGCGCTGGACGTCCTGTACGCTCTGTGCAAACAATACAGTCCTTTATTTTATTTCTGCCGCGCATACATCTTCCCCTTCCTCATGTATAATAAATAAGACCGGTATACATATTGCAAAAGCCCCTTGGTATTAACGCACCTTGTTGGTTTTCACAGCGGGGTCTTTGCTGATGACTCCGGTGCCGCTGCAGGGGGCATCCAGGAGAACGCGATCAAACCCACCCAGCACCTAAAACAAGAGAGCATAAAGAATTATAGAGAGGATAATGGAGCAAAACGAGGAGGGAAGCCAAAATATTATTTAACGATTACTTTTACCAACGCTGTATGACTGGTCCACGGATCCACTACCTATCTGTAAATTTATCTCACACACTTTACCAGTTCGAAGCACCGGCAGTCTTGTTCCACGAAATTCAACCAAAGGGATCCAGTTTGTCATTAAATATTGGGACGACCCAAACCAAGGGTATCTTTTTTTTGCCACAATTAACCCAGTGGTTACCCCAGCCGAATAAAAAACGACCCGCTCACCTTAGGGATCTGCCGTCCATCGTAATTGCAGATGACGGAGTTCGTAACCCCAAGTCTGTGCAGATTCCCCACCACGCTCCTGAGGCGCTCTGCGTTGACGTCGTTGGCGACGATCACACCGGTGTTCTTCATTAGCTGGGCTGAAAGCACAACCATGACATCAGTATAAAGGCAGTGATGTCAGCTTGCGACTGAAGAGCAGCTGACTTGAGAGTAGAAGCAGAGTTCATTGTACAGCGGAACGCGTTGGCTTTGAGAAAGAAACTTCCATGAACTCTTACCAATGTAGCTGGTCTTTCCGCCCGGAGCGCAGCACATATCCAGGACCCTCTCGTTCTCCTGCGGAGCCAGAGCCATGACTGGCAGCAAACTGGACCCCCCCTGTAACATGTAATGTCCAGCCAGGTATTCAGGGGTGGCACCTAGTGTACGGAGAAGAGCCAAATCACACGAGTCAAAGGAAGACCCCCTACTACACACTTATCGTACCCACCAGAAAGTCCCCAAACTCACCAACGGGAACAGACGAATCATAAATGACAAGCCCGGTTTTGGACCATTTCCCCAGCGGATCCAAATTTACTCCTCGGTTGATTAGAGCCTAGGAAGACAATTTAAATAAAATGGTATTTTAGACAAACATGGGAGAGACATACGAGATGAGAGCGTTTGCTGGAAAAAGGACACTCTTGAAGAGACTTTGGTGGGTGAGAGCGTCTCAGGCAAAAGTAACAGTAATGTTTTTGGTGCCGAGGAAAACTCCCTCAAAGAGTTTGGGTTAAAAAAATAGGTTTTTACCTGCGCTAGGTCTCTCCTGCGGGTCTTTAACGTGTTGGTCCTAATGGTGACCGGACGGTGCACTTCACAGGCCTCCAAAAAATCAACTAGCTGTGGATAGGAGGAAGAGGTGTGAATGGGGGAGAGGAGGGAATACGCAGAAGAGCATGGTTTCCACGCGCCGATACTCACCTCCGATACCGGGAACAGGTCGCTCAGGGTCTGGAGCATGTAGTCTCCATAACTGTAGTAAGTGCCGAGATCTTTCCTCAGCACAGTGAGATAATCCTGACGCGAATGGGGTCCCCCCCGCTGGCTGAAATCCTGCAGCACTCCCACCACATCCTTAATGCGTTCCTGCACCGCGGTGAGATCCGGCGCGCTGGACACTGCACGCGGCGTTAAGGGACGCAAACATGTATGCAGAGCCTCAACACGAGACAAGGACACGGGGAGATCCCGAGGAAGGCAGGAGGGACGCGGAACATGCAGAGAATGAGTAGAGGTAGGAATGGAGGAATAATACAAAGAAATAATACAGTAGGAGTATACTGTCTGTGACAGATGCCAAGGAAAAGGCAGGAATATAGGAGGAGATCTGATTGGGCAATCAAAGGATACATTCTTTCTCCAGCTCCTCGGGGGTTGGCAAGTGAAAGACTTCCTCTGAATCAGTGTTTAGCTGAATTTTTGACTCCTCTTTGTCTTTGGCTTTTTCACTGCAGGAATAAAAATTGGGATGTTGGCGACACATGGCAGCGTGCATGCGCACATGCAGGGAAATGTGGCCCTGTACAGCAGAGCTTGGCAATCAAGGTATACGAAGCGGATCTGTGTGCAGGCCCAGACGGCGGTGTGTGGACCAGAGTCTGCTGATAATGGCTGATGAGCGCATGTGAGTCTGGACAGCATTAAGACCTGTGGATTCACATAAAAAAAAAATAGAATTTGTGTTCTCACCTTTTCTGCTTCTTTCTCAACTTTGCAGAGTCTCTCTCTATTGGAAGAAGCTGGAGGGGGGAGGGAAACAGTAAGAATTTAGTAAAAAAGGAAATGAACGCTATGACGCTGTAAGGAAGCCACCAGCTTTCATGACTGATCATGGCTCCCTAGGAGTTGGCGCATGGCAGTGCCGTGCAGCACCCAGACTAGCTCAGGTGTCGGAGAGAGGCGACGCTGAACGCCACAAACGACAGGTAAGTAAAAAGCAGGAGAGAGCTTGGGGGTTTAATATCTTACATCTTCTCCTTCCTCTTCTGATGACGTTCCAAAATCATCCTGTAGATCATCACTATCTGACATAGACAGGAGTCCTGCGGTCGTCTCCTCCTCATCTCCCTCGCTCTGCTCCTTCTCCTCTTCATCGCTCTCCTCTTCTTCCTCACTCTGCTCCTTCTCCGCATTTTCTTCCCTTTCCTCCTCGCTTTGCTCTTTGTCCTCCTCTCCCTCCGTCTCCTCCTCGCTTGACATCGCTTCCTCCTTCCTCGGTCGCTTCACTGGTTTCAACCACTCGGAATTCTCATCGGTGAATCCGGGGACATTTTTCTTAGCGATGCCCGGGGCCGCACCTTAAAGAGAACACCGGGATTAAGCAAAGGCAGGGAAGGGAGACGAATAACAGGCCGGAGGCGCAGGGCAGGCTCTTACCATTCTGTTTTGCCTTCCCTTTTGCAGTAGCTGTTGTTTCCCCCGACTGCCGCCGTTTAGCTGCTCTGTAACAGAGTCAAGGAGAAAAGGAATGCGTTAATTTTATTACTAAGCGGAGCGAGCCGAGCGTCTTAATGCACATGCGCGCTCTTACCTCTTCCTACCGCGGCTGGACATGCGCTTCACTTCTGAGTCTGAGGACAGAGGGAAGCGAAATTCAAAAAGGAGTAACAGAGCTCTCATAGTGATGATCTGGATTTACACGATATAAATCCAGATCACTATATTTAACTTTCCAAGTTTTCCTTGGAGCTTTAGCACTTTTTATTTTGTCTTACCAACATGAAACTTACCCTCCGAAAGGATTTTACTCAATTCATTTTCAGCTCCTGGTTGTTTCTTGGCTTTTCGACCAGGTCCTCGGGGCACCTTTCTCAGGGGGTCCAATTTTCTACCCATGATGCACTAATTTTGTCTAATAAAATAACATGAAATGGGTCAGAAATCTAGTGCAGACGGGGTTAATGCTGTAAATGACTATTGTAGCTGGAAACAGCTGATTTTTAATGGAATCTCTTCATAGGTGTACAAAGGCCCTTTATCACTCCCATCACTCCTGTGCTCCAATGGCCCTTTATCACTCCCATCACTCCTGTGTTCCAATGGCCCTTTATCACTCCCATCACTCCTGTGCTCCAATGGCCCTTTATCACTCCCATCACTCCTGTGTTCCAATGGCCCTTTATCACTCCCATCACTCCTGTGTTCCAATGGCCCTTTATCACTCCTGTGTTCCAATGGCCCTTTATCACTCCCATCACTCCTGTGTTCCAATGGCCCTTTATCACTCCCATCACTCCTGTGTTTGCTGATCTAAGTTTAAAAGGCTAATTGTTAGAAAACCCTTTTGCAATTATGTTAGTCAGAAATGTCCTTGTTTTTCATGAAAACAGCTCAGTGACCCCAAACCTTTGAACCGTAGCGTATGAACACAAGATGCACAATAATATCAGAACACCGGCTGTATTGTAAAGCCGGAGACAAGGGGATAGAAAAGGGGGAAACTCCGAAGAGACGGCGGAACCCCCAGTAAAAGACGGGTGGGTATAAAGCCCTGACTAGTAAAGCCTGTGAGTAAAGGACCCATAAATGAGAAGACGTTACTGTTTAGGGGTCACCGCCAGTCAAAGAGTAATAAGAGAAAAAGAAATGTTAAGGGGGACACCAAGCGACTTAGTGCTGTGCTAATACACAAAAGTACATATCAGAGAAATCAGGGTACGGCCTGTACATCTCTTCTCATATACACTATATATATATATAAGGAGAGAATAATTGGAGTGGATGAAATAAATATTTGTACCAAAACTTATTTATTTATATAAAATACAGCGAGAGATATACCGATACACACAGCTCTCCGTGCACGTGAGAGACCGTAAGTGTATTAGACAGTAAGAGAGAGACAGCGAATACATGTAGCAGACAGTAAGAGACCGCAAATGCATGCAACAGACTGTTTAATGCATTTAAGTGAATGAAAAGCAATAGGATCATGCAGGGAACCAGCACCGAGTATACATTCCTTACCGGAGCTCGGACTCTTCTCTCACGTGTTACGCAGTAAGCTTCCGGCTAGGCGCACAGTGGTGACGTACTTCCCTTCCACGTTCCAGAGGCAGAGCGACTCGCACTCGAGTCACGTGGGTGTGAGTGCCGCTTTCTTTGTCGCAGGGCTCGTAGGGTTCTATTGGGTAGATCAGCCCTGGGAACGGGGGGCCCAAAATCCTACGGCAACCCCTCCCCGCCGGGTCTGGAGCTCACCCAGTATTATCCGCATTTATATAAACCCCTCTCGGCAGCACAGTAACCGAACGTGGGGGGTGGGGGAGACTGTCAGCTCCGTCGATCTGGGATGTTAGTTTTGTTTTTGTGTGGCACTGTATTGTACAGCGCTGCAGAATATGACAGCCCCATACAAGTCAAACACTAATGCACATAATCCCTCTGTGTAAATCGTAGAGGAGAGATACTGTCATAGTATATGGCCGTATCCATGGTTATAGGAATCCATGATGGGATAAAGATCCATATGTCCTGATGTAACACACATTTGTTTTCCCTTCTCCGGAGAAGGTGGTAAGAGGCTCACATTTACCTCCTCCAGTCTATGTGGAGTATGTTCTCTAGGACACAAATATTCCATTTGTTCCATTACCAACGATACGGAACACAACCAATACGGGAATAAATCTATACAGAAGCCTACAGATTGTTCACGGGACGTATGGAATGTTGACGGCGCGTTTGGAAAGAGTCAGCGCTGCCAATTGGCCTTAAGTCTCAATCGGAAAGTAGCCCAGGGCTGCGCTTAAATATTTGTTCATTGGCACATTTCACAGATTAAATAATTATAATGTACACCATGATTTCATCGGGATCAAGGAGCACTTTTGCAGAAAAACATAATAAAACAAAATAAACTTCACTAAACTATCACTAGATTCTTATTACAGAGGGCTGTTAATTTATTACGATGCCCCTGAAGGCCACCTTTGAATTGTCCTCCACCTCTTCTTTTAGAAAGCTTCCCGCAAATGCAACTTCAAATAAACTAGATTTATTCAAGGAGACCTCTTCTGACGGATTTGGGCACGGGGTAGATAGTCAGTGGCTCTGAAACCTGAGATTTTCAGGCAGCTGAAATACCTTAAAACCCCATGAAATGTAAGTAGCTGCCCTTAAGTGAGAAAAGAACGTGTCCCCCTAACCATAGACCATTTTGGTTAACCACATTAAATATTAGTTTCAGTAAACATGTCAGACGTGGGTCCAGGCTCACGCCGGCGGCTCTAGCTGATGAGCTGGGAGGAAGGAGAGAACGCGGGACGGCAGCAGTTTTGGTTTAAGAACTCTGGTTTCTTCCAGAGGTACCAAACTTTAACGGCTCTTTAAAGCACAAGAGAAACACATTTTTTCCCCCCTCTGCAAACGTAAGTCATGTTTACCGACCATAACCAAGTTTTTGATGACTGGACACCATAAAAAAACCAAAAGGCTAAACCTAACCTTGATTAAATTCTCCATGCGCTTACAGGCCACCTTAGCATCAATCATCCACACAGAGCATTACCCACCACAAAAAAAGGCTCAAAGTCTTCATTCAGAATAGTATTTTGTGTTTTATTATTATGCGACAACGCGTTCTGTATTAAAAAGGATGGAGGTAGGGTGCCCTTCCTGGGAGACACCCCTCCTGCGCCCCTCGGGCAGTTTGAGGGGATTGGAGCAAATAAAATTAGAAGACAAAAAAAACAAAAAAACAAAATAAGTATTTCCTTCTGAACTCAGAATGCAGTTTGCCCCTCCACGAAGGGTGAGTTTCTGGCCTTTGGGGAAAGTGATGTGACCCTGAACCCCAAGGGAGGGGTTAAACCCCATGTATGAAGCAGCAGCACCATATGATCTGCCCTCAGGCCTATGCAGTCACAGTTAACGCCTTACAGGTCCAGGACTGCTTAGGGACTGGGAACGTCGCTCATGTTTCCGGGGTAGGGTTCAGCTCTGCTGAGTCGGCTCCCTGGATGTGGTAGCAAGTCCTGCAACCCATGCCTGGGTTTCTGCTTCTAGTAGGGAATGTCTGGGGTGGGTGTATATACTTGGACCTCCTGACCAGAGGAGGGGGTTTGTTATTGCTGAGCCATCTGCTGTAGATAAAAGCCGCAATTAGAACCAAATAAGCAGGAGCAGGCCTGGCGACACTGAGAAAGAGGCTTTTTTTTTTTAGGTGGAGGGGATTCTATGTTGCAGATTTACCGGCTGGGGCTGCGGTTCTCCCCCTCTGCTTGCTAATCGGCTCAGGATGTTCCTTTCTGACATCTGCAACCGTACAGCCACTGGAGGGATTCGGGCAATGGTGGCCGGGAGCCTGGTGACATCTGCCTTCATGTCACTCAGCAGTTCTTCCAGCTGCTTGAGCACTGGGGATCCAAAGACACAAAGTGAGTTACACGGTAAGGACAGAGCGTAAGGTTTAAGTCTCGTCTCCATCTCTTTGCAGCGGTTTGTATTTTATTGGCCAGCGGTCAGTAGCCGGGAAAGGTTTACCTTTGTGCAGAACAGCGTTTGCTGGCTTGTTTCCCGCCATTGACTCCTTTGAGAGGTGCTGGTGACTTTCCGCTAAGCATTCGACCTCGGCAAACCTGGTATTCAGTGCCATGGAAGGGTGGGAGGGATCCTCAGACATATTGAGATACGCAGCTCGTCTAAGCTGCTCCTCTATTACAAGTGCTTGTTCCAGGAGCTAGAGAAGAAAGACGGCAAATGTTACAAAGCCTGCCTCGCTGCCACAGAAAGTGCCAAAGCAGGAAGAGAAAAAACAAACAAAAAAGCTCACTTTAAACCGCCGAGCGAGGAACTTGTTCTTGATTTCCAGAAAGTTGCCTCTGTTCACCTCTCCCTTGAAAGGTTCGTTGAGTATGGCGTACCTCACGTCGTTCTGAATGTCTTGCCAACGAGCGTAACCATGACTGACCGGCGTATAGGAAAATGGAGCTCACAGTAGTGAAGTTACAACCAAAGAAACAGCGATCCAGTCTCATACTGACCAGTACATCCCCCCCCCCAAGGACACCCAACCACCTGATTGTTTCTCTCAGCCCAAAAGTAGACGCACGAGGTGGTGAAACACCTTAACACATACCGCCAGTCACAAAACTTCACAAAAAGGAGCACAGTGCACTGCACAATAAAAGTGAAGACACCTGCTTTACCACAAACGTCACAAATCGACTTATTCTTAGCACAATAAAGGATACTTTATGATGCCGGACAGCAGCCAGTAATCATGTCTACGATGCCAGATTTCATATGTCTTTTTGGTAACAGTTGCTGCTCTTTCTTCGTTTTGCCACAAAGAGTGGAGTTCTGCGGATAGCAAGGAGTGAGTGTTAACACACAGAGAACACCGACTTGAGTGAAATCAGTCAAGTAATACTGCAGACACACGGGCTTAGAGGAGCTTGAGGTTTTCACATTCAACCCTATATATGTTTTCCTTCTTCCGCAAGTTAATCACCCAGAGCCCAAAACACAAAGGGCCACGTTACCAGTAAAGCCGCCGTCCGCGATGTTAAACATGAATCTCTGTTTTGCAGCAGTTGCCGGAGCGCGCTTGGCTTTCTCTTCAGTCGGCTCCTTCGGAGTCTCCCCATTCTGCAACGTTACTTCTTGTACATCATCTGCAGGGTAGAGCAGAGGAGGATTTGTGAGACCGGTACACAGTTTCTCAACAAAAGGAATAAAAAAAAAAAAAAAAAAAGACAAGGTACAAACCTTTCTTATCATCCAGAGTGATGACTTCATCTACTTTCTCTGGCTCTGCTGTAATGGGGATAAAGAAAATAAGAAAAGTGTATAAAGGGGATAGTAAAATGAAAGCTTGTAGCATGTTATTTAGTAACTACGTGCTCCTCACGTTTATGATCTGTCTCCATGGGTTCAGATGCTGGAGGCTTCTCCTTGCTCTCTGGCTCCTCCGGCTTCTCCTCAGCAGGAGCGACAGGAGACCGGGTCTCTGCTGCAGTCGCTGAACCCTGGGAAGGAAAAAAAATGGGGATTTTACAACAAGGTCCAGGGGGTGATTGGATAGGAGATAAGAGTACTTTACTTTGGTTAACACTCACCTCATTACTTTCTTCAGGCTTGACCTCCTTCTCTGTGTTCTCCTTAGTTGCTCCTTCCTCAGTTTTTGAGCTTTCCTCTGGAAAGAATTAGACATTGATGGGTTAATGACACAACAGAGACATTTCTTCAAAGCCTTGCATCTAATTGTATGTAAAGTATGTCCTGTCAAGCCTTTAAGGGAATAGCACTACATCTTTGTGCTGCCCTCCTAAACAGACAGTATTAGTTTGTGTCCAACCGGGATCCCCAGCCACACTAGAGACCGGGGTGTGCAGAAGTCTGCTGGGCGGACAAAATGATGCAACGTTAAAAATAAGAAAAAAGGGCTTACCGTTTGCAGGAACAGGAGCTGGTGTATTGGGTTGTGTGTCCCCTGGGGTAGATGGCGTGGGTGTTTTGGGTGATGGAGAGTCAACCTGAGCAGCTTTCTTATTCTCCTCAGCCTCTGCAAGCTCTGGCATACTCCAACGTCCATTCACGTGCTCAAACTCTTGGACCTGGAGAAACCGTGCCACGAGGGTTAACGCCAAATCCGTAGCTAAAACTACTAACACTGGCTAATGCATACATCATAGGGGGATTAAATTGTGTAACATGAGAAACTTAATAAATATTTCTAAATAGCAAATTTTCAAATGAAACCCTTACATCAACATGACAATCTTACTGGAGGTAGAAGCCCGTTACATACATGGGGGGAAAAATGTAGAATCTCACCTTCTTCCGTATGAGAGACATCACTCCAATTCTGGTTAGAACATGCTGGCGAGATAGACCTTCTCTGGGAACACCATCTGCGAAAGTCTCTGCCCCGTCGGCACCAGGTTCACAGAGATGGCGCATAAACAGGGACACGTAGGCTCTGTATACATAAACAAAAGTATATTTATTATTATATTAGATAGAAGAGTGTGAGGACAGGAGCCCGGCATTACCTCCTATGAAGCTCATTGAGAACAGAAGTAGATGGGTAAGCAGAACAAAGTTTAGCGGGGGCTGACTGTATGAAGGAGAATGGGAAGAAGGTGCAAGTCTTACTTGAACTCTTTCTCTGACTTGCCACGGAGGTCTCGTACCAGCCATTGAGTGGTGAAGGCATCCTGAGGGGGCATTCCATAGCGCATGATGGCATTCAAGAAAGCCTTCCTCTGTCGGGCATTAAATCCAAGAACCTGAGATAAAGGAGATATAAAAACCACAAAAGACATGAGGCAGCATGTTCAAGTGTTTAAATACATAAGCTGATCACAAGTTCATGAACTAGAACATACACACCCCTTACTTCAAGTACATTAAGGCGATACATAACTAGTCCAGTTCCATTTTCCACCCTCAAACAGCTATCAGACCCCCGAACCCAAAACAATCCAGGAGTTTGTACCTCAATGTTGCCACCCACACGTGCCAGGAGCGGCGGGAGAGGCTTGTCTTTGTCATTTCGCAAACCTTTTCTGTTTGGCCGACGAGCAGCTGTGAAAAGAAAGGCAAAATGGCCATGTAAGCAACGATTAGCTCCTGAAAAGAGCTCGTTAGACAAGAGTGAGTCTGCACTGTATGTACTTGGGCTGCTTACCTTCCGAGCGTTCATCGAAATCTTCATCGCCCTCCTCAGAAGCCACAGAATAATCGGACTGGTTATCAGACTGGTCATCCTGCCAATCTGCGGAGAGAAGAGATTTAAAGTAATCAGGCGCAAGACAGGAGCTAGAGGTAGGTTTATGGCATTCAATATAGAAGGATATATATACCTCGATCTTCCTGGCTCCCATCATTATAGTTGACCTGCTTGCGGATTCTTTTTCCTTTGCCCAGATTTCGAGCAAGGTCTTCCTGCTGCTGCTCATAATGGTGCCTGAGAAGCTTCTCCCAGTAATCCGGATCAACGCTCTCCTCTTGCTTAATGATCTCACGGACCACCTCTTCTTCATCCTTGAGTAGAGACCAACAATGTGAGCAAGCATTCAACCTCAAGTTTAATCATCCCAATCATTTGCCATGCCACGAAAACAACGTGACTCACCGCCATCTCCTCTTCCCGGACCACATACTGCGCCACCTTGAAGGAGCTCAGGTACTCATTCATTCCCTGGATCTCGGTGTCTTCAATTTCATCCTGGTTTCGATCCAGTAAACGAGCTATGGCCTTGTCATCGTAATGAATAACGCTTCCATCTTCACCCTCCTTGTTCTCACCACCTTAGGAACAGGTAGTTTTAATATCTTGAACAATAAATACCAATAGAGATTGTGGTTCAGGTCATCTTCCTGGATAATCCTTACCTTCTGTAGCCTCGTCTTTGAACAGCTCTTCCGTTCCGAATTTAAGAATATCGTCCAGTTCCTGCTTAGACATGGAGCCAGTCTTGGAGCCCAAGCCGGGGCGTACAACCAAGTGGGTGAGCATCATCTTCTTCTTTGCTACTTGAGTGATCCTCTCCTCCACAGACGCACGAGTCACAAACCGATAGATCATCACCTTCTTGTTTTGCCCAATACGGTGAGCTCTGCTGAAAGCCTGTAGGAAGTTTGCGTCAGAGCCGCCGCAAGACGGAAATACAGCCTTATTACAGACAGTGATGTGCCTTGTTGCTCACCTGAATGTCATTGTGTGGGTTCCAGTCAGAATCATAAATAATCACAGTATCTGCTGTGGCGAGATTAATCCCCAAACCTCCGGCACGAGTGGACAAAAGGAAACAGAACTGCTGAGCCCCAGGAGCTAGGAAATAAAGCACCCATCATTATCTCGTTCCATGTAATGAACAATTCAGATATTGTGTTAACATTTTATAAAACTCAGATTTTTTACAGCCGTTTATTTCAGGTCATTGCAGACCAGATACAAAAATTGTCCACGTTATCCCCATGTAAAAACAAGGCAGAAAAAGCAGAGATTTTATCTTGGATTTTAAACCCCTGCCCACTATCCGTATAGACTTCAGACTGACCATTAAATCGATCAATGGCTTCCTGACGCATGTTCCCAGTGATTCCACCATCTATTCTCTCGTATTTATACCCCTCGTGTTCAAGAAAGTCTTCGAGAAGGTCCAGCATCTTTGTCATCTATTTGAGTAAGAAGTATATGTAGGCAACAGAGTCCAAAATCCAAATCAAGTAATCACGAGTTTGCCAACACAGATTATATTATCACCCAATGGTGCACAATTGAGAGATTAGGGAGTGTTACAATGAGTCTAACAGGACACAAACGCATACGTCATGAACACCTGTGAATGAAGATACGCACCTGGGAGAAGATCAGCACCCTGTGTCCATCGTCCTTTAGTTTCCGCAGCATCTTCTGCAGGAGCAACAGTTTTCCAGCTCCTTTGATCAATGCATTCCCATCATACATCCCATTGGGCATCTTTGGAGCTTCCTACAGGAGGAATACAAAGCAACTCATGAGAACTGGTCTCAAAAGAGAACTAAAACCATATGTATTACCAATCCCCATGAAAGAGAAATGCGGAAAGGCGGCTAAATCGTACAGGCAAATTACTAGCGCAGTATCTACATATACCCATCCATACACTTACCATAGCAGCCACAGGGAAGAGGTAGGGGTGGTTACAGCATTTCTTAAGATCCATCACCACATTTAGGAGAGACACCTGGTTGCCACCTCCTCGTGCGTTCAGAGCCTCAAAGTTTCTTGTGAGAATGAACTTGTAATATTTCCTGAAATAAGAAACACGGTGTAAACGGATCAGACCTCAGACAGCCCTGCACTGGAGGTATCATAGTGGGCGCCATGGACAGGCAGAGAGCAGAACCTCACTCACTTCTGCATAGGACTAAGCTCCACACGCACAATCAACTCTGTCTTTGATGGCATGTTTTTGAAAACATCTGCCTTGAGCCGACGCAACATGTGAGGTCCCAGCATGTCGTGAAGCTTCTTTATCTGATCTTCCTTTGCGATATCCGCAAATTCTTCCAAGAACCCCTCAAGGTTACTAAAAAGCAGATAGAAAAAGTATTAAAAATCAATTTCACTGAGTAAAATTAAACTGGCCACCTGACAATGGGTGGACTGACCAGTATCTGTAGATATGGTGCAGATACGAGCATCTAACAGATCCAACATGAATTACCCAATTGTAATTATTGTTACAAGCTTACTTGAATCGCTCCGGTGTCAGGAAATTGAGCAAATGAAACAACTCCTCCAGGTTATTCTGGAGAGGGGTTCCTGTGAGGAGAAGCTTGTGCTGGAGGGAGTAACCATTCAAAACCCTGAAAAACTGGGGGAAAATACAGAAAAAACAATTAGATAATGAACAGCGAGCCTCCCAAAAACATGGATAATTGTGTCCGTGCATTTTTACCTTGGACTGGTTGTTCTTCAGACGATGAGCTTCATCCACAACCAGACATGCCCAGTCTATAGAGCCAAGCACGGCCATGTCAATCGTAATTAGCTCATAGGATGTCAGAAGTACGTGGAATTTCACAGACGCTTCTTTCTGTGGGATACAGAACAGTAAAAAGCTCAGCATCACATGTTTGCCCGCCGATATCCAGCCAAATCATGAAGAATTAGATCACAAACCTTCATACGGGAAGCTTTCTTGCCACCTCGGATTGCATTATCTTCAAAGGAAAACTCATTTTCTCTGATGACGGCACGGCTGTCTTTGTCTCCCACATACGTGACAACGTACATGTCAGGGGCCCACATTTCAAATTCACGCTCCCAGTTAATAATGGTGGAGAGTGGAGCACTGACTAGAAATGGACCTTTTGAATGACCCTGGAAATAATAAAAAAAAAAAAAAAACTCTGTTAGTACCATACAGGGGACACAGGTGGGGAGGGTAATGAAAAGTTTGTACACAAGAACTGCATACCCTCGGTAAAGGCAGAGTACAGATTATGTGTAATGAATGTTAGCTGAGGGCATGAGAACTCACCTCTTTATAAAGAGAGTACAGGAATACTGCTGTCTGCACAGTTTTTCCCAATCCCATTTCATCTGCCAGGATGGTATCTGTGCCTTGTGCCCATGAAAAGCGCAACCAGTTCAGACCCTCCAGCTGATACGGATGAAGTGTGCCTCCCGTGATGTCCAGATACTCAGGCTGACGATCATATTTAACTGTAGGCTAAGAGTGAAGATACAGCAAATACAATCAACTCAGTGTTTACATGGTAGGAGAGTTTAAACATGCATGGGGAAGGTATATTTCTATCTTGAATCTAAGAAGAGACCAAGGAGTGATTAAGGTTTGGGTCTTTACAGACTAGATGATCCAAATGGTTATCTACCATCAAATTATGTTTCCATGTAAAGAAACTTACATCTACGGTTGGGGTGTCAGGGGGGCGTTCAGGTCTCCTAAGTTTAACTTTCTTGATCTTTTTACCAGGACGTCCTTCATCACCACACATCAGCTCCCTGCAAGTTGAAAGAAAATGTAAGTTGCAGACGAACACACATTTCCGACACGTACGTATGAAGAGTAGGCGTCTGCCGCTCCAGGAACCCACCTGTGATTCCAGTAGCCTTGCTTGTATATGTCATAATCCTGTACATCAGCATCTTCAAGCTCCCAGGATGCCTGGTCATAAGGCAGATCCCTCCACTTGATCAAATAATGAACATTCCCCTTTTTGTCAACACTAGGCATAGAGAAAAGAGGTGCTGTTAGTATCCTATAGCAACAGAATGATCCACAGATGAGACTTTCACTGCATCCCCGTACCTGTGGTTCAAGACGCGATGAATCATAATCCATTCTGGTTTGATCCCATAACGATAGAATTTCTCCTCCATCTCAAGATATTTAGGATCTTTGTTTTTCCTCTTGCGGCTCTTTTCTTCGTCGTCACCTCCATAATAATCCCCAGCAGGAGGCTCATCCATGTCATTTTTTCTCTGGTAGTTTCGGAACATGACTTGGCAGTGAAGTTCCAGCTGCGGAAGGAAACAGGTTTGGTTACTAAAGCAGTCAGGGGGGTGATACTACAGACACAAGATGTTACTCCACGCCAAATTGTTACCTGGAGCTCTGTGACCCAGGAGCAGTGCAGATAAGACATGCTATGCCACTTAACAAAAAATTCTCGCTCTTGTCTACCCTCTAGAGGCTTGGGTGGAGGGGCACTAGGATCCGATCCTGGCGGACGTGGTACAGGAGTAGGGGGAGGAGGCTGACCCCATTTCCAGGTCAATATCTTCTGGATTTTACCCTTCAGGGAAGGGCACTGCGGAGAGAAAGATATGGGTTACACCAAGAAGCAACAGAGTCAACATGTAAGAAAATCAGCAAAGTTGATACTCACAGTACACCGTGGACACAGCCATTCTCCGTTGGGAATCTCCGGCAATGGAGGATTTAGGCAATGTATGTGGTAAGAAGAAGGACAGGTGTCGCAACAAAGCAGTTCCCCTCCGTCCTTGCAAACACGGCAGAACTCCATGTGGTGATCCTCCTCCTCTGGATCACCTGCGGCATCCTCCATGTCTTCATCACACTCAGAGTTATCCTCTTTTGCTTCCCACTGCACTCCTTCCTTCTCCTATGAGAAATAAAGCCGCATTAGCCAACAATATAGGCTACATTTCAAACTGCCAAACGCATTCTAGCCAGCCTTAATAGACAGGAGACATGACGTAGCGAGACAATTAGGAGGTACCAGAGTACACAACACAAATCATCCATCATTTCACACAAGGACAAATGAAAAACGGCTCCTTCTCTTTCAACTTACAGACAAAACGTGACAGATCACACCCTTGTGACACCCTAACAGTAAGTATACACAACTATAGAAAAGGGCTCCTGTGTTCAATTGCCCTCTGCTTTCACTTACACAGTGTGGGCAACTCCATTTTCCCTCAGGCGCTTTGTCCATGTCGGGGTCCAGACAGACCATGTGGTAAGCACGGGGACAGGTGTCACACAGGATGATCTCCCCACCTTGCTGGCAAACCTCACAGTAGTCTTGGTGATCTGTTTCATAACCATCCACTCCTCCAGCTGCCTCCTCATCACCTGTTTAAAAAAGGGACACTTTCAGGATGAGACAAGACATTTCCCTACTTGAGTAAAATACCAACGCAATTTTTACGAACCTTTCTTCTTCTTCTTGCTGGCTTTCAGTTTCTTCCGACTCCGGCTACTCTTACTGGTAGATCCATCTGAAACAGACAGGCTGTTCATGCTGCCTTCATCATAGTCAGAATCCACCTCTAGATCATCCTCTTCACTCTGGCAAAGCAAGCCGTACATTACACCAGGCTGTCACCGGGACACGTTGAAGCTATACCTTTAATAGCCTAACGTCTAAAACGCTCAAATATTCCACTTACGGAAGAACGCTTGCGTTTGGAACCAAAGCCCCCAAGCTTGATTTTCAAAGGAGCAACTTTCTTGGCTTTGGGCTTCTTAATTTCTGGAGGTTTGACAGTCTTTGGTTTCTTCCTGGCATTAGGCCCTAAGGAAAGGGAGAAAAAAACAAAAACGTTTACACATCAGGGCTGGACAATTCTGTGTAGAAGTTAGGGGGCAAACTCTCATCTCATATAGTAGCCAGCAACAGCCCCTAGCAGGGGTAGCCTGATGACCACTGACCTTTTCCTTCCTTTGTCTTAGCCTTGCGCAGGGGAACTTCAGGAACTGGTGGTGGTGGTGGGGGAGCAACCACTTCATTAGTTGCCACCATACTCTCTACTACAGCAACAGCAGCAGCAGCGGCAGCAGCCACAGAAGCGCCTGAGCTTCCCTTCAAAGGGTTATTTGTACTAAATTCTCTCCACTTGGCACCCAGGACCATCATCATCTTAGAGACAGCAATCTTTGGGTTCTTGGCTGCAATGAGAGGTCTAAAAAAAATAAAAATAAAGGCACAATGTTAATGAACTGAATAAACGTCAAAGGCAGAAATGAATGAAGAGGACAGGACATACCTGACAAATTGACTGAAAGCCTTGTAGTTAGTCAGTGTACGATAATCATCCTCTGTAAACACATGGTCGATATCCTCCATACCCCAGTCCTCCAAAAGTTGACCAGAAGACTTTGGCTCCTATAAAGAAAACAAACACTTGATACCCCTTCCTAATACAGCGATACAAGTGAACATGTGCATTGACTAACGGTTACAGAAGTGCTTTCGGTGCAGTATTAAACAAAAACGTAAGTCCTTACCATGGTTTAAGTCTCCGATTGCTCCATGTTTATGTCTCACTACAACATGTATACGACACGTACTTGACCTGTTTTTTTTGTGTGAACATTTTGTACCTGTGTGGTTTTGTACTCTGATGTTATGATCTCTCAGGTTTACGTTTGCACTGATGGCTACTGCTTTTATCATTGTGCCTTGTACCTATTTCACCTGTGCCTTACTATTGCTTTGGTATTGTGTACTGTCATATTCTACTTTCAATAAACGGAGAATTGGAAAAAAACAAAAAAAACAAAACCAAAAACGTAAGCAATGAGAACATGCATATATATAATATATATATATATCAAAACAAAAAGAAGCCTATGGTGCACTGACCTTGGAGTCATCATCATCGTCCTCTTCTTCCTCACGCTTCACCTTGGTTTTCTTCTCCTTCTTCTGCCCCAGCTTCTTCTTTTTCTTCTTGCCAGGGGTGTAATCACTGCCTTCACTGTCTGAGCGAACGTGTCCAACATCGTCCTCCCCAAAATCGTTGCCTTCTCCTGAGCTATCATCCACATCCTAGCAGATAAACAGCAAGAAATAAGTGTCTTGTTCTGTCTTATTCTACTGTATATTACCTGATGCCAAGTATCAGTAGAACCTTTAGCACTACAGGCGCAGCGGCCTCTATATTTTCGCGAAGGTAACGTGTACACTGAGGTCACCTACTTTCTGGAACCCCCCCAAAAAACTTTTCCAATCTATCCAGAACCCTCTTCACACATTCCAAATATCACCATGGCAACGTGTCATCTCTACTCCCTCTAAACCTCTGAGTCCCAAACTGACACGAATCACTTCTGCTTCTAAAGCGCACTCATCACGCAAACAAACCTTATCCTCTGCTTACAGGGAAAAGATACTCGCATTCACACATCCAACAAACCTCCTTTTTCTGTCTCTTTCCTTTGGAGGGCTTTGAATCTTTTGGCTTTTTGGGTTTCTTCTTCTTCTTTATTTTAGGCGTTTCGACTTCCGAGAGATCCTCATCAAGATCGTCATCATCTGGAAGGAAGGAAACAGAGATGCCTGTTGTCAGAAAAAGTCCACCTCTAAATATAAAACTTTGGCTTCTCCAAGACTCCCTTGCCAGAGGAGCAGAGACGTCTCCAGAGACATGACACCTGCCGTCTTCACATTGGTTAATATCTCCCTGGAAGTTTTTCACAGCGTATTTACTTTTCCAGTAGCGGCATAGAAAAGGAACTGGCCAGAGGGGCCAAATAAATGCCTTTAATGTTGAGATTAACAGACTAATCCACACACCAGGAGAAGTCAACTGGTGGGGCTACAACTAGTATTCCTGTGATTCATTCATGAAGATTGCTGAGAGTCATGGGAGTTTTGCTTTACAATACACAAACTAATGTCACTGCCTCTACCTGTTAGGCAAAGAATATTTGGATTTACCTAAAACTTTAACCCGTGTTAAAAACAAGAGCTACGTGTCCAAGACTCGGCAAGCAGCACTCTTAACCCAGGACTGTGAGACAGGAAGCGGGGAGGGATTAGTGCTCCAAGATGAGGTCCTGCTGTACAGACTTGTTGGGGGGGTGGGGGTGGGGGAATTAAAACCACAGCCGAGGGCCTGCACGGCACATTACAGTTCTGGAGCTGCTTAATACAAGAGGGAAGACCATTTGAGGTTCTACAGACAGAAATATACATTTGCCATATCAAGCCTACGGCACGGTGGACACCTTACACCGCGCACAAGACGGTGGCAGGACAGACGAGCAATATCTCAGGCCTAGAAGGGTCCAAACATTGCTCTGGCTTTTGTTCTCATACCTAGGAAAAGCAGGGAGGACAGCAGCCCACATGGGGGGAGGGGTTAATCACCGAGCAAGAGGGAGGAGACTCCCAGATACACAAATTACTGGAGAGACACAGTGGCGGACAATGATCACCCCCCCCCCCCGACATACAAGCAGGGGGCAATGATCAGCCCCCCCGACATACAAGCAGGGGGCAATGATCAGCCCCCCCGACATACAAGCGAGAGGGGCAATGATCAGCCCCCCCCGACATACAAGCGAGAGGGGCAATGATCAGCCCCCCCGACATACAAGCAGGGGGCAATGATCAGCCCCCCCCCGACATACAAGCAGGGGGCACTGATCAGCCCCCCGACATACAAGCAGGGGGCACTGATCAGCCCCCCCGACATACAAGCAGGGGGCACTGATCAGCCCCCCCGACATACAAGCAGGGGGCAATGATCAGCCCCCCGACATACAAGCGAGAGGGGCAATGATCAGCCCCCCGACATACAAGCAGGGGGCAATGATCAGCCCCCCCCCGACATACAAGCAGGGGGCAATGATCAGCCCCCCCCCTCGACATACAAGCAAGAGAGGCAATGATCATAACAGGCACCAGGGCAATCATCAGCACCCCCCGACATAACAGGCACCAAGGCAATGATCAGCACCCCCGAGATAACAGGCACCAGGGCAATGATCAGCACCCCCGAGATAACAGGCACCAGGGCAATGATCAGCACCCCCGAGATAACAGGCACCAGGGCAATGATCAGCACCCCCGAGATAACAGGCACGGGGCAATAAGACACAGGAGCGGATAATGATTAGCACCCGACATACAAGCACCAGGCAATGATCAGAACCCATCAGACACACAAACACAGGGCAACGAGCGACACAGCAGAGGAGCACACACAGAACACAGCACCGGGCCACAGAGATACACAAAGCACGTGCGCTGAATGTTCCACACGTTGTTTCTTAAATAATTGTACACACATTCATTTAGCAGAACAGCACATAGGCAGACGTTGTCGTGGGGTTGTTTTAGGGGAAGGGGCAGCTTGGAGGTGGGCTCCGGCAGCATTAGAAGGGATTAGTAGGAGCACGAGGAGGGGGCGTGCATGTTTGCCCTGCACGCCCACAATGCACACGCACGGCGGAAAGCAGGAGGGGGAGCTTTTGTTTCTTTAGGACAGGACAGTTAATGGCTGCTTTACTTTTTCTCTATGACAAGATGGCAGTACCCCAAAGGCACCACACGACCTGCCCTCTCCAGCGTGGCCCCCCACGGCCAAACGTCACCGGAGAGATGGGTGAATTTGAAGCACGTGTCACATTCAATCAAATCCAACAAGCCTATTATGTTAAGGAGGCTTCATTGACACCCCAGAAGCAGCGTCACAAAAGAGCAAGTCAACTAGCAAACGGCTGACTGCCACATGGGGGGTTTGCAGACGTTTTATACGTAACAGGAGACGACTTCTAACCGTATCCTCAGATATAAAATACCGGCCAATGTAGCAAGAGGTCGTCTGACAAAGTAACATCTTGCAGATTTAACTCCCGTAGATCATGAAATAAGGAGAGTACACATCAACCTTTACAATACCAGAGTATCTGTATCTCCTCTTCTAAAGAGGAGGGGAGCGCAGAAAGTGAAGTCCACCATCACCGATTCTGTTCCTCTCAACAAGCAAACACCAAACAACCGCCTTATTTCTGAGCACTCAGTGAGTAGCCGTTGACCGGCACAACCGCGGCCGATGCGCCAAGAGACACGACGGAAAGAAGTAACCCGTAGTCCATCGACTGATGCTTATAGGCCGATGACATAACCAAGTAACCTAAGTGCCCAACATTCACTGCCATAACTTCACGGCACGGAAAGGCCTCAAAAGACAATTTAACGAAAGCACAACCTGATTCTCCGGCCGAAGCTCCGCGACCCGGCTATTTGTACGGTAACAAGCAGATTAGTGGTACCAAGAAACTGACCAAGGGTTCCAACCCCAACATCCAAACCCAAGGAAGTGCGCCGACATCATCCATAACCCAACCATTAAAGATATACTGTATTTGTACGGGACATGACATTGTTGACGAAAGCGAGAGATTTTATGCCAAACCACAAACTGGATAGGACTGAATTAAACGCCAGCCTGATGACTTTCACCGCTTCATGCCACGTACATCACGTGCAGAAATCTCTGCCTGCTTGAAGAAGGTTGCATGCCACCCAACTCATTAAACATTTGGCTCGGACGGGATTATGCTGCAATTTTGACTGAACTGGCACGAGAGGTTGCTGTAGCATTAAAATATCTGCAGACTCACCTAAACCCAAACCAAAACGGAGGCTACCTGCCAACACCAGGCATCACGGCAGCGCTATCAGCCTCCGGATAACACAAGCCGTCACAAAATGCCATTAAAACTAAGTGATCTACTTCATAGGGAGATTATATATATATATATACACACACACACACACACACACACACATATATACATTTAGAATGTTAGACCTATATTTCATGTTATCACACAGGGAATTTCAGGAGATGCGTGGCGTCCGAACACGCTGGACACTGCCTACTTGAACACAAAAGCCACCCAGAGAAGTAATCAGCTGGTAACTCTGTAACCCCGATCCCTTCCGTTATAGAATCCGCGCATTCCATACAATAAACCGCTTCCTACCTTGGTGGTGGCTGCTGTTTAACATGACTTCAATCTCTCCTTCGCTGCCCGGCGACGAGGGCCCGAGCCCGGAAGCCATGATAAGAAGCTAGATGGCACGAGCGATGAAAGTCTTCAGTCGCTGCGTGGCGCAGGGGGAGGAGTCTGCAATGGAAAAAAAACACGTTAATATACTGAGACATATATATATGCTATACAAACGACACCATCGCACACACAAAAACAGCAGGAGCAGCCTATTGTGTACACAGCTATCCACTACAGGCACTGAGGCCTACCTGAGCTGCAAGCCTTACCCATCCCCCACCCTGTGCATGGGTGACATTTTGATTAAACATATACAGACGTGTGCGTGTATATATAGGTTTTAAAGCATAGAGACAAACAATGTGGAACTACGAGCAGATGCAGTCTGTTCATGTGCACTGGGATGTTATAAAGGAAACATGGCTGCGTACTGAGAACTTATAGGGGTTTTGTGCTAATACAAAGGGTTAATGTCACCCGTCCATGCCTTGTACTATATTCCCATATACAGTGTCTACATATAGTAACAATGCATGCCTGCTGGGGATTGAAGTGCATATATATATATACACATATACACACACATACATACATACACACACACACACACGTGTCTGTATATAGGTGTAACATTACTCTGTATATAGGTGTAACATTACTCTGTATAAGGGCTCTTATGGAAGTATATAGGCATAGTATTACTCTGCATAAGGGCTCATGTGCCTGTATATAGGCGCAGCATTACTCTGTATAAGGGCTCGTGCGTCTGTATATAGTCGCAGCATTACTCTGTATAAGGGCTCGTGCGTCTGTATATAGTCGCAGCATTACTCTGTATAAGGGCTCGTGCGTCTGTATATAGGCGCAGCATTACTCTGTATAAGGGCTCGTGCGTCTGTATATAGGCGCAGCATTACTCTGTATAAGGGCTCGTGCGTCTGTATATAGGCGCAGCATTACTCTGTATAAGGGACCGTGTCCCCGTATATAGGCGTTACATTACTCTGTATAAGGGCTCATGTGTCTGTATATAGGATTATAGGAGCAGATGCCTTTAGGAAGCGCGCGGTGAGGTATACAGCGGCGCAGTTATTCCGTGGGCTGAGGTATAGCGCCATCCGTACAATACCCCTACACAATGGCCGGGCTCAGGCCGCTTCTAACTCGTTGTGACCCGTGACCTCCGGGGGTCCCATCCGCGTACTCTCCCGTCCCCCCGAAGTCGCACTCACCTCAGACCGGTCTCTGACGGTGGGGAGGGAAGCCGCTCTCGCCGTGAATCCTCCCGCTCCTCTCTCCGGGACACCGGCAGTGATGGTGGAGTCCCCGCCCCTTCCTTGGCCCCGCCTTGTTACCTCGGCAACCAGCGCGTTACCCTGGAGACGGGCGGCCAGCCATCCCATAATAACCCCAAAGAACTGGCCATCCCATAATAACCCCCGGTCCGACATCCCATAATAACAAGAGGCAGCCTGACATCCCATAGCAACAGGAGGGAGTCTGACATCCCATAATAACCCTGACATCCCATAATAACCTGAGGGAGATTGGCAGCCCATAATAACTACTGACATCCCATAATAACAGAGCTCTGCCTGATATTCCAGAGCAAGATAAAGGAATCCCCCTTAGCATCCCATAATAATCCAGGTGCTGCTCATTACCTCAGGATTGCGCCTCATATTCTCCCAGCCCCCTCTTAGACCCCTAATACCTGTGTGACAGCTAGTTCTCTACAGACATATTTAACACCTCCAATACCTCCTGTCTCTCCATCACTTCTCCCAGCATCCCAGGTCTTTAGCCCAGACCCTTTACCTCACCAGGCCTGAGCCCAGACCCTTTACCTCACCAGGCCTGAGCCCAGACCCTTTACCTCACCAGGCCTGAGCCCAGACCCTTTACCTCACCAGGCCTGAGCCCAGACCCTTTACCTCACCAGGCCTGAGCCCAGACCTTTTACCTCACCAGGCTTGAGCCCAGACCTTTTACTACACCAGGGCAGTATTTCACCAGTAATGAGGACAGGAACACCAAAGTTTGTTCCAAGCAACCCAGGAAGAAACTGACATATTTGTCAACAGCCCAGTCAGATGTTCTCACACTGTCACCGAGTTCTCCCGGTCCATGGTGCGGAGGTGACAGCTCCATCACAAAGTGTGCCCAGCATCCAAACAGTAAGGAACTCTGCCTACTAATCTTCCTCAGGATTCCCAAGGCTCTCCCCGTTTATATATATATATATATAAATATATGTGTGTGTGTGTGTGTGTGTATAAATGTGTATATATAAATATATGCATGCATGTATAATGAGGGGTATGCATAAGCCGTTGGACTCGGCGACTCAGACTCTTCTAGGACAGGCCAGGGTTCATTTATGTTCCCCAACGCATTTCTCTAGCGATTGTGTCTAATAAACCCAGTAGCACCTGGTGGCTGCCCATAACAGTATGGGGGGTCCTGGGCTAAGAAGACTTAGGCCAACTCCAGTGCTCAAGGGCCACGAAGAGGCCTCAGGTTTTATATTTTAAGCGCAATCACCTCAGTTAAAAGTTAATTAAACTTCCCTGGCCTCTTCGCGGCCCTCAAGGTTTGCGCCCCTAATATAGACGATCAAGGGAAAGGAAGGGGCGTAATAATAAACTTATCGTAAACTATCGATTTATCTATATGTGATATTTCTAACAATTCCATATGGCGCAGAAAAAAAATGGTTCTTGGGGTGGTCCTTGGGTGCAAACCCCCCACTATTCATGTACAGTGACACAGGCCTCATGATGACACCTCAGGAGATGCTTCAGCATCTCTAAACCTTGTCCCAATATTGGCCAAGAGAACAGGCGATGTGGACCTCGTACTACCGTCTGAAACTGGAGTAAGAGGACAATGCTTTGGCCATATATATATATATATATATTATACATTGTATATTTGAGAAGGTGTACAATGCCACGGAATATGAAGGCGCTATGTAAATCAGCGAGTCTTTATTTAGAATGCTTGGGTAAGCAGTGTTTGTTTATGGTGTCCATTAGCGACATCTGGTGGCCGCGTGTAGTTTTACAGGGTCTGTAGTTGAAAGCTGAGTGAATTGGTCGCATTTATAGACCTTCACCCTGGATTGAGGTCATCAGATTACATTAATCTGTTAAAATATCACTTTGGTCTTTTCGCAAGTTATTATCATAATTCATTTATTTTAGAACCATCATGGCTTTGTGTAGCAGAACCCACAGGGGGCTACCACCTACCACCTTTCTGGGGTGGGAAGGTAACTATTATTGATTTATATAGCGCCATCATATTCTGGAGAGCTGTACAGTGGGTTAACGTGACATAGCAAGTAGTGCATGATGTAACGCTGATGAGGTAAGGAGGTCTCTGCTCAAATGAGCTCAAGAGGTGGTGTGTTCTCCCATTATTTTAGAAGAAGTGTACCTTACACTGATGAGTTATCTTTTTTGCTTACCTCTTGGTGCTTTAGAGTTGAACAGCAGAAATCTGGTTTCACAGGAAAGAATAAAGGGACAGTTTGATGTCCCCGACACCCCCCCCCCAATATAGAAGAATAACAAAAACCAGACCAGGACGCCGGATCCCTGTATGCACTGGCAAACACATTTACACACACACTCACCTTTACACAAACTTACACCCTCACACTAACACACATACACAAACACACTTATACATTCATGCTCACACACAAACACGTGCATGCTTTTAACACACTTTTACCTCGCTTCTTCGACATTACACAACCTTGTTGCACTCCTGCCTTCCCGGGCTGGTCCAAAATTGTTCGCAAAAATACCTTGAAATCATATAGCAATTTATATATTTCCAAGCTCAAGGCACTTAAATGCATTTTGGGGTATTTTGGTCAACACTTTAGTGACAATTATCAAAATGATACAAAAAGGTGCCACTTTTTTGATTAATTATTCATACTAAATGTTGGGACTGTACATCTAAAAGTGGTTTTAAAAGAAATCTCTATCTGTCCTTAAGTGTGGGTTCAGTAAAAATGTAAAAAGGGCAATCGTAGCTAAACCAACATATCGTAAAAACATAAAAAATTCTAGGTTTTTAGGTACAAACTAACCTCAGTAAAGAAGTAATTATTACTGTATATATCCACGTGGAGATTTTGGATTCCTTAATTTATTTACAATGTAATGTGTTGATTGTGTTAAAGACAGGGCCTCCATAAACCATGTAACTTAGAGTCCCTAAAGCTTTAGCTTAGGGGCCCTCCTTGAGCAGTGACAAAAATCTTTTGTAAATTTTTATCTCAAAATACTCCCTTTATCTGCAAACCTGGGGGCCGCCATTGTTGTCAGTTATGTGATATTTTGAGTAGCTTTCCTGGCTCAAACACCAGCTGATGCTTTATGGCAATGCTAATGAAGTCCGTTCCTCCATAGACTTTCATTAGTCAGAGAGTCCGGGTGTTCGTCTAGCGGATTGGGCTCAGATAACAGAGAATAGAGACACACAGAAATTGTTTTATTCATCTCATCCAGACATGTAGTGACCACGAGGTACTCCACTACCTGTAGCCGGCGAGCTTTTTCTGAGGGTCAACATTTATTACTTTAACCCTTTCCAGGTATAAGAGTTTACCATATTTGACAGCAATCGTTTTTCAATACATACAGTATAACGTTTTCCATTTATTTGTGCAAACTTTTCTGGATACAAAGGAACGCCATTAGTAATCATACCCGTTCACGCAGAGCGTCAATAATTATTGCCATAACCTTTCCAGATATAAAGAATCACTATTTACTAATGTAAATGTAATCTTTCCTGGTGCAAAAAAAGATAAATAAATCACCATTTATTGCCATAAAACTTTCCACAAAAAATGAGGATCACCATTTATCACCATGGTGGATAACCAGATTTTTGTTTAAGAAAAGAAGGTTTTCCAAATACATACGTTGACCATTTATTGCCATAAGACTCTTCAGGTAGTTAGGTTTCCATACCAGCGCAGGATGATGATTTTCACATTAAATAATTGGATTTAGCACCGAAAACACTTCTGTTGTTGATACTTTTATTAATATTCTATTATAATATTTGCCATGTGAGACAAAAGCAGGCACTTACAGGCCGTTGCCACAGAAACCGAAAAACCTTTTTAAAATGTTTCCGATCAAACCTTCAAAGGAAAGGAAGACTTAGACCTGCTAAGGTTTATTTTCCTAACATCCTAGAAAGTGCAGCTAATCTTTTGTGAAGCAGCTTTTTTTACGCTCTAAACCTAGCATCAAAACACAAACTTCCAAACCTTTGTTCTCAGCTCATTAAAAAAAATTTGGGTTCTGTTTTAGAATCCCAGATATCTGCTTATTCCACCTCTTCTGAAATGTTACGTCCCACTCAAAACCCTTTACCATTTCCTTCTACTTCTTACACAATTTGTGTCCCGCTGCATATTATCATTTTATCAGCCTGCCTAGTCCTCCCTCTCTTCCTTTTCCATATCGTATTATTTACTAACGTGTTTTTAGTTTTTACACCTAGTTTGCTATCTCAGGGCCATGGAAGCTTAGGAGGCAGTCCAGCTGTCCTTTTTACTTGCAATTCCCCATTTGTCCACAGGGGGTGTATAGAGGAACATATAGCTTTCAGTATCCTTTCAGTATCCACACTTTATTTCTTAAGTTCCCATTGGTGTTTGGCATAATTGCTTGAAAATGATTGTCCTGTCTGCGCCATGTTTGTTCTCAGACCTCTTAATTACAAGACCATACCCGGGATGAAAGTTGTCAGCGTTTCCCGGCTCAGATCTCAGATTCTTCCAGCAGTTTCTTTCCATCTTTACCATTAACCTCTCCAACTCTAACAGATGCCCCTTGCAACCCCTTGTTTTCACCATCATTGTCCCTGAACTCCGTGTTCAACCCAGCCAATATCTCCTTGATGGGTTCCACTTTATCCTTGCTATTGCTGCCGGATGACCCCTTTGTATTTGAGCTTTTGGAAATCCTGCTGAGTTTATGCAGCGTCTTTCTAAAACCTTCTGTGCTGAAATAATAAATCATTGGGTCGAGAACACAGTTCGTGCTGGCAAGTAGAACGGTAACGGAAAGAATCTTTTTCAAGACCGGCATTGCGTTCCACACGTCGGGCACCAGTTTTGCTCTCAACAGCCCATAGGCAACAAGCACTGTATTGTACGGAACAAAGCAGAAAATGAAGATTACGAGATTCAGGGTGAGTAGCTTTATAGTCTTCTTGTGACGCTGCTGACCCTCTTGTGCCTTGCATAGCTCCCAAAACACATGGCAAGATCCATACAGCACTCCTCCCAGTGGCAAGAGGAACCCAAGAACCTCAGCCACCAACAACAGGGGTAGGACGCGGCCTTGCCACTTGCTCAGTCCTTCAAAACAGCGTGGGACCTCTGAATCTCCATCCCAGCAATTAGTTGAACTGTGCACAAGGGCTGCAGGTACTGACCCGCTCACAATGAGAAGCCAGACAGCCAGACAGGTCAAACGGGCAATTTTACGCCGTCGTAGGTGTCGAAAGCGCAGAGGATGTACTATGGCCAAGTAACGATCCACGTTTATACAGAGTAGGAACAGACAACTGCCATACATGTTGATATGGAAAATGGAGCCAGAGAAACGGCAGAGGAAGGAGCCAAATGGCCAGTGGTGATTGGCATAGTAATAGACCCTGAATGGAAGAGAGAGGGAGAATAGCAAGTCGCTGAGAGCCAGATTGCACAGGAAGATCCCCACCACGCTCAGAGGTCGAAGCCAGCGGAGAAACACAAACAGGGACACTCCATTCAGTAGGACTCCTAGCGGCAGCAGCATGCTATAACCGACCAGGAGCAGCGTGCGGGAGGACAGCGGGGTATGAGCTTCACAGCTATCGATCGAGACGTTGGCCACCATGGCAGACACCTACGGAGAAGCATATGGTTAGCACCTGGGGCACTGGAAATATACAGAGCCAAGTGGTTGGCACATTTTCTGCACAAGGCAGTATGGAGGGCATTGTGTGTGTGTATATATATATATAATAAGCATTTGCCCGTATAGGTTGTAGCCATTTCCACTTGGACAGAATAATGTATAAATATATAAATGTTTTGTTTTCCCCGAAAGCAAACATGATTTTTCCACCGGTGCCCAAGTCTAGTTTTAACGTCCTCATTCATTATGACGGACCAACACACGCATTTCTCCTGAACAAGGGGTGAGCTGACCCCCTGTATTAATGTATAATTCAATGTGTAAAGAGACTTTGAAGGCTCTTATACATTATCCAGGGCTACCCAAGCTCTTGCTGCAGCAGAAGCTCATTAGGTCTGGGCCTTCATAATGTATATTGAAGTGAAGGGGCTGTGAATGGAGAGAAACGGGATGCAAAGACATCGCAGAGTAATAAGAGACAGCACGTTGCGGAAGGATTCAGAGAGCACAGGCGGGAGGGTATGATGCAAAGGAGAGGAAAGCAGGGCCAGCGTAGGGATTATGGATACACAAAAAGAGAAGGGGCACTGAGGACTAGCGGACAGTCCGGACAGTATTCTCAGTGTGGAGAGAGACAGCAAAGGGAGACAAAGAGCGCAGACAGATGAGGTGTACAGAGACGGCAGGGAGGGAGCTGAGGTACAGAGAGTGTAGAGTATTTGAATGGAATACATCCTTACAGAAGGCAATAGGATAAAAAACCTAACTCCGCTAAGAAATACTTGGTATGCTCTAATCCGAAGATGAGATTCCTAAGCTTTCGACAGACCATGGGCTTTTTGGACCTCTCCGCACAGAAGAGTTAAGCACCATCCATATCCAATCCGGACAGAACGCCAGTTGGACGGTGTTTGTACTTGGATACAATATTTCAGACCTCACTGTATTTATATTAAAGGGCAACGTCACTAACACCCCTAAACCGGAAGGCGGATTTATGTCTTCGGCTTCAGGGGAGATGTTTTAAAACAAGAACGTTTGCAAAAACATCCTGTTTACAGTATCAATCTGTTCGCACTCATCCTGGCCCGCCGAGTCCTGTGCCCCTGTTTATGTCGTAGGCCCACGCTTAGAGGTTTATTGTGGGATGTCGATCCCCTCAGTCACTGGTTCTATTCATGCTATATGTACAAGACTCCCCACCACTCAACGAGAGACCTCTGGGCTTGTAAAAAGTTTTTTGACATCTTTTTCTGTGTTGACCCAATGAAAGTTATGACCTTTGACTAAAGACGCCATCCTCCTTGGAGAGAGCACGAAAAGCTTAGAGACAGTGAGAGTGCAGAGTTGAGCTACAGAGAACATGCAGACAGCTGTAATTCAGAGAGTTCATAGAGGTGAGATGGAGAGAGTACAGGCAGCTGCGGTACAGAGAGAAAGGAGAAATTCAGAGAGTACATGAGGGTGCAGAGAGTGCAGAGGGTATAGACACGTACATGTAGTGCAGATAGCTTAGATGGAGAGAGTGCAGAGGGCACATAGTGCTGAGATACAGGGAGATTTTGGAAAGTGATATTCAGAGAGAGTGCATGGAGCAGAGGTGGAGTGAGTGCAGAGAAACGCAGTGTACAGAAAGCCAAGATGCAGAGTAAATGCAGAGAGCCGGGATCCAGAGAGGGAGCGGAGAGAGAGCCGGGATCCAGAGAGAGAGCCGGGATCCAGAGAGGTATCGAAGAGAGAGCAGGGATCCAGAGAGGTAACGGAGAGAGAGCCGGGATCCAGAGATGGAGCGAAGAGAGAGCCGGGACCCAGAGAGGGAGCGAAGAGAGAGCCGGGATCCAGAGAGGGAGCGGAGAGAGAGCCGGGATCCGGAGAGAGAGCGAAGAGAGAGCCTGGACCCAGAGAGGGAGCGAAGAGAGAGCCGGGATCCAGAGAGGGAGCGAAGAGAGAGCCGGGATCCAGAGAGGGAGCGGAGAGAGAGCCGGGATCCAGAGAGAGAGCTGGGATCCAGAGAGGGAGCGGAGAGAGAGACGGGATCCAATGAGAGAGTGAAGAGAGCCGAGCTGCAGAAGGGAGTGGAGAGAGCCGAGACAGAAAGCGCAGAGATTTGCGATAGAGAGAGGGCGTGCAGAGAGCTGATATAGAGTTATAATGACGCTTTACAAATATGAAACAAAAGTGTGGGAGAAAGCAATGTCGGCGCTTTCTGGCACGTTGCGCAGGTACAGACAGGTACTCACCTGCTTGTCTGTAGTCGAAAGCATTTTTTTGTCCTGAACTCATAACCTTCTGCAAGTGCGTTTCCCTCCTGTGTGAGACGCTCGGTGCTGTGTGTGGGGGCCAGCTGTTTCCATGTGTGACACCTCCTCCGAGTGCTCGGCTTTCAGTCTCTTAAGACTCTCCCTACCCCGTGGCCTTTGTACTGTGGAGCTGCAGATAAGTCTCTCGCAGAGATAGGTGTCTCTCTTTGTAGGGAGTGGTCTCTCACATTGAAAAGGGTGTTTTTTGAATGGACGAGTCTCACGTGTAACTGCCTTTCAATGCCTCTAAACATTTCCACTGGTCAAAGGGATGTTTTTTAGTGACATGGCTGGGGGGCTCCCCCAAGACTTACTTATGTGACTTTTTGATTTTATTTATACCGTTTAATGTATACATCCATTCCCTGCTTTTTCTATACGCATTATTGGGGCTTTTATGGCTGTAAAACCCTGTGATACCCTCATACCCAGCAAACATTCTGCAAAAGAGGGTCATCAGCAGAAGAGGGACATGTGGATCCTCAGAATCTGCATGATTATTCCTCCCCAGCAGACAGCTAATACCGGTAAGTTCTCCATGGGGTGGGGGGGGACTCAGGAAACAGAGTACAGGGTAACCACATTTCCCATCTGACACTCAGAACGCGCTCCGACGTGGGAGGCTGCAGCACACGGCGTGTTCAGCTTTAAGCAATGTGTTCGTAGGCTATGTGACCCGGCTAGGTTATGAGACGTGGCCAGTCTAACGTGGAATGGGTATGCACCAAGGGCCACTACGTGAACGCTCCACATGTTGTTGACCAGCACGAGTAAAGAGGGGTTTTGTAGTATGTGGAAGTGTTCCTGACCACAGTATTCCATCATAATCATTACTGGAGCCCCCCCCGCGTATCGCGTGCTCACCAATACCCTGTTCACACAGAATGTGGAAGTGATATAATTGGTGGTTGGAGTCGAGATATCACGCACTGCTCACACTGCATACTTCCCAAGTGTCCTGGTTTTTGGGGACTAATGTTTGAGCTCTGTTATATCATAATGCCATATTTATGCCTTTTTTATTTCTCTCCAAAATGGGTACGAATGCCAAATTGTCGGGGCACAGCTCAGCTCTCTGGCACTGAATCCAACACAAAGGGAGACTTGATGATATGTATTAAAAATACACAGGCAAGCAGGCATTGGTGCTTGGGCTCCGGCAGGTCTAAGGTGTGATAAGGTTATAAGGGTTTTATATCGGAAATCAGTATTCTTAGAACCAGGTGGTTTGGCGAATCCCTCATCACATGACCGGTTGGAGGCATCATCATCAGACATTGGGATTTGGTAACAGTGACAGCCCCCGCACCAGCATCTGGGCACAGCCTGCAAACTGTGATGGAAAGAGGACCGGGACCACCGGTGACATCCAGAGAAGACCCCCTGTTTTTGATGTTTGAACATTTTTATTAATAAGATCCCAGCAGAAGAACCGATATCCTTAAATGTTTATCTAATCCGTTGGACTCTACAAAGACAGACATGAGTCTCGCGCACCCGGAAAGAGATTATTAGAAGTTGCACCACGCAAGAGACAGGGGTCCTACATTTTAAATGTATATCTGTTACATAAAAAGCTTTAGGTTGTGTGCATTTGTGTAAATTAAGGTACCCTTCTGGTGGCTCAACAGGCGGTCATTTACACCTGAAAGCGTCCTGGACATAAAACAAAAGAGATCACGGCCTCCAGCGGGGACGGCTTCCCTGCAATCTCACCCTCTGTTTACAGAACCTATGGCTACCTATGTGATATAAATGGCGATAATGGGGGTGGGGTGGCCATAGCTGTAAATTAAAGTTTATCGTGGGCCTGGGACACATTGGGGTTCATTCACTAAAGGGAGAGTTGGCAGGAGAATGCATAGGAGAGTTATGGTTTACATTATGAAGGTTTAACCCCAGTGAGCTTCTGCTGCAGGAAGAGCTTGGTTGGCCCTGTATAACGTATAGTTAAATTAATTTGATTTCTTCAGTTTCGCCACCCATTAAATTACACATTATACAGGGCCAGGCCAGTCCTTCCTGCTGTTGATATTACCAGATGAGTGGACGTGAAAACAGCGACTCTCCTGACCACTCTCCCTTTAGCCGATGAATCCTATTTTGAGTCTATTCAAGGGCTGTCTTAGATTCTAATCTGGCCCCTGGCAAACCACTACTTTTGGGGTCCATGCGTACTGTATATTTTATGCATGTGGGCTGACAATTTGTCGGTGGCAGCGCAGGTCCATGTGATCACATAAAAGCCTGATGATTTATAAGACAATTCATCCGAAGTAGACACTAAATTTTACTAAATGTTGATGCAACAAAGATACATGCAATGCACACGCGTGTATAAATGTATGTATTGCGTATCTCTGTGCAACTATTTACCAATTACTTTGTTTATAATTAATAAAAGCATTCATGGTAATGTTTTCACATGCAAAGAAAGCGGCCTTATTGCATTAAGGGATTGTTTATTCAGGAATTAATTCAATTAAGCATTGCTGTTTACTGCGGTCATTCCAAACAGGATATACATTATCCTCACTGACAACGCCAAATCAGCACTGCATACCCCCTGCATTTTGGGCTTGGGTGCGTGGCTAGCGGCAGGGAAGCACAGGGTCACTGGGAGGAGCGCGTCAGCCAAGTAACCGAATGGCACAACGGCACACGGGACCCCTTATGATGTTGTAAAGATTGCCCTGATCCCGGAATTGGGGCGTTCTGTGAAGGGTTTATTTGGGTTGGAACAATCCCTAGAGAGGAAGAAGAGTCTTTGTGGACACCTATGGAGAAGTTCCCAGTGAAAGCCCAGAAATACTCCATCCTTACAGCGCATACTCAGACGTTTTAATAGACAGACCAAGGCATTTGTTCAGATTGCAGACTCAAAAAGAATATTCAGAGGGAGCACAGACTCAAAAAGAGACGTATAGACTGCTGAAACCCATTCAGACCGTATCCAGTGTAATGCTGTCCACATGCAGACATTACACCGCTGCGCACAACTTCCTTACCGCACAATTGATCATATGGCCGTTTACATTATTGGTATTTGCTGACAAATTCTAGTGTGTCCCGGAGGCTGTCTCTCACCTCAATCATCCTTGTATGGGGATGTGGACCATACGCAAGGAGACTTTGTGGTGACCAGGGATCTGGGATCTGGATTTGTTCTCATTGTTCCTTCTTAATGGCTTCTGATTATGGACACTAAAACTAAACTGGATCACTTTGTCAACACGGGTGCTCTGGGATCTGCTCGAGTTCTTGTTAAGTAGGGTGTTTGATGTAGGTCTTCTTTTGGGAGCTCCTCGCTTGCGATTCACTTCTATGTCAGAATGAAGGAAGCCTGGTGACAGATCAGTAAGTCCCAGAGTGTCCGGTGACGCGGCTACAGGGGCTGAAGCTGTAGGTACAAAGAATGGCTGTACATTGAACTGCATCTAATAACAGCGACCCCAACCTCATATACACTGTAACAAAAAGCCCGACCACTCAAAATATACCCCGAAGGCTCCTTGGCGTGCCAGTGGGGCCTTTGAAGCTGGCACTAATGGCATCTGCCGCCATTTTGTTGTTATAGTTGACTTATTCTTGTGCCAATTTGCCACATTGTACTTGATAATAAAAAGTGTGTCAATCATATTGTCAATTTGTATCTTCTCCCCCTTTTGTAATAGTGCTGTGGAGTCTGCTGGCGCTCTATAAATAAATGTAAGCAAACCTACAATAATCAGCTGCTTGGATCATATATTTCATTATTGGAATTTGATGGTGCTTTATAAAACAATAAATAATAATAATAATATAAAAAAATACCCATAATGCACTCACACTCTACACTTACACTACTACTTCACTGGGATAGACGGGAGATAGACCCAAAAGAAAGCAGCAAATGAGAGATTGACAACAATACAAAGTATATCAAAAGAGTGCGTCAAACCACACAATAGTAAGAAGCCCGTTGTGAGGGTTACTGTGTGGCGTCACCCAACCTGCACGGATGATCATGGAACATAATGGGCTGCAGAAAGTAACGTCTGAACGTACAGAACGGTTCACCCCTCAGCCTGAAGGTCCGTATCTGTAGCGATAGCAGCTCCTGCTTTCACTGACAGGTGAGACTCAGTCCCTGTTTTTATGTGAAAGCACACCGAATGATGAGTGGGATATGAGTGTTTTCAGCCAGCGCGGATTTATTTGGAAGAGGCTCCGTCATCCCACGTCAAGCATGTAACAGCATTGTGCCAACCAACAGTGCAGAACCGGGCACTCTGTGGGGCTTTGCTACAGCTTCTCATGAATGTACACCATCACAATAATATATAATAATAGCAGCAGGTTTTAAGGTCAATTTCATAGAAGTCAACAAAATTGTCTCGCTTGCAACACAGAACGAAGTGCAGCCTTCAAGGAGGATCCTTTAAAGGAAACTCAATCCAGGTTGGCATCTTCTACAATTATTAGGCCTCTAAGTAAGTGCACAGAAAGGCCTAGTGAGGCTGTATAACAGATAAGACAGATGGCCTGGACTGGCCATCGGGCACACTGTGCAAATGCCTGGTGGGGCGCTGGCCGCGCATATCCGGTCATTGGCCGCACCGGCGTCATCAGGTGCTTAAAGTGATCGTCGGCCCGACCCTTGTATTTGTGTGAAGCTATTCACTAATTTAGTGATAGTTTACCTGAAACATAAAGGAAACTCTCATCCCTGAGACATTTAAATCAACAAAATGGATGGAATGTACCTACTCATGACGATAAATATCTAAATCCAAACACATATATACATCATTTCCTTCCTAACGCGCACACGGGGTCACTTTATTGTTTCACGGGGATCAATTTCCTGATATATTTAAACATTCTTAAACACGCCAGGCAACATATTTTTATTTTTGGAAGGTCGCACTTCATTGGAACAATTGATGCTCTTAGCGTTTCAGAGTTCAAGTCGGGGGAATTGTTCTCTCCAATTCACTTGATGCTATTATACAGGATGAAAGAGGGTTGCAAAACCTCATAATATTTTCTTCATCATGTCAATGAAGACCCCAGGCAATTCCAAAATAGTTTAGAATGGGCCCTTCCGACCATCCCACCATCCCACTCCAGGTCAGAAGGGCCCTTTCTAAACTATTCTGAACTGGCACGGGGAGACAGGAGCGTATTGGGGTCACGTGACCCCGCAGCGAAACCGAGGCTGCCTGCAAAGGAGAGAAAGCGGGGACGGGAGGTAGTGTAATTGTGTGTGTGCGAGCATGGATGTCTAATTGTGTGTGTGTCTGTGTGGCATGGATGTCTAATTGTGTGTGTGTCTGTGTGGCATGGATGTCTAATTGTGTGTGTGTCTGTGTGGCATGGATGTCTAATTGTGTGTGTAATTGTGTGTGTGTGTGAGAGTATGGATGTGTAATTGTGTGTGTAATTGTGTGTGTGTGAGCATGGATGTCTAAGTGTGTGTGTAATTGTGTGTGAGAGTATGGGTGTGTAATTGTGTGTGTGTTACAATGAATGTGTGTGTGTGTTAGTGAGTATGAGTAAGTGTGTGTAATTTGTGTTAATGTGTTTACATATGTGTGCTAGAGTTTTTGTTGGAAGGGGGGCAAGCGGCCAAGAAGGCACAGACAAGTTGCTTGGGGGCAATACAGGCTTCATAGAGGAAGCACCTGTGTTTTATGGTCTATGGTTTCACATGTCTTCTGACACAAAAACAATCTTCTGACAAACACAGAACCCTTTGGATTTCCTACAAATAAATCCATGTATAAAACCCCTGACTGGCTTTAAGATCTGTTTTCCCGGGACAGTTTGCTATTCCATAGAAATACCATGAAAGCAGATGAAACTACTGTCCGAATATAATAAAAATCATTTTATCATTTATATAGCGCCACTATATTCCACAGCGTTGTACAATGGGGTAAACAGGACCTGACAAGTAGGGCATCGCATAACAATTTGACTTATAGAAAACGAGAGGTTGGAAGGGCTCGGCTCAAAAGAGCTTGCAATCTAAAAGCAATGTTTGTACTTTGTCTATTGGTCCCGCGTGTGATTTGTACTTCATACCAATGAATGTAAGGCAGAGCCTCAATACTGAATATAACGTACTTAGTATACTGTAATATGTCACGCAAAACACAATCGTTCCACGGGTTTAGCATCTGCGCCAGAAGCTCTCCAGCTTTTCCTTTAGAGTAAAAGAAATAAGAAAAGAAAAGTTTCTGCTGGGTGAATCGGTAAGGTGCGTCGCTTCTATTATGTTGGGGTTTTTGTCGTTTGATGTTCTTCAAAGGAAGGCAAAGCGTGCACCGCTTTCAGGTCGATTTCAATCTGCTTTGATGTCACTTTTTAGTAGAAAAGGGCGCATTCTCATCAAGTAAGCAAGTTGCATGTGTGAGAGCAGTTTCATATCAGGCTTTTTTTCAGAGAAAACTGCAGACGTTTGAGCAATAAGGAAGATGTCTCTGTGACGCTGCCCTGCTCTTTCACTCAGCCCAAGGACCGGCTGAAGACCCTCGTCCCGGCAAAACAGCCCGAATACTCACATAAATTCACAATACAGCTAGCTGTGTCATCCCGTTAATGCCAGTATAGGTTCCTGCATTTATAAAATGGCCCAGCCTGGCAGTTAACCAGTGGGGCAGCCCACAAGGTCTATGAGGAGGGAGTAGGGGGTCTATCGGACTAATAGTCCAGGAAGGACAATTAGAGGATGGAGTCTAACGTCAGCACAACATGAAGATATTTGTATATAACACACCAGTAACGGTACAGTATGGGTTCAATAGCAAAAGAATGAGCCAAAGGCCAAGATGCCAAGGTTACCGGGGAAAGTCCAGACAATGAAAAATGGAAAGTTGAAATGTGTGTTGAATAGCATCGTCTATACAGGTGCCAAACATGAGTAATATAACCCAAGTGTCATATCTGTTACATGTGAGTAATATGGTTTCAGTGACGTGTGGGTAATAATGTCACGCGGTGTATTAAAGTACACATTTTCTGTTAGCAGATCGGATGGGGGAGTTGGGCGCATAAATACAGCTCCTGCACTACAACAGACCTGTATCGTCTCCGCCTAGAGGTGGCGCTACCACATGAAATGAATTAGAGCCCCCACGGGTCTATGGTGTTCCTTGGGAGAATATTGGGTAGGGTGAGACACAGATTTCTCATGCAGTTCATTCCCCACAATGTATTTTTTTTTTTACATAACTATGATTGCAAGTGCTCGTAATCTGCTACAGATGGGGTCCCCTTAAATCTATTTTCTTAGGGCTCCCAAAAGCCTACGGCTGCCTCTGTTTCTGCAAATGCCATGAGATTGTAATGTGAAGAACAGACTAGCTGTGCATGAGCCATGAAAGACCTGTAGAGACGGCCCCGCATTCACGGGTAATAAAATACGGTATGTTTTAACCAAAAATGCTTTTACAGTTTTAAGCTACAGGTCTAGTTTATTATTAGACAGGCTGGATGGATAAACTACATCAAGGAGGAAGTAATCCAAATCTCTTGAGACCATGACCTTTATACTTTTATATTGTTAAAGCTGCATCCAAATACAGTAAATAACTTTTATGGCAAATAAAATACACGTTTGCCAATATTTTGTGACTTAAAGCTCTCGAATAGACCGTTAGTAAATCCCGCGGTCTCTGGTGCCACCTTGTGTCAATCCCTTACATGTCCGCTCTACGCCATGCTATCGATTTCAGGCAGACGCAGTAATGACAAATGCCATTGTTTCAGAAATACACATTTCTGTCCTACATTTACTTGCTATTCATTAAGCAAGACAGTCAGGCTAAAGATATTAGGATATTGTACAGCGCTACGGAATCTGATGGCACTATATAAAGCAATAAAAATAAATAAATAAAATAAGTCCCATAGCCGCTTGCGGTCCAGGAAGGGGACCTGAGGATAATAGATTTGTGATCTGCTCATCTCCCGCTCCCATCAGTTTTATATAGCGGGAAGCAGAAAGCCATGCGATGGTCGGGCAAGAAAACTTTGGCCCAGCGGGCCTTTTACTGCATAAGGTTTATAACTGAAAACTCACCCAGCATGAATTATAATCTACATATTCACCTTTAATTGCCAAAGAATCTGTGGGGTCTGAAGAAACATCAAGGGCATCTTCACATGGAGTCCTCTGCACATGTTACGGGAGAAAAAAAGGGGGATAGAGATGGAGAAGTAATGGAGAGCTAGAGGTTTGGGGTTTCTCAATTCTACAAACATATATTCTCCATTTGTCCTGTTTAAATTCTCACATCTGCCCTTTTGTTACCACTGTCCACCTCTCATTAATGTCTTACGCCACCACTTGCCACCTCTTACATCACCAATTATCCCACCTTTTGCAAATAAACCCAATCCCTCATTAAGTCCCACTCATTAACCAGTGAAGCCCTTTCCTCTAATAATGAGTCCTATCAATGCATCAATAACCCCCCCTTTCATTCTCTTACCAGTAAGCACCATTGCTTCATTCTCATTCATACACTATTAAAATTCACAATTTTCAGTCCAACTTGTTGTTTTCTTGTTTTACCTTTTGTCACTACCTTTGCACCCCATATTTCTCTCACACCCCCACCCAACCACTTACCTGCAGAACTTTTGAAAACTTCAGCATCATTTCTTTTCTAATTTTATTATTCTAACATTCATTCTGTGTACATTTGCCAAGAATTCTCTTACCCTCAGAAAAAAGCTCTTTCTGGAACAGCGAAACTGCGCAAAACAGCAGAAAGACTCAAACTTCCTGAACTTCTCCAATTCTGTGCACACAGTCCCTAAAAACGAACGCAGTACAGAGAACGTACGCAACATCTACATATATGCATATAGTGGTAGACTATACAGCACCTACCACTGCACACTATAGCTAATATACATAACATTATATATAGATATATATATCAGGGGTACGCTGGGAAAACCGTTAACAGAACAGTTAATGGTCCTGGTTGCCAGGAGTGGTCCCTTAATGACAAAGCCTGTATATATACGGGCTCAAAATGCATGGTTTTCAATAGGTTTAGGAACCGCCCATTGTCCTTAAGGGGTTAAATTGTTTGCAGTATCATTAAATACTGTAGTAGGGAGACCTCAGCTAACTTAATTTATTTTTCAAGCGAGTAACTAAAATAATGGAGCTCTAAGTTTCTTCTGGACAATTACCTTTGGGAATGAGACCGCGATTCTCCAACAGGTCAACGCGCTCGATCCGTGGATCATCGCACCCATAGCGCTGGCGAATCTTACATGATTGAAAAGCCCTCGATTTGGGCTTCAGGAGCAGCCGGAATGTCCTGTATTCCTCCTCACAAAGCGGGGAGCCGGGTACTGCGGGGATAAATGGCTGAAGAGGCCACGCGATGATAACGTAAGCTGTCGGAAATGTAAAAACGCATAAATGCTACAAACTGGACATCGTTACACATCGATGACTAACTGTAAACAAAGAATAGACTAGAATACTTGGAAAACATTATTATTACTGTTATTTTTAATACTGCAAGAACCTGTACATTGCCACCTATGCTTTTAAAATCATAAATTGTATTTTTACAAAATATATATTCGCTACCATTCCAAAGTTTGAGGTTGCTGAGAAATGTTGTTTTTTAAAGAAAAGCAAATTGTACATATTAGAAAAACCTGATATGGGTCAGAAATCCAGCGCAGAAGGGGTTAATGTTGTAAATGACTATTGTACCTGGAAATGGCTGATTTTTTATGGAATCTCTTCATAGACATACAGAGGCCCTTCATCACTCCCATCACTCCTGTGTTCCAATGGCCCTTTATCACTCCCATCACTCCTGTGTTCCAATGGCCCTTTATCACTCCCATCACTCCTGTGTTCCAATGGCATGTTGTGTTGGCTGATCCAAGTTTAAGTTTGGATAGCACCCGCTTCATCTTTATCAATAACACTCCCCGCAGAAGGACAGCGGGATACGGGATTTGGGGCCGCAATCCTGAGGTCCAGATTTCTCTTTCTAGTACACCAGAGAATGCATGCTGCGCACGCTGCGTTGCCAGTGACCCTACCTCCCAGTCTCTGCCCCCTGGCATCAGGATTTGCCGAGGGTAGAAGCTAAAGGGAAAGTTGTGGTTTTGACGCCTTGACTTCACCCCAGTGAGCTTCTCATTTATTTATCTCTGTATAATGCAAAGATAAATTAATGAGGCTTCTTCAAACTCTCGCCACACAATGAATTATACATTACACAGGGCCAGCTCAGCCTTTCATGCTTGAGAACATTGACACTGTTGGCCCTTCATAATGAAGTGAGGGAGTGGAAACCACAACTCTCCTGCCAGCTCTCCCTTTAGTGAATAGACAGTATGGAGTAACAGAGAATCATGTTGGAGAAGGTAATGAATGTGTGAGTATGCAAGGAAAGCTGATGAGATGTTCTTTACGTGACCCAGAAATCTGGAAAGTAATAGATATTTCTTTCATCTGTGTCATGTTATCATTACCAGTCAGGATCCACGGGCTGGTCTTTAAAATCCTCATCCTCCTTATAAATCACGAGTCCATCCAAGCATGCGCAAGACTACGATGTCCCAAAGAGAATGCCCACGCCGGAGATTCCGCGCCAGAGACATCCTATTGATATTACATTGGGAAAACATCTGGGTTTACAGCCATTAAATGCATACAACACATACGGCAGCGTGACGCTAACATTACCGCCTCGCGCATGTTATCTCGGCTCCAGGAAATCATTTCCACGCATGGTATTTCGCATGCTATTTAGTGTCTGAATTGTGAAGTTCTTTTGGGTATAACGTTCAGAATGTATCCATCTCAATAACGTAAGATATACTTAAATCTGTCTTTTTTCACCTATTCTGTCATATTTGATACTTTTGTAACTATAAACAGAAAGATCATTAAAAAGATCATTCCTAATATCATTAAATGCCAAAACCCTTCCCAGAAAGAATTATTTTATATAAAATGTTAGGCCATTCATATTTTTTCAGGGAATGCTTAACGGTCATGTGACATGTAGCATTTAATGGCAGAACAGTTCCATTCGGCCCCGTCTAGCCTGCCCGTGTCTCCTGCTGTAAAGGGTATATTGAGCTCTGGTGCTTTCGGGTGGGTATAATGAGACCTCTGAGCCCACACACAAGTTTATTTCTATGGGAGCGCTTGGCTTCTACCGTTTGGCTACGAGACGTTGACCGCAGTGGGGCGTTGAGCTGCAGCTTCTCCTTAAAGTTTTATATTCTTGCAGGTTTAATGAATAGATATCAAAGTACCATATTTGCTCGATTATAAGAAGACCCCTTAAACTTTGGATCTTAATGAAAGAAAAAAAAAAGAAGAAAGAAAAGGCTGAGTGGCACCTGACAAAAAAAGCGTTTAAAGCCCAGTCCTCTAAGGGCAGTATTTATACAATTATATCACCAGCATGCTCCAGAGCGTGGTACAATGCAGCAGGTTTTTATTTACAGCAGGAAAAACAAGCAGACAAGATGGTCTCAGCGAGGCTTATCTACTGCCAAATTACATGTTACTATGGTAACCTCACTCATTTCTTTTTTAAAGACTTGTTTTAACTCTTTGTCTTCAGTTAGGAATTTGAAAATCCACCCAAATGTTTACGGTGCATAAAAGCAAGAAACTATAAGATCAGAAATCAGGACTGAGGGGAGATATATACACTTTTTTTATCTTATATTCCGTTATGTATCTTTAGTCACTGCACACATACATCAATTAACCATTTCACAATAAGGGGGCGGGTGGCACATCCTCCATTCGCCTGGCACAGAACAGGAAACAGGATAACATCTAATAATAATAGATTGTTACTGCATAAGGGACGCTAACAGGCCGGTGTGCGCGGAGAATAGACGGTATTCCCGGCATCTGGTGCCAAAGAAACAACCTCCACAAAGAACAGTAGCAGTTGCTCAGCCGTCCTGAGGCTTGCCAGCCGCCAGCCAATCACAGCTCTCCTTTCACCGTCAGCGCGACTAGAAGCTCGTAGAAGATGATCTCTTATTGGCTGCAGCTCAATACGGCAGGGACTACTAGTACAGTTCATCCTGTTTCGGGAGGTCGCGGGGTTACGGGGCGTGGCTTTGACAGCGCGTTGGGCGCCGGGAGTAGAGCATGGCAGCTTGAAGGGGAATAGGTGAATGGTGACAGACGGAGAGTGTCCGTGATACCGCAGCGGCTGGAGGTAGAACCACATGGCGCCTGCGTAACTAATATAATACTGAGAATAGCATACAGTACTCTTAATAGTGTAATATGTATATATGTGATGTCATCAAAGTCCCTGCTGGTGTAATGGTCAGGTGTCCTAATACTTTTGTCCATATGGTGTATTTAAGAGCTAATGAGACTCTTGAAAAATGTAACCCTTTAATAACGAGCCAAATGGCTGTAATGGAGACCGTGACTTATTTTTTTAAAGATTCAATTGAGTCTCCTGCATTTAAGCAGAGATATCAGCTATAACCTGCTGGTGGTAAACTCACAAATTGGGTGTCATGTATATATATGTATGTATATATATATATATATATATATATATATATATATATATAATATTCACAGCGGTGTAGAATAGGAGGGCAGCTTGGCTGTGAATGCATTACACCCCTGTCCCCCACCACCACCCGTGTGTATTTTGTAGCCCCCCTTGTTAATTTATAGCCCCCTTTGTATAAATGAGTGTTCTCATTGGGTAGTCGCAGCCTCCATTTATGTGCATTGTTAAGCGCTTTATGTTTTTGTAGATGTGGGTGCTGACCCGGTTATTGCGCGGGGGGCGCTCCCTGTGCTCAGACTTGCTGCAATCCACGCGGCCGTTTTCTCTCGGTAAGTTTGAATGCAGAGGGATGTTGGTTTGGTTTGTGGGGCATGTTGGGTTGCTGGAGATCTCCACTGACGAGCGCGGTCATTATGATGGCGTGTTAAGGGTAGTGTTTGTAATGTGTGAGGGTGCGTGTTTGTATGGATGCGGAGTGGTCTTGGACTGAATTCTGCTGGGATTGTTGGCGACCTTGTGAGGATGACGGTAGATGGATCTGTAAGGAACTTCGTACTAATCGTTCTATTTGTTTCAGGGCATCGGGATCTCGGGAGAAAAAATTTCCTGCCCCAACCTAAAGACACGGATCGTTGGGACAACAAGCGGGCTCTTTTTGGGGTCTATGACAACATAGGAATACTGGGTAAGGTTACGGCCGTCGGTACTACATTCAATGCAGCCTACAACAATTTTGAGTTTGATTTCTCTTAGCGTTGGCTATTTATAACAGATGTTTTATAATTTTAATTTTAAAAATGAAACTCAGTAGGGGTAATTTTTTCCCATGACTTGGGAGTTTTTATTGGGCCCCCTGGAAGTCTTGTGCGAACCAACATCTTTATAAACACGGTTATTGAGTTGACCTCTGCTCTAATTAAATTTGTAGGGGAATTTCGAGCCCACCCGCGAGACTTGATCGTGGGTCCTACCTGGTTAAAGGGCTTTCGTGGGAATGAACTGCAGAGATGTATCCGCAAGCGCCAGGTGGTTGGATCGAGAATGTTTTTCCAGGACAGAGAAGACCTCAAGAAGAGAATCAGCTTCTTGTACAGGAGATTCAACCGTTATGGCAAGCACCGATAAAACCCACGCGACGATCTAAGGACTCCTAGTGTTCACCTGCAAATTCCAATAATTTAACTCCTTTTGTATGCACCAAATAAACAATTCCATTGATCGTGTCTAAAGGGACAGTATGTCGTTGGCAGCCCACTATAGAACAAAGCACATTAAAGTAGTTTGCGAGTAACCTTTAATATGTGTTTATCCAAAAGGAATAAAAATAACACAAAAAAGCAGCTCTGCAGGAGCTCCCTGCCCATGGTCAGTCTGCTCTTGTCACTGATTGGCTGCTGGAAGCTGTCAATCAGTGGCAGGTACATCAGTTTGTATCCCTTTCCTTGCGTGTATTGGGGTCTGAACTCATCTCCTGCAAGGTATTTAGCTGAGGGTTATGGAAAGTGTTTAATGCGGAACGAAAATTTAAGGGGACCACGCAGCTACGCAAATGATGATGAGTGGGCCCAAGGTAAGGAAAGGGTTATCTGTGATGGCGGGTATCTGTAACCTCAGTCGGGGAACTGTGAGATTGTGTGCAGTTATAGGAATTGTGCTGTTGGCCTTAGGCAATAAAAGCTTAGTCTATGCCTTTAAACATTGAAAAAGCTTACATTATGTCTTAAGTGTCACCAATTCCATACCACTATTACAATGGAGGGGGGGGGGGTGAAAATCAACATTAGAATTGGCAATAGTTTTAATGTGTTTTGAAAATAATGCATTCCATGTTAAGAACTTTACAAGCATGGTGGTCTCGGGGTTCATGGAAGGAACCCCAAGTTTGGCTTAAGTTGAAACACATCTGGGGCACGAAGCAAGACTGATCCAAAACACGACTGTGCCGAGCAAGCCTTTGGCTAAAGAACAAGAAATGAATGTTCTTGAGTGGCAGGGCCTGAAATGTACAGATTATGACCCCAAACCCCTAATGTCGCTGACTTAAAGCAGTTTTACCCGGAGGAACGGGCCAACATTCACCCAAAACGCAGAGGGCAGTTCAGCGCCAAAATATGCAACAATAAGGAAAATGAGACAGACGAATATGTTTTGATGCAACTGTAAGTATTCTTGAGATTTTGGACTAGGAGTATTCTGCAGTGTTATATTCTCCCTTTAACTGTCAGATGTATAGGAGTGTTGCTTATGATCCTACGTATACATTATATGGGCAAAAGTATCGGGTAGACGTGAAAATGGGCCAAAAAAGAGAATGTTGCAGCCGAGAACGCTCGTGACCCCTGGATAAAACCTACGTAAAATACAATGTGCTGTTAAAACCCGGTTAATTCAATACTTGCCTTATAATTGTCTTTTTGAATATTGAACTCTAGTAAAATGTTAACGTACGCAAGCAGAGGAAGAACATTTTCAAATTAATAAAAAAAAGACAACATGGGTTAAAGTTAAGGACATTTTTCCTATAACCTAACAAGACATATATTTTTGGGGGGGATGTACATACCAGTTCTGAAATAACGGTAAGAAAGTACTTATGTCCTTATGATACCGGTAGGTACGAGGAGTACTCTGTGCTCGATACTGTACCTGAGTGAACAGATGTGCTTGTATGCAGGGCACTGTCCCTTTTTGCTATAGACGATGCTATTAATCGGTTTGTGTATCAGAATCTTCAATGACAGCCTGAAAACGCTGGTCCTTAAGGTCTGTAAGGGTGGCATGGAAAGGACAATTAAAATATATATATATATCTATAAAGAAATCCAAAAAATGTCTGCTGTGTAATGCCAAGGAGGCTTAATCAATGTGAGTGGCTGATTTGGGTAATGAGGTTACTTGAAATGGGGGGGGGGGGCTGCCCCAAATTGGATACTTGCCAAAAACATGACAAACCTATGCATGCAAGATATTGTACGGGGGGGGGGGTTGGTGCGCTGTGTTGCTGACCACGGATTTCGTGTATCCCATCCAAAAAAATACACAACAACAACAAGTGTGTGAAAGAGGCACATTTTTGGGAATTTTAGGTTGGTGGGGAAATAAAGCTTATTTTGCTTCATGCTGCAATTACGCTACTGAAAGCTTGGTTACTGTGAAGAAGATGGCCATGACCTCTATAACGTTCAAAGATCTCCCATATAACGCGTCCACTGGGGGCCCTGATCTGCCCTCCGGCCTTGCTGTTGCCCCCTCGCTGGACTTGCTGCCCCAGAGCTGGGCCAGAAAAAGTCGCTGGTGCCGACATCTCAAATCTGAAAAAAATTCCAGCGTGAAGTGCGCTTTGTAATGTTTGCTCTCTTATTTTCCAAAATAGATGAAAGTTCAGCGCAGAACAAGTATATGGATCTATTTTGGGGCAATTTACCCCACTTGCAAAGGAAAACTGGGAGCAATGTTTATCATAATCTATGGCGTTATAAGCATTTGCACCAATCAAATTATTTTATTGAAGGATACTACTATTAAATATAACATCATTCTTAAAATATATTACACTTTGTAAAAAAATGCTGGATACATTTCATTTCACCAAGTACTGAGTATACTTCCTGCTCTGCCTTGAAATTGTTGGATTTATACGAATAAAGCGTTAAAACCATGCGCGACATCCGGTCGGTTTACGTAAAGATCAGTATTGCTGCAGAGGCCAGCTGATCGCTTTCAGTGACGCCGTCGACCTGAATCTAATCGGCAGCAGAGGGAGCTGGAAAACCTGAAGCTGCAGCCCTGAATATGTGAGTAACAAAGCACCCCTGCAGCATGATTGTGATGTGTCTGGAAGGGGTACAACAGCTGTTGGGCCCATAGGGAAAACACCTGCTCTTTACCCCCTGCAGCCCCTGTAGCTGGTGGAGTAACAAGGAGCTGGGAGATCTGTGCCTTTGTTGACTTAGCTCTCCCTGAAGCATGAAATCACTACAATACCTCCCTACAGCATGACATCACAGCCCAGAGTACCTGCTGCATGACATCACAGCCCCGAGTACATGCTGCATGACATCACAGCCCCGAGTGCCTGCTGCATGACATCACAGCCCCGAGTGCCTGCTGCATGACATCACAGCCCAGAGTACCTGCCGCATGACATCACATTCTTCCTAACATAGAGAAGACCCCTCCCCCCTGGTGTCTAAGGTTGCCTATATGTCCTTCCCCGATAGTACCACAAGACCTTTTGGAGCCCCTAGACAAAGACAATAAACCCTATGGATCGGACACTGGCTTCTGACTCAACCTACACGTTATTTATGTGGCTTTTGCTTGCTCCCCCAGGCCCTCCCGCGTCTCGGTTCCTGATGAAGTCTCTGCTTCTGACCCAGATGGGTACAACGCCAGCAGCTACCGGAGGATACAGCTGACCCAGGCTCAGATAGATGATGTAACGGAGCAGGATGGCGGTCATCGTTCATCACATATGGGCATGAGAATTGGGTGGATGGTCAGGGAGAAAACAAGAGCATTGAAGAGAGGAGGAAGAGAATGGCGTTGCAGCTCGATATGAGGAACGTAGGGCATCTCTGCTGACCCAAGTCAAAAATATTTCAATGAAGGAAGTTACAGGTCATCCCCGTTTGTCTAAGACTCTAAAAGCCCCCAGTGTAGGCCCTGGCAAAGGCAGAGGAGAAGAGGGGAGGGCAACAGGGCAGTGAACATGGAGTGGAGGGCTTTGGGGGAAAGTTGCGGCGTGCGCATGGAGGGCTGTGGGGGCAGTGGTGATAAAAGGGGGCTGATAGGATTGGCGATGACATAGAGGCCATGCATGTTTGGGTATTATAATATTTTATCTTTTATTTTATCATTCTAGTATCCCCATATCCTCTCATTGTCATCATAATACATAATGATTATATCTTATGATATATAAAATAATACTTTTACGCTATAATACATTGTTACTCGTATTTTTTAAACTGCAAGGTGATTGCCATCATGGCTTTAAACATAGAAGCAGTGACTGATCGGGAGGCCACAGAACAAGAGGTGGACGCTGAGCGCCAGCAACTATACTCCAGGGCAATGTCCCACCGGTGGAGAAAGGTAAGACATGAAGCTAGAGCTTCATTCTGCATTGATACGTGGGGTTCAAGGAGTTAATATTCTGATACCCAGGATCACGGAGCGTCACCCTGCATTGGGACAAGGAGATGTGAGAGTCCCATCCCAAAATAATACCTGGAGTTCTATTATAGTGATGCTTAGGATCGCAGAACTCAACCATGAGATGATAAGTGGAGATTTGAGGGCTCCAGAGACCTCCATGCTATACTGACTCTTAGTAACAGGGAGCTCATACTACAACAATGTCTGGGATATTAGACTTCAGAGAGCTTCCTCTTTACCATTATATGTAAATCACGGTGTAAATCTTGGGATATATGTATACAGACATATGGGAATTCACAGAGCTCCATCCTGCACCGATATCAGCAGGACCAGGAGCTCCCTCCATCCTTGGGGTCAACGAGCTCCATCATCCAGAGAACCAGAAGCTGATAGGGCTTAAGGAACGAGAATGGAACCCATGAAAAGCTAATAGTACATATTGAATGACATTAAAATATAACCAAATCCTTTTTTTTTTTATAGGTTATCGCTGTGGTGGTATTCATTGTTATTTCCATCGTAGTTACAGCTATAGGTGAGTCTGAATATCCATCCTTTTTTTGTATATACTTCTGATACACAAAGCATATCTTGGGGAAGGAATTATTTTAAGACATCGTATTTGCTGGGGGTTCCTTGGTATTTGGGTCTGTTTCTGGGTCGCAGGAACCTCAGTTTTCTTCTGGAGGCCATTCTGGACTTTGCCTATTTATGAATGTGCTAGAATTTATTATATAAGCTATACGTCGATTTAACAATAAAATACTGTGTTATAAGTGTTAGTGGTAAAGGTTTGGTTCTATATAATATATATAGATAATATATTATTATATATCTATAATAATATAATATATTATATATATATAATAGTATATAATATATTTATATATATATATATATATTATATAATATATAATCATATATATATACTGGTATATGGTATATGGTGTATATATATATATATTTACTGTTTTCTTCTAGTGTATTTTCGCACGATGACTCCTCGGCAGTGAGAACCTAATATGATGCTACGACTCCCAACCTGTGTTTTGGGCGCATAAATCAGAAAGTGCTCTCCGTTTTCTGCCACATTTGCTTTGGATTCATTTTATTTTTTTTCCATTTCACCACCAATCTCAAGCTTCTCTGACGATAAGGGGTATATACAAAATCATTACGGTGTGTATAATTGTTTCAACTAAGCTGGTGTGAAAACCTCCTAAATGATCCAAGAGGCACATCTTCTCGCCAATGGCCACCAACGCTATGCTTGGATTGGCTGAGACTGGGCATAGGGCAAAAAACACTGGATGGTCAGAAGATGATCCAGCTTTAATAAACAGACTTAAGAGCGTTTGTTCAGCCATCAGACATCAGTATATTTCTCCACTATTATGACGGGGTTGTAACTAAATACTGATTCTGGGTAGTGTAGCTCCCAACTGTCCTGACACGGTGGAACAGGTTTTGGAAATATGTGAACGGAATGTGACATCAAACACGGATGCGTGGGCTGAGCTGCATGTTACGCAGGCCCAACAATTATTCTTCTGTCACATCTGGTCCTGATACCATGGGCTGGGTTTTGACAGCCATCAATTAATACAAGAAAATAAACAGTCGTTTACATTCATCCAGTAGAGCGTTTGTGAGGTCAGGCGCTGATGTTGGACGAGACGCCCGGCTCGCAATCTCCGTTCCCGGTTCATCTCAAAGATGTTGGATGGGGTTGAGGTCAGGGCTCTGTGCGGCCGGCCAAGTTCTTCCACCCCAAACTCATTCAACCATGTCTTTAAGGAGCTTTCTGGATTAATGGGCACAAAAAACCACAGAAAAACTCAAAAATCTTATGGAAAGCCTACCCAGAAGAGTGAAGCTGTTATAGCTGCAAAGGGGGCACCAACTTCATAGAAATGTCATCAAACTCCCTCTTGGTAATGGTCAGGTGTCCCAATACTTTTGTCCACATAGTTTATATGTAGATATACTGCGCTGTGCTGTGATTGGAATTAGTTTTATTTCCATAAAAACATAAACCAGAAAAGCAAAAAAACACGTTAACATAAAGTCATCGAAATGTTACAGTTCCCAGAAGCATGTTTTCATTCTCACTTTTTCACCTCTGTCTAACAGCAGCAGGGTCATAATTTAACCAAAAAGTAGTCTATTCACATACATAGAGTTGCTGATATACTTTATAAAACTTCCTAAGCGACACATTATGAAATCCCGAGAGTTATGAATGAAAAGCCTGGTATGTTTGGACACATGTGTGATCAAGGTGAAGGTCTGCATGCTTGAGCTCAGGTGGAGTAATCTGCTTTTCAAAATGGTTGGATTAGATCTTTGTCTAAAAACTTTAAATCAGAAGTAGTGACCAGCACTGAGTACATCAAAGTCAAGTCAATTGATCTAGGTGGACCTTGAATGTACGTAGGAGAATGTGCCATTGTGGGTGGAAATTTCAAGTCATGGTCCTTTGCTTGCTATAGCGGCCCCCGAAATGGTGCAGCTATTGGCCATTATAATATCTAAATCATTTTCACCGGTAACTTTCTCAGCCCCACGATGTCCAAAGTCTTCCAGAACACAGTGCAGTAAATATCCTCCCGGGATCCATCTGAAAGTCTTACGTCGCCATTGCCGCTAAAACTTGAAGAGCATTTTAACGGCGATGATGATTAGCAATGGGATGATAAGGACAGCGATTCCATATGATGTATCTTCCTCTGATCAAGGAAGGAAAGAAACAGCATTCAATTCCACATTTATCATGATAATGGTGATACAGAGTATCATTATTGCTTACATTACGTAATGACCAATAATCCAGATATTACCAAATAAAAAAAGTAGACAGCAAGAAGTCGAGAAAAGGGAAAAAAGATCTAAAAAGGGTACTTTTGCTTAAACCACCTAGTTTTCCTAGGTTAAAAAATTTGGGTCGTGGTCCGGCTCGGCCCTGAACTTGGTTCTCACTCTACGTCAGTACCTGCCCTTTCACTGTAAAGGGTACCATTTTGGGGGCATATAACACAAAAAAATATGAAATAACATATATAATTATATAAAACTCTGAATGTGCTGTGTAAAGGATTGTACAGGTTTGGAGAGTATACGTAGTTAAAGGGATTTTGTCTAAATGATGTACAGAAGTTCAGTTTAAGTGAATTTTATGTAAATATAAATATACTACATTTTCTTTGGTGGAATAAATAAATAAATAAATACGTGACAATGTCTTGGGAGGGGTGAGAATTAAACAAGTAAAAAATGTCTCAGACTCTAAAGGGAGTGGACAGTGACGTGATTTATATTATAATCTCTTACTTAACTGATTTGGTTAATATATGTGGAAATATTTTGCCAGGAAGTGCCGAGCTTCACGGAAAATTAGTGGGAGTAGCAGCAGCCAATCACTTGTACGCTATCAGTGTTCAGATAGCATACATATGATTGGCTGTTGCTTCTCTCTTTGACTTTAATGGTAGCTCATTTGCCATTGACTAGAATCAGAGTTCTACTGAGCATGTGCAAGAAGCATACTGAGGTATGCTCCCTGCTTTCAGTAGAGGCTGCTGGGGGAGGAGCTAATTTTCTAACTCCCATAATCAAAGAATGCTTTGGAGAGGATGCAACAAGGAACACAATATGCATTGATTGTGAAAATAGGGCTGGGGTCTGTCCAATTAATGGTGGGCGCCGTGGTTTATATGGGTAAATATGTGCTAATCTTCCCAGTGAGTGGAGTAGCTTCACTTACCACAAGTGGTGTACTTTTTAGCTTCTGAAAACACTCAGGGACAGAGTGTTATGGTAAATTTCATACTAAAGTACCTTGTAGGGGGAACTGGACTTGAACTGGTTCGCCGATGGACACATGTGACACTGTACAGGTGTAAATATCATGGGAAGCTCCTTCTGGTTGGCTGGGAATGGTCAGATAACTGGTCAAGTTGTAGGTCCCATCGCTGTTTCGTCGATGGCTGGAGGTGACTGGAGTAGAATGAGTGACTGCTGACCCGTTCAGCAGCCACTCAACCTCCACATCCAGAGGGTAGTATCGGTCAGTGCGGCAGATCAACCGAGGCTCTGGGGTCTTGGTTAGGATGACGGAAACCAAAGGGGGCTCTGAGGACAACAGAAGTCTGTCACTTAATGGCGTTCGAGTTCATTATACCTCAACAACTCACTCCAAGTAAATATTGCTTCAAATTCTGGACAATCTCTCTCTTTCCCTTTTATCTTTTGACAAACCTGATGGTCTGCTGACCTTGGAACCCAATGGCCCCCCATTCGATAGTCTTAAAGTCAACTGACCTAGGTTGCCCTTAAGCCACCGAAATCCACCCTTTGACCTTTCATCTGCTAGCCATTACTTTGTAGCTCACCCATGATCTGTAATTTGAGGACCTGCTGTAAATAATGCTGTCTTGAAGTCACCGTACAGATATAGGTCCCCTCGTCCTCCACACGGACACCTTTTATGATCAAAGACATATCTCGTTTGTGCTGCAACGTCCCGGGATCTATACTTATCCGGCTTCCGTCTTCAGGTACAACCTTTTGGCCTTTGCCTTCCTTCTGCAGATGCCATTCCACCGATAGCCCTTCGGTGTCCCCCCAGACCTCACAGCCCAGCGAGACATCCACGGAAATCGGGGTCAAAAGTGAGGGGGAAGACGATGAAAGCAAGAGTTTCACTGGAAATAAAATAACGAAGAGAGAAGGCATGAGCAAATAAAGGCTAGAAAGAGTCAACGATTGCTCTGTCATCGCAGGAAAGGTAAGCGCCGCTGGAGTAGAGATTTAAGGGGGATGTGTTTTTTGCTTCGCTATGGCAACAACCTATCAGTGCTTGCTTTTGTGCCACATGACAATAGAGTGCTCCCGGCAAAAAATAGGAATTATGCAAAATTGTACAGAATTAAAGGATCTGGGCATTTAACAGGAGTGAGAATGATGGATATTGCCTGGGGGAGGCAAAATAGCATAAAAAAAATAGAGAAGTGGAGGGATGAAGGTTTAATGGTATTGTGACGAATGTGTATGGGTGGAGGAATGGAGGCAACTGGAACAGATATGGGGAAGCGAGGAATCAGAGACACTGGGCTACAGTCACTTTAACCCAGCGCTACTACATACCATTTCTTCTACAAAACTTGTAGCTGGTTTTAGAGGAAGAGGTCCTTCAACCTCAGTCCTTTCCATCCAGTCCCTTTTAGAAACAACCTGGTAAGATGCCGTCCGGTGAAGATAAATTAGTCATTTGTGGACCTTGCTGAGAATGACAGACCTCACCTGTTGTGGGTATAATTCTTGGTTGGCTCGGGACGCTCTCAGTCGCTGCATCTCCTGCCGGCTGATCTTCTTCCAGCAGTAAGGAGATGCTGAGGTCCGGCAGATGGAGGAAGACGACATAAAACTGGGTGTAGAGATGGGACAATTCACACAACAAGTCCTCCCCTTCACATTCTGCGTGAATCAAGCGCTCAGCAAACGGTAGTGGGCTCCAGTTCACTGGGGAGGGGGTGTAAGAAAAATAAATGAGAAAAAAAACACAGGATTTGACTGCAGATCAGTCCCATTCATCTAGTCACCCATCGGTAATTTTCTCATCTTGTATTCAGTAGCGATATGTCTATCCCTTAGCCTCTACCACTTCTGCTGGGTGGCTGTTCCACTTATCTACCCTTCTGTCAGTAAAGTGAAGCTTTCCCACATTACAACAAACCTCCCTCCTGTGTCGAGGCATACTCATACAGCGCGCTGTGGGGTTGAATAACTAAACAGCAAGTTGAGTGTTATTTGCAGAGACATGTTGCTGGCAGATGAATATGAGAGGTTGGCAGTCGGTTACCTGTGGCTTGAAAGGTAGTGGTCTCCTTATCTTGAGGTGGAACATAGTCTGTTCCAGGATCCAGACCTCCTTCTCCTGTAACTTCAATGTTACTTAGGACTAGCGTAATGTCCTCCCGTGGGAATGAAACACCTCCTCCCCCATTTTCGCCCTTCAGTACATGTGAGCACGGCAGGACAACATCCACAACGCGCGGACCCCCGGCCAAGTCGGCAGACAACCCCTGCAAGCCTAAAATAAAATCAAAATAATTTTCTGTGTGGTCCCGTCTTCGGTTGTTAATGTCCTGTGTCCCCACCATATCCCTGAGTTCTAATCTCTTCTTTAAATTCTAGTTTCTCCGCCAATACCGATGTCTCTGGAGTAACCTGGAATTTTCATAAATGGTATTCCTCATCCCCATCAGATCTCACTCCCACAAACTTTACAGTATCCGCCGTCACCATACTGGAAATATCAAATTTCCCCCTCCATATTTCGCCCTTCATACCTTTTAATGTCTGATACATTCTGTCAACTCTTCGCACATCAACATCCAGACCTCTCAGAATCCTTCTTCCACCCCGAACCTCACCGAATATTTCTCTGCCTTTTTCTTTTTTTACCTACTTTCAGTTTATTTTATGCAAGTTTCCATAACCCCAGTGCCGTTACCCCAGTGGATATGCAACCTTCCTCCTCCCGGGTTTCTTTGAGTATCTTCTAATAACCTTGGCATTTCTTTCTTTGCTCTCATTCTCATTGTGTATCATTATCGAGCTTATCTTTCCCACGTTAGCTGATTTTTCCTGATTTCACCCTCTTCACTGCCCAAGCAAGTCATTTAACCCACATTCTACCCCAATAACACCGTAGGGTCCTTGTCCTTTCTCCCATACAACTCTTGGGCTCATCTCTTTCTTTTTATACCACCCTAGGACCCATCTCCTTCTTCCCATATCACCCTAGGACCCATCTCCTTCTTCCCATATCCCCCTAGGACCCATCTCCTTCTTCCCATATCACCCTAAGACCCATCTCCTTCTTCTTATACCACCCTAGGACCCATCTCCTTCTTCCCATACCACCCTAGGACCCATCTCCATCTTCTCATATCACCCTAGGACCCATCTCCTTCTTCTCATATCACCCTAGGACCCATCTCCTTCTTCCCATATCACCCTAAGACCCATCTCCTTCTTCTTATACCACCCTAGGACCCATCTCCTTCTTCCCATATCACCCTAGGACCCATCTCCTTCTTCCCATATCCCCCTAGGACCCATCTCCTTCTTCCCATATCACCCTAAGACCCATCTCCTTCTTCTTATACCACCCTACGACCCATCTACTTCTTCTCATACCACCCTAGGACCCATCTCTTTCTTCTTATACCTCTTCAGTTACTGTCTCCTTCCCCCTATACCACCCTAGGGTCTACATCAACCCTCTAATACCCTCATTGTCTCTTTGCCACCTTCCAAAGGCTCTCTTACCGTACAGAGTCAGCATCACTCTAAACCATATGAAGTCATAGTTCCTCATGCTGTCCATGATCTCTTCCAGGATGTAGCCCAGCGATGCACTTTACAGGGTGACACAATGATACACACAACACTAACATTCACACACAACAATCATTAATATACCAGCAGACTCCATACAAATACGCAGTCCTCCCATACAATATCGAATGCGTTATACACAATAACTAACAGAACCCACACATCACAGAAAAAACCCGAACTCTCCGGCTCTGAATTACTTTCCCTTTCATTTTCACAACAGTCATGTGATCTCCCAGCAGCCGGATACAGTTACCAACAGCACAGCAGAGAGATACATTTAACGTCGCTACGTAAACTGCTTTATATCAACATAGATGAGAAAAAGATACAGATTTACAAAATCCTACTTAATGGAAGATGTTTTCAAGCTGCTAGTTTTTAGATTTCCCGCTCTCATAAAAATTCCATTCACCTTTTTTTTGCTGTAATGAAGACAGCCGGCATATTTCTGGAGATCAGCTTACGGTTTGCTGACCTCTTCCCAAAACCTCAGATGGACGAATGCCAAAAAGCAAGGGTATCCAACCTGCGGCCCTCCAGCTGCTGCAGGACTACATCTCCCATAATGCTCTTTCAGCTAAGTGGCTGGCAGAGGAGCATGGGAGATGTAGTCTTGCAGCAGCTGGAGGGCCACAGGTTGGACACCCTTGCCATAAAGTGAGAAGTGACCTGTAGGTTTTAGTAGCTAGAAAGTTAGCACATCCGAGAGTTTATTCCCATTAAAATAACTAGTGTTTATTGCAGAGCTGAAATGCAGGGTTTACACCTTGATCTCTCGTATACACTCCGTGTAGGATGGTGTCCTTCTCCTCTACCCTTATGTCACCCCTATAGGCACTTTGCTTAATCTCCAGTGAGGCTAATATGCCCTACCCATTCCAATGGGGCATCATCAGAATAATATGGAGAGATGGCAACGTTGTTGATCATCACGGCTGATGCTGTAGTACCCAGACAGACAGAAATATGATTCTATTTATTATTATTGCCGTGTGTGAGATCTCCTGAAGATGTTCTGCCGAATCTCGAGATTCTGCCGGTGCTGTCATATGGCGGCGGACCGGCTTTTAACCCCTTAATGACAAAGCCCGTATTTGTACGGGCTCAAAATGCATTGTTTTCAATGGGTTTAGGGACCGCCCATTGTCCTTAAGGGGTTAAAAAAAATTGGAGGGCGGAAAGCTTGAAATAGATGTGTGGCTGCCGTTTTTAAAATTCCCCGGTGTTTTTTTTGGATCGATGAGTAAACGTTAAGTCACAAAATTTGGGAGAGAGTGTTGAGTGCCTCCACTTGCCCCCTCTTGCCCCCCTAATAGACACCCATCAATGTATGTAAAATACACAAGTATTCTTTCTATGGAATTCTAAAATCCTACAGCATGGACAATGTCTTTATTGCCCTTGATTCTGTTCTGATGGGTCGCTGGTTCGAGTCACCCTTCTTCTACCTAAGATGACCCGTGAAGTAAAAAACAATACGGGAAGGAAAAGGGATTTGCGTCGTTGTTTTTTTCCACAGCAAATTTACAAAATTGGAAACAGTGGCTAGATTTGGGGAAATTTTTGAAAAAATACCCCAAAGCCTGAAATAAACATGTACATCAAGCATACCCATCATGGTATTAAGAGGCTTTTAAAGTATCAGCGGCTACCATCATCCCCGCGAGTGGAATCCAGAGCTTTACTGCCCTTACTATATAAATGCTTTAAAAATGGGGTTGCTGGGGTGTCCATCATGTGGCTGTAGACGCTGCGAGTCAGGTGTTAATCCCATACCTCTTTTCATTGAATTTTTAAATTGAAGAAACTATACTTCAACAGTGTATTGGTCTGCGCCGTAGTATAAGTGAAGTGAATAAAAAAATAAAAAATAAAAAATATAAAAAATAAAACATGTAATAGAGGAACTGCTGCGATACTACCAGTTGGCAGTGTTTCCTAAATACCAAAAAGAAGAAAATACAAAATCAATACATTCTGGTGCATGCGCTAGCTCCAAAACAAATAAACGGAGTATAAAAATATATTTCATAGATGCTTATTGCATCAATATTTAAAATGCATAATTAAACATTAATTAAATTAAATTGATATTATATATAATAGAAACCAAAAGCACAAATGCCGGTGCACTATACTTATTTTGAGACAGAGAGACTCAGAATTTTTTTTTTATATTGTTTTTTTTTAATTTATTTTTTAAAAATATTTTTTATATCTTTTATATCTTTTATTTTAATACGATAACCATGTCCAAAAACACTGTGCACACAAAAAAAAAATGCCTAAATGAAATAATACTGGTGCGATTCCATGTCCTCCTTCTCAGCGTGTCTCGCGCTACTCTCTGTATTTAGGAGAAAGTGGCCCCAGTGTCTGTTTTTGCTGTAGACGCATTTCAGGATCCTTCAAAGGTCACCCCCTGCTGGGGTCCCAAAGGCATCAAAACATCAACCCGATTCACCATTTTGTTTTTTTTTTGGGGGTAAAATCTCCTTTTTTTTGTCTTCTCAGTGGCCAGTGGTCCCGAGCTGAACGCATATAGATGTCCACTCCATCTGGTGGCCAGTTAGCCCACTGGGAACAAAACCTCTAGTGTACAGTCATTAATCCCGAGTCACTCTGGAGTGGCGTACTCTCTGAATGAATATTTACTGCTCTGAGGAGGTTGAGTTTCCTCGATGGGAAAGTGTAGACTTTTCCCCTCTTCTTGATAAGGGATTGAAAGACATTCGGAATCTGCCGGGTGATTTTGCGAACACTGAATGAGTTCCCCAACAATGATACAATTATGGTGCAGAATTCTGGAACCTACAGAGAAAGAACTCAAAGTTAAAATACAATTCCTCACAATGCGCATTGAAACATTCCCTATGCACACAGTCTCATTCATTCGCTTTCTGCTTTTAATGCTCTTCCTGACTTGGCCTGTGAGTGGTGTTGTGTAGCCTGTTCTAGGAATAACATAGATAATGTTGGGTTGGCAGGTGGTGTTGGGCTGATGGTTTTCCATAATTTGGTACCCCCCTGTAGGAACGTCCTTATTTCAAGGGATAGGAAACATGACGTGACTTTATACGTGATGAGTGGAACATGAGTGACCCACCACACTCCACGTTGTTTCCATATTTATCCAATAATGTTCCCCAGGCTGGACTGTGTCAGTGAAAGTTTCCTTAATTGGGGTTTTAATTTTTTTGTGTGTAAATTGGGACTTTTTTTTGTTACATTTTATTATCACCAGAGTCTTTGAAACGGTCTATAAGGGTGTTTGGGGTACGCTTTCCACGTGGCCTTCTCATAGCGGCATCTTAGATTTTTAGTTTATCCTCTCTAAGGAAACTTTTACAGGTTTTTAGTGAATAGGGCAACGTTCTGGTGATGTATTGTGTTCTTTAAGGCCTTCCACATTCTTTTTTTTATTTCAAGGCTTGTTCACTTTCATGAACCGCACGTGTTCCTTGTTCTGGTCTTGTGGTATAATCTGTGATCATCTCTACCCTTATTTATATCTAGAATTATCCTTTCAGCAAAGATACATTGTCTGACCGAAACCCTGCCTCTGCTCTCCCCTTTTGTATATAAATGCACCCCTTGTATCTTTAATTTCACTTTTTTCTCACCCGTACAGCATTTTCTTTCTGCTGCACTCATTCCGTGGCATTGGCACGTGGAGGTCAACATGTCTTTGCATTGAAGGCTCTCGCTTTCTGGCTGCAGAATGGGTCCTTTCGGCTGCTGCGATTCAGCTTCCCGTGCGATTGGCAAGAGGGGGAATGTCTGATGTCTTTTTACCCCTGCATTTTGCCCCTCATGCTCATTTGTCTTATTTAATTGTTTCTGTAAAAAAAAATAGTAAACTGTAACTGAATACTGTGGCTCACTTTTTACGGCCAGAACATCTAAGGATACAGTATATTTCTTACTCATTTATAAAAAAAAAGAAACATATTTAGCAGATCTGGACCAATGGAATTATGGGCAATGGCAGACAGAAGTCCGCAGGTCACTCTTGCCGCTGGAAGCAACTCGGCTTGAGTGAAGAAGCGTGAAGAGGAGCCGCGCAAGTTCAGCCTCCTGTTTTTGCCTAGCATCTCCCAAGGGTATGGGTAAGTCACCAAAAGGCTCACCCATTTCCAGACTCATAGATATGTATATTTAATAAGAGTTTAAGTAACACACTCACCCGTCTGCATTCCTGAGCTGCAAGAGAACAGAGTATATGTCAACTCCCTGGTATGAACGATAACATAAATGTGTCATATTGCATACATACAGCACATATGCATAGATATAAATGTACACAGGTTGCGTGATTTGATGGCCGGCTGAATTCACATTTTCTAGCTGACTTGCATTATTGCATTATTGCATTATTGCAATGTGATAATTGATAATCATACCCTACAGGTCATATACAGTACGGTATATATATATATATATATATGTAAGCAGTATATGTAAGTGTATAGGAGCATATTGGTAAAAATATATAATTATGGGTACATGAACAGTCGTACAGATTCACAATCGTTCATAAAATCAATATCCTTACCTATTGGTTTCCAGATGGAAGTTTTAATAATGATTATAATTCCTATGCTGAGCAGGAAAAAGATCCCAAGCGGTAAAGCGATGATCCAGACAGATCTACCTGTTGAAACAGACAAAGTGATCACGGGGAATACAGCCGGCTAAAACAATACGAGGGTCCCAGGAAATGGGTTGCAACGTCCTGTCCGGTAGGATTTCAACGCACTCGACACAGAGGGATCATGGGAAACGGTGAGATATTTGCATGAAATGCCCTGGCTATGCCTTATATGGGCGTCAGCTTAAAATATTAAAATGAGTAACCCAAAAAACATTAAGGCATACTCTGGCCCAGGCCTAGGGTGGCAGGTCTGGGGGGAGGGGGCAGCTGATGGTCAGTGTTATAACGGGGAGCCTGATTGCCCTATTGCCCCGTAACACCACTAGTCAATGGGCAGGTTTAAAAAGAGATCACTGATCTCCCCAACCAGCCAACCAGCCCATTATAACTATAGAGGGCTCTGCCGAATCTCCACAGTCCTCCATAGTTGTTTTTCTGCACCACGCTACCTTTAAAAGTAGAGTGCCGGGTTATGACATCATAAGGATGATGTCATATCCTAATGCCCACTATAAAGGACAGCAGTGTAGAGGGGGGCATCAGGTGGCGCTGCCCTGGATTATGCCGGGGGTATCCCCAATGTTCACATGTCACAGTTTCCCTTTAACCGTTTACCTGTTATTAAGGAGCTTATCTCAATTGTTTTCTGTGTGGTGGGCTGTGTTGCCTGACTTAGACCTAAGTAACAAAACAAACATAAGGACCATGTTAATAAAGTCTTGGGTGGAACGAGTAAGGAAATATATTGAAGGAGGAATTTTTCTTTTTCTCCACCCAAAAAGACAATAACTGACATATCTTGGATTTTCATAAAGCTTTCTGGAGGCCATACGGAGCAAGGAAACAGCAAGACCTCCATTTCCCTTTTATTCAAGAGACGAATCAGTTCCTATTAAACTAAGATTTTGTGATATGGACTATTTGGTCACCGTTTGATAGACAGTGCGGGAATTTAAATCTATAGAGGACAGGTAGACAAAAAAGAATGTGGTACAGATGAGGCGACACATAATATTCTCAACAGACTTACTGATAGACTTTCGGGGGCAGGAATATGGTGGTGGTATTGGATAGATACCTGTGGGTGTGATGGCATCTGGGATACATTCTTCACAGTTCCCATTATTCGACTGGCAAACGTAACCAGATAGGCAGCCGCAGATTGTGTTCTGGGTGGTGGAACAATTTATTTCTACCTGTAAGTCCAGCCCTGTGAGGACGGAGATAGGTAAGGGATCAATGGAAGAAAGGAATTTGATGGCGCTATATAAAACAATAAATAATAATAAAAAATATATATATATCATTGTCCATAATAACAAGTCTAGAACAGATCACAGATTATAAGAAAATTAAGTTCACTCTAGAAGTCTCACCGCAGGTCCGACATCGCCTACAGGTTTTGGCGTAGTTCCATACTTCCGTGTAGGTTCCAGGACTGCATTGTTGACACCGTGTTTTTGATTTATAACTGCACCTCCGTGTAGCAAACATACCTGTGGAATATATTGATTTTAGAAACTGACGTCAATGCATTTTGAGCCCGTACATGTACGGGCTTTGTCATTAAGGGGTTAATCATCCAGGTATTGATGGATAAATGGCATGAAGGACCATCGATGGCAGGTTTCTCCAGCAAGAAGGCTGAACTGGCCCGGTATAATGCATAAATCAATGGATGAAGAAATCAAACTGCTTTAATTATACATTATACAGGGCCAGCCAAGCCCTTCCTGCAGCAGAAGCTCACTGGGGCTGGACCTTCATAATGTAAAGTCAAAGAGCTGCAAAGCATCTCCTGAAAACTCTCCTTTTATAGTGAGGAGACCCCTGGGTCATGTCTCGCAAACTGAATTGAGTAAGAAATGTCTTAATATTTTAGACCTGTGTTCTGTGGATCACATTTTTGGTTTTCCCCCCCTGTGTTCCAGGGAAGGTCCTGCTTGGAGATTTGGTAGCAGAGAAGAAGGCGTAGAGAGGTCAATGTCATGGAGGTGGGAATCACCGGTGGGGAGATGGCTTCTTTCACAGCAGGTAGAGGGTATTTTAGGTAGATTAGCGTGTTTTTAGGTAACATCAGAATAATTTAGAATGATTGGAGTCACTCCTATGACTATTGAAGGGGTAAAGATGTATTCATTTAAACGAGATCTCAAATACTGCTTTACATTGTATAACCACGTGTTCTATTACCTGGGGGGCATCTGTCACAACACTCGCCGATCTCTTCATTAAAGTACTGAGTCATTGAGTTGCAGTTGGGGGTCAGTCCTGTGTTTGACATCGGCTGTAAGAAAAAAAACAGGGTCCAATTATTTTATATTATTCATTTATTTATTAATATAATATTAATATTTTATTAATCTAATATTAATATTTTATTAATATAATATTATTTTATTAATATTTATTTAACTACCTGCATCCCTCAATAATTAAATGCCCCTGTCAGCTCCCTTTTATTTGCATGGGATCAAGAAAGTGCCCCCCAGCAACTTATTACCCCTCGTCTAATTAAGCCTAAAGGACAATTCCAGAAGTAATAAAGCATTTCCCAGTAACCCCAGTAACCCCTAGTAATATTTACTAGGAATAACATAGCTTATCCCAACAACATCTCCCAGTAACCCCAACATCCACAGACCCGGGTAACAGGCCCCCCTCAAAAGCCATCTTTACTCTACCCTTCTTAAATATTTAAAGGTGACCAAGCAGATTCTTAGGTTGAATAGACAATTTCCCAGAGTTAATGGGCATATTCTCAGAGGGGCAGATTTAGAGATACTTGCACTGTCATTTTGATATTTTGTTCATCATTAATGCTTGAATACAGATTATTCTGTTAAATATTTACAGTACTCAGTTCCTGACAAGTGCAGAATTACACTGAAAAAAACAGTAAAAGTCACTCTTGCCGGTGAACCACATTGAATGTTTTGCGATAGTCTATTAAGGGGTTAATATTTAAAAATGTCCCGTGTTCAGCTCATTTACTCCCCGGTATAAAAATCAGGGACGTTTTCTACATTGAATGACAATTTAGTTTTTGTTAATAAAACTCCATGTTGGGTTACAATCTTACACATTTATATATATATATTTTGTTAGAATCACAATATTCCATTCCCCTCAATCCCTGCCCAACCCCCGCTCTCTCTACAGTTTACACACACACACACATACACACACTCATTCACACACAAATATACACACTCATACACACATACACACATACACACACTCATTCACACACTCATTCACACACACACACACACACACACACAAGCACACACACACACACACATACACACACTCATACACACATACACATGCAAGCTCTCTGTTCCTCAGCCCCCCCCCCGTTTCTCCCTCCCACTCCCCCTTCCCACTCATCATTTTTGGTTCTTGAATCTTTTTTCCTGTCACTGACCAGTATTTAGGAAAATCCCAGGTTCATCTAATCAGGATCCCTCCCATCCTTGGACCCAGGACGTTTTTTTCTCTCCTTTGCTCTTTCCCTCGCTCTCCTTTTCATCTCACCTGATGGAAATCTCCCCAAGTGCTCCATAGAAATAGAAGACAGAGCTGGACGGGGGTCTGAGACCTCATGGTTCCAGATGCGTGGAGTCACATATTGTGCAAGCTGTCTCTGCTCTATGTAGCGAGGAACACCCAACCCTACTGTGTGCCAGAAGCCTTTGGACCTTTAAACCGGTGCCTCTCTCTTTAAACCTCTCTTTCGTCAGCGCCAGAAGTCTTTAGAACTCCCATTGCCGGGGGTATCAGCCTCTCTCTTTCTGGAGTATCCTTTCTCTCCTGACAGTCTCCCACCTCCCCGTCAGTGTCTCTCCTCTCCTTTTCTTTTCCAGCCTGGTGTCTCTCTCCTGACAGTCTGATTGTTCCCTGAGTCTCAGGGGCTCACAGTGTAGCTGAGGGTCTCCTGAATTGTCTACGTGAGTGCCAGGATCTCCTGTCTGAGAGGTCAGCTTAGTCTCATGGTCTCCTGGCCGCTTCGAGGTCTCAGAACGCCTGAAACGTTGAGATCTTCCTGTTATTCCACTGCTGAAATCGCTGGGCTGCATTAGAGGAAGGAAAAAGTAGAAAGGAGGGGCGAGAGAGGAGGGTAATACGGTAATTTCAAGGAACAGGGAGAGGCCAGGGAGCTATTGAGTAAGCGTTCCTCTGAAAAGAGTGCTCAGACTCTAAAAAGTAAAGTCATTGGAGTCGTAGGCAAGGCAGGCTTGAAATTCAGAATGGAAGGGGTAATATCAAGATTCAGTTAAGGAAGCGTTTCAGTGCCAAAACCCGGCCGCTATGAATAAAATTCACGATCTGAAATCACCGATTGATTAATTCATATGACATGAAAACCAGCGGGTTCTAATACCAAGTCTCCTGGATAACATAGCTTGTGTGACCTTACGGACATTATTAACTAAGTCCATGTAAAGAAAACAATGCAAGTATTCAGCGCATGCCCGGAGAATACCATTTTAAAAAAAAAACACCTATCTGCGGCATAAATATCGGGGATTCCGTCACACTATATGGCCATATAGGAGGTGAAGCAGTGGGACTGCACCTTAACACACTGAGACTCTCAAGCAATTTACTTAAAGTGCCAGGGCTGCCTCATCATCCACAGCCCGGGCAGATGGAGCGCAATGGGCTGGCTACCCTCTGGAGAAGACAATCGCTGCTTTCTCCTTAGATTGTTTCTCAGAGCGGTCAAGCAAGTAATGAAAGGAAAGCCAGAGACTCCGAAACAGATACCGGTATATTTTTTTTTACCCTCCACGGTGCAAAAGCCAGTTATAAATCATTGATCTACGCGAGATTTCCAACAACGTTATATTTTCCTGATTTTAACGCTTACATTATGTAGAGTCCATATACGCAGGCAAAAGGGTTTATGGGGCATCTTTGGAGTGTGGAGGGCTGAAACAATTTATAAGGTTGTCATAACTATTAAAAAAAACATTTAAAAATGGATGTTAGACGCAAGGAAAATGTAGAGCTCCCTGAAATGTTATGTCTAGTAAAGGTGAATGTGCCATATTTTAGTTATATGAGTAAAATTCTTTCAACTGCGACCCTTGCCAGGTTGTCTCTTAAAAGGTATTGCCAAAAGAATAAACAGACTACCTGTCTTCTGTCCTACCTGAACTCTTCTGACAAACAGCACTATTTGTCTTAATCAATGATCATGAAAATCCACCCCGCGATCTTGATTGTGAATTCTCTCCTCCTCCTTTACTATTAATAAGTAAACCCCATCCTCTCACTTTCCAAAACCGCCATTCGCTGACCCTTGAATCTTCATCTTCAGACTCAATCTCTGTGGTTACTACGTTTCCAATACCTTCCCCGCCGTCTTAATCCTCTGCATTCTTCCAAAACCCCCAAATCCATCACTTTCCTCTTTTATGTTCCTCTCCTGTCTCAAACATTCAACAATTGTGGATGCAGAAGACCCCACATTCCACTCTAACCACCAAGCTGTGTCATTTTTACCGTTAACATGTAGACTTTTGGAATGCCAGGTCTATTACCCTACTTCCATAGCGGCAGTTCTCTTTAATAAAGTAGTAACGATGTTCAAGCATAAAAGGGCAGTTCCCTCTTCCTCCTTTCTTCATCTATCTGTTGTAAATCAATACAAATACGATATGAATATCCCTCCCAGATCTCTTTTACGAGGAACTTTGTCTGTGTCATAGGATCCCGACGCCATCCTACTGACTCCGTGGCAGCTACACTCGGCAATCAACTATTTCTTTCACCACCCACGTTAACAATTAAGACTCGGTGCTCCTTTCTTCAAAAGATCACAAACAACCACTTTATTCTTAATCTACAACCGGAACACTTATGTAGGATGATGGAGGCTATTTACAATGAAGGACTTTAAACACGCGCGGGATCGGCATACGGCTCCTGAATCTAAGATGAGACCGACGGCTGATTAAGGTTTGAGTCTTTACAGCAGGGATAACGTGGAATCCTCGGTTTCGGTTACAGAGTAACTCTTTGCTTTCTTGTCTCCCTGCTGTCTATATCTCTCCTCTATAATCCTTCTCAACCACCTGGATGCTCTTAATTTCATCCAGACCACCACTGACCCTAAAAACCACGCACCGTCGTCACAATACCTTCTTCTTCACAGCTCTTCAGCCACATCCCATCGCACACCTGCACACCCTCCGCGTCTCATAGATAGCGCCCGTCTCTCTTCTCTTTTAAAAGCTGCCGCCGAATCTCGTCTAAAGGCTTTCACCTTCGCCGCTCCGTATCTTGGGAACTCCTTCGACTCTTTAAAACTTCAAAAAGTTCTAAAAGGTACACATTTTGATTGTAGTACTGCGGTAATTTACAAACTAGAGCTTAACCAATGATCACAACGACTGGCGCTCTTCTTCTACGATGCACTCATTGTAACTCGTATTTATTGTACTGAAAACTGTAAATAAATAAAAATGAATCCACGTACCTGGCTGTGTATGTTCAATACACCTGTGTCTTTGGTTGTGTATATTCACACACACACCTATTTGTCTTTGGTTGTGTATATTCACACACCAATATGTCTGTTTGTATACTCGGGAGCACCTGTTTGTTTGTGTATATTTCCAAACACCTGTGTCTAGCTGTGTATTTTTACACACCTGTGTGTCGGAAGGTATATATTCACATATCATTGTCTTTGGTTGTGTATATTCACACACTTGTGTTTCCGGTTCTGTGTATTCACACTCCTGAGTGTCTGTGTGTATATTCACACACCTATAAGTCTTGCTGTGGATATATATACAGCAGTGTGTGTGGCTGTGTATATTCACATGTTGTGTGTCTGACTTTGTGTATTAACGCACCTGTGTCTCTGGTTGTGTATGATCATACACTTGTGTGTCTAGCTATGTATGTTCATACACCTGTGTCCCCGGTTGTGGATATTAACACACCTGTATCCCCGGTTGTGTATAGTAACACACCTGTGTCCCCGGTTGTGTATAGTAACACACCTGTATCCCCGGTTGGTTATATTAACACACCTGTGTCCCCGGTTGTGGATATTAACACACCTGTATCCCTGGTTGTGTATAGTAACACACCTGTGTCCCTGGTTGTGTATATTAACACACCTGTGTCCCCGGTTGTGTATATTAACACACCGGTGTCTCTGGTTGTGGATATTAACACACCTGTATCCCCGGTTGTGTATATTAACACACCTGTATCCCCGGTTGTGTATATTAACACACCTGTGTCCCCGGTTGTGCATAGTAACACGCCTGTGTCCCCGGTTGTGTATAGTAACACGCCTGTGTCCCCGGTTGTGTATAGTAACACACCTGTGTCCAGGGTTGTGTATAGTAACACACCTGTGTCCCCGGTTGTGTATAGTAACATACCTGTGTCCCCGGTTGTGTATAGTAGCACACCTGTGTCTCTGGTTGTGTATAGTAGCACACCTGTGTCCCCGGTTGTGTATAGTAACACACCTGTGTCTTTGGTTGTGTATAGTAGCACACCTGTGTCCCCGGTTGTGTATAGTAGCACACCTGTGTCCCCGGTTGTGTATAGTAACACACCTGTGTCTTTGGTTGTGTATAGTAGCACACCTGTGTCCCCGGTTGTGTATAGTAGCACACCTGTGTCCCCGGTTGTGTATAGTAGCACGCCTGTGTCTCTGGTTGGGAATATTAAACGTTTCTATATAAACTCAATCTACTGTTTACTAAATGAGATTTTGTCCAGAAGTTTTTTGTGATGTAAATGAGGTTGTCTTTCCAGGTAAGAAACAGCCAGGGGAGGGAAGGGGAGGTCCATGGATACTGGGCTGCCAGATTCAACTGGAATAAAACCAGTTTCAACTTTACGAGGTCCAGTTTAACAAGAAGAGAGGGTTCAGAGAGGGAGAGAGGGAGATAGAAAGATAAAGATAGTGTGGAGAGAGACAGAGAGAGAACCAAAACTCATGGAGAGAAAGTCTTACACCAATATTCTGGAACTCTGTGAAAATAAATGTTCTAGGTAAATTTATCTACAGGGGACACCGAGGAACGGGAAAAGCCCAGAACTCAAGGTCAAAAGGTGCAAGAAGCAGACCAAGGATCCCAGGTCAGTTAATGCCCTGAAACCTGTATACTGTGATAACTGTGTGCATTCCCTTTCACCTGTATACTGCCATTACCTGTGTTAATGTCCCAGTACCTGTGTACCAGTTTTGCTGCTGTCACTTTAAATAGTGCGCTGACTGTTCTGATCTCTGTATACTGGGATTACTGGTATACCTTTGTACCTGGATTACCTGTGCCAGTGTCCTGGTATCTGTATACACTGGGTTTAAGTCAGTGACCATACTGGTACCAGTACGCTGACATCATGTAAATGGAAGTGCTGATATTCGTACACCGCCATTACCTGAGATAGTCCTCATACCTGTGAACAGGTACGACCAGAACGCCAACCCAGCATCAAAGGTTTGCTTGACGTATACCCGGGTGACAATGGTGGTAGATGTGTCTCAGGAGTACTTATATGACTTCCATGACCCCTCTATACCATAACACGTATGAACATACGATTCCGGGAGCCGGGTTTTCTGTATGGAGTTTACAAATTAAATGTTTATGGAATATATTTACGTTTCATTGTGTGACCGTCTGCACATGTCCGTGTTCTTGTGCGTGTCCCACGGGAGTGTTCCTGGCAGCGGGTCATGTGACTGCCTTCCCGTATGTGTATTCCATCCGTCCAAAAATTCTTGTTAATTGTGTTACTTACAGTAAAGGGAAACCCCTGTGCTCATTTATAACAAAGTAGAAAAAAATCTTCTAAGACTTTATATATCAGCTTCATTTTTGTAATTAACGATCCATACTGTATCCCACCCCCAACGGCACTCAAGAGACAAACAGAATGCTGCTGCCGATGGCCCCGTGTAGCTTCATCTTTCTTTCTTTCTTTCTTTCTTTCTTCTGTTTGTTCTTTCGTTCATTATTTCGTTCTTTCTTCCTTCCTTCATGTTAAACGATACATTTGAGGTTTCAGACTCTATTAATAGTCCCTAACTGGGTGCAGGTGGGATGGAGGTGGCTAGGGGTGCAGCCTTGGGTCAGGCCTAGGGCCAATAGCGTAATCTGCCCTAGGCCGACTAGGGTGGCAGGTCCAGAGGGGGCCGCAGCTCCTCCTCCTTTAATGGCGGGTGAACTGGATATGATGTCATATCCTGGCGCTCAGCGGTATCGCTGGTGGCGCTGCCTTGGATTAGTCCTAGGGCAGGAGTGGGCAATCTTCGGCTCTCCAGATGTTGTGAACTACATTTCCCTTGATGCTTTGCCAGCATTATGACTGTAAGAGCATTATGGGAGATGTAGTCCACAGCATCAGGAGAGCCGAAGATTGCCCAGGGCAGGCCCCGATTTAAGACCGACACTGCGGCAAGCAGCTGGGCTACAATGGTTTTTCTTGCATGACAATCAGGACCCAATCTGTTCATAAAGTCACGTAGGAGATGCCGACGTATGAATTTACACAAGAATGTTGAAATAAAAACACTCAACATACCTCATACACCGCGGGTTTCTTACAGTCACAATGAGCTCTTTCTAACTCCTTGCCAACCTCATACGGGGCCAACCTGGCAACTTCCCAAACCTTCGTGTATTCTTAATCGAGTTAGTGTTCCCATACAGTCTGTAACACAACGTTGTTTAGTTGGAGGACTTTACTTTATATTATCAAGGGCCGTACCTGGCCGTTACTCCCAACCGTCCCATTTTTTATGGGATGCCCCTGCTATTCGGGGCCATATCCCGCCAAACTGCCCCCCCTGCCCCGCTTCTGCGCGATTGGGAAAGGGAGATCCTCTGACGGCCAAACCTGTTAATTCTTTATCGCTGAGTCCGCCAAATACAAAAATTCTTCCATCATTTTACTGACTAAAAGCATTGATAACATTTTTAGCAAACACTTTTTTTTAATACAACCTTTTTTTCACAAATGACTGATATTTTAATCAAACCATTTCTTTTTAACGAAATAAATAAAACACTGCTGCACAAAAGGCCATCCGATAAGACGTTCCCGGGGTACAGATGGATTGACAGAAATATTATTTGGGGGGGTGGAAATCGACATAAGTGTAACAAAACATTTGCGTACACTCATATAGTGAAAATGTGTATAAAGAAAAATAGAATTTTGACAGGATTTGATCAATTACGCCATGAGTGTCCCTTGACGGAGAGAAGAACAGCCCGTGAGCTTAGCCTTGAGTTCAATGTCACATTCGCTGACATTTTAAAGCAGATAGTTGCGGATGGGTGATAAATTCCATGTACGCTGCGCTCTTAAATTACTAGCCGGGTGTAGTCAGGTAATTACAGACCGGTGAGTCTGAACTTAGTCATGTGGGAAATAGCGAAGATATCTTTTGAAGAGAAGACGTATTTGATGTTCAAAAAAGAACATCCTCTCAAACTAATAAAGTATAATTAAAACGAAAAGAGTTAGGGTGTCTTGGTCCCCCTATATATCTATAATATAGGTATGACGAAGCAGATCATACCTGTATCAACTCATCAACATACATATTTACACATTCCCTCATGCTTCTATGTATGAAGGAGTACACATGTATGTCATGGAAGCCTCCGTGCCCCGGTGCTGGGCCCTGGGGGCCAGCCTCCTCCCTACAGCCTATGGAAGGGGGTTCTGTTTTTTGGGGATGTGGGTACATAGGGTCTACTTCTCCCCCCCCCAGGTTTCCCCAATTACCAGAGACTCTAAAGACCGTGGTGCTCGGACACAGATTTGGGGTACCTGCATTTTCGGAGGTTTTTTTTTCTGTGGTGTTACTCATTGGGTGAGGACTTACAGGACAGAGACCTCTATGGCCGGTATTTGCACCAAGATCGGATATCCAGCCGGTTTCGGCCAGAAGTCTAGAAAAACGCACGTCTTTACCATTTTCCCCACAATAGCGACCCCCTACTGGGCTGAGGTGGGCCGAGTTTTGCTGCGACTATTGTATGTAAATTTCCTCCTCGGACTGTTTTAAATTCCGGCGGGTTTCACGTTAAACTCAGTTCCTGTCTGGTGTTTGGGGTAAATTACTATATACAGCTATTCTTCGGGGGTTCCAGTCCTAAGGAAGCAGTGTCTGACGGAGAGACCCCCACCGGGGTACCAGCGACCCCATCACAATACATACGATTTCCTCAGAAAAACATTTCTGGACGTCTTGAAGTCATGGAGAATAAAATCTTTTAATATAGCAGTAACTTTCTGACGTTATGGTTAAACGTCCACAAAACTTTAAAGCATTTCTGGGCAGCGAAAGGGTAAATCTGGCAACAAATCAAAGACTTAGCCTACCCGGGCGGCCATTTTCTGGACGTCAACAGAGGACAAAACGAGCCTCCTGCTCATTATGTGAAGTGAATTAAAAGTAAGCAAACAATGCAGCAAGAAATGGGTAAATGAAACCGATATACTGCTTGTATCGGAGTTAACCCTTCCATTGCTAGTCTGCATGTTGGCCAGTGTATATACAAAACAACTGGACTCTCCCTCGTTTTGATTTAAAAAAAAACAAAAAAACAGAGACAATTAGAAAATTAATTTAATTATGAAATAAAAACATTATCTGAATAGTGAAGGTTTTTGTAAAGGGAGGCGTCGGGGGATAATAATATGACGGGAGGCCCTGTTGTTAATATTTCCAAAATAATATTTTGGACTTTGTTTTGCTTAATGATTACATTCCAAAATTATAAAGTTTATTTAGAACAAGAGTTCTCGTCGGCAACCTCGCGCCGCGTCTTATGTAACAAGGGCCATAACTTGTCCAACCTGTTAAAAAACCATTAGCGCTTGAAAGGAACACGGAGTGATCGGGAGCTGGCAGGTGCTGCGCTTCTGACTTGGGTAGGATCCATCTTTAAAACTTAAAGTGATGGAAATTTCCAGAACTGACATAAAATCAGAACTCTATGCCTTATAGTGATGGAAATTTCCAGAACTGGCAGGAAATCAGAAACCAGACAGAATTCATATTTTTTAACCAAGACACCCGACCATGCACTGTAAAGAATGTCTATGCGCGACTTACGGAACACAATAATTATGGTTGAACATCTAGTGTTTTATATTAAAAAAAAAACACGTTAGGAAGAGCCTGTGTCACACATGTGCGGGTATAACCCGTCCATCGCTTAACTTGCCCATTAGACCCTTTAACAGCTCTGTAAAATGCTTACATCGAAGCAGCAACTCTTCCACGCCGTATTTGTGTGACCTTCCTCATAGTGCTAGTGATAAGTACCGGTGGGAATGTACTCGTGAAGACTCCTGAGCCGCCATGTTGGCTTGGTATGGGGTAAAGGGTAGGGTGACCGGCTCGGAACATGGTATTGTTACCCTACTGATTGATATTAAAGGTTAAATTCCTCTAAGAATTGTATCTCAGCTTTGAACAAAGATTGGCTTTGATACAACGAAGCTTTCCTAATAATTTTATACAATCTTACATTTTACTTGCAGCACTTATGTGACAAAGTCTGATCAGATTTGGTGATTTGGGGCTTTTTGGACGTTTTAAATGTAATTTAACTACATGAATGTCTAGAACAAATGAGAACATAAGCCACATGTACCTAATCTGACAATTTATGTTGCATCGTCAATTTGTGGGTCTAAATAGAAAACACACGGACACAAGCTGTTGGGTAAAAAATGGGCACAGTTTTAATATGTAAGGGAAACAAGTAACATTATTAAAAAAAATGAAGGATGAGCGGGAAGATTCAGGCAAGAAGAACTGATTAATGGAGGATCATATATATATATATATATATATATATATATATATATATATATATATATATATAAAACCTTCCTAAGTCCCCTAACCAATGTCCCTTAACCCCATTGCCATAAGCCCAAGTCCTTGCCCAGCTTCTCTTTTCCATGGGCTACATTACATTAAATAAGCCGGTGTACATATTAAAATAAATAAAGCACTCCGTGTGGCGAGGCATTTTAATGCTGCATTATTATTTTCCCCCATTTAGTTATTTCTCCCTTATGGTTGTTTCTGATTGGTTCAGGCAGCCTTTGTAAGGGTGTGCGACAAACAAAACAAATTAGCTAAATAAATTGTCAGGCCAGATTCTGCCACAAACTGCCACTTCTGTGAGTTAAACTTCTCGCTTATTTTAAGTATTTTAAATACATGAAAAATTGATGGAGTTATGTTAAAAGGTGTTACAGCGTCATTTTAAGGCTCCCAATGGCAAAATGTATTTGTCTATCGCGATATGGGCTGGATGGGTGCTTTTATGTACAGAAGCGTGGACATACCAACTGGATCCTTTCTGTGCTCCTTTGATTTGTGTGGTAGACAGGACTGGATAGCTGAATATATTTCAGGCAGGTATATTACTCGGTTGGCCCCCTCTGAAATTCTTTTATCCCCTTCATAATTTTGATGAGCGAGATTATGGTTGGAGTGAATTGTGATTCAAACTTTAGTAATATTGGCACATTAATAAAACTCACAATTATCTCTCTGAAAGCTAATATTATCTCTATAATTAGAATAATAACCGGCTGTGCATCAGGACACCGTCACTAAACAGGTGTGGGTGATTTACTGTTTTATTAACATAAATCCTCGATGGTCCAGTTTTACCACAGCGTAAACAACCAATCGGCTTCCACCTGCGCAAGTAAGAGGATTGTAGAAGCTGATTGGTGGTTGTTATGGAAGAATTGCAGCCAGTGCTTTTCACTTACTCCCTCTCACACACACTTCATGCTCACATACACACACATGTACCCATACACATCCATGCTCACACACATCCATGCTCACACACACTTATACATACATTGCATACTCACACGCACTTACACATACACATCCATGCTCACACACAAACATTTACACACCCATACTCACATACACTTACACGTCCATGCTCACACACACACTTACACGTCCATCCTCACACACAAACATTTATACATCCATGCTCACACACAAACATTTACACATCCATACTCACACACACTTACACATTCATGCTCACATACACACACATACACATCCATACTCATACACTTACACATCCATGCTCACACACACATTTTTTTTATATATAGGATTATGGAGACATGGGGTAGATTAGCATAACATGAAACCAACTTGTGATTTCCAAATATTGTGCATTCTGGTTATTCTATCTCTGTTGTCTTTTAGACTTCTGTAAGAAAACAAACTGTATGTCAGCAAAGCATTCCACCCTTTGTTGTCTTGGCTTTTATTCCTTAAACATACATGTTTCAATTTTATTTTTTCCAGAAGGATGGAGGAAGAGAAATCTCAGAAGGAACCACTTATAGGGTTTTATACCTCATACAGAGAGCTTTTTGAGTTCTTCTGTAGCAACACCACCATCCATGGGGCAATCCGGCTCGTCTGCTCCCGGAACAACCGGATGAAGACGGTGTTCTGGCTTGTGCTTTTTCTGGTTACTTTTGGGCTCATGTACTGGCAGTTTGGCCTTCTGTTCGGTCAGTACTTCAGTTACCCCGTTAGCATTAATCTCAACGTTAATTCGGATAAGCTCTCATTTCCGGCTGTGACTGTGTGCACCTTAAACCCGTACAGGTGAGTGCAATAGGGAAAGAATATACATTAAAAACAAATTCCACTCAGTGCTAATAAACATACCTGTAAACCTCCTAGGATAGGCTACCTGGAGCTCCTCCTCTTCTGGAGGAGTGGCTTTATAACAGGGCTGAGCTTTCTGTATGTACATGTAGGGATAACCACACATAGGGGGTGGGGCTAGCCTTAAATGGGTGGGAAGTAGTTAATTGCTGTGTTTTCTTTCTTGTTGTTGACATGGAGCACTCCATTGTTGGATATCATGTGACGTTCGGAGGCCGGCCCCTGCTGCCAAACGTCACTGTGTGGATCGCTTTACGGCAGAGCATAATCATTCATTGCCCTATTTCTCCCACCGTTCACTGGAGGCTCTGAATTATCATAACCAGAGCTTTAATAGACAGAATCTGGCGAAAGCGAACACAGCTTTCAAACACATTAAAATATACAACACAGTTAAGGGCGATTTTTAAAAGTTTAAATGGGGCAAAAAATGGTGAACTTTTCTTTTGACCTATTTGACATATATTTTTTTTTTTTACAAAGTTATAAACACTTAAGACAGGAAATGAAAAAAAAATGCTTTGCTAGAGAGGAAATGGTTTGCCATTGAGTCATTAAGCAAACTCTTTAATTTCACTTCAGCAAAACAGTTGCACTAAACTATGTGAAAGATCATTTATATTTCTGGCCTCTGCGGCGTATGAAAAAAGTAATATTATAAAAAAAAAACTGCCCTCCAGGGTTAGCTGGAGGCAATGGCGAGACTAGCCCCAGATACTGTAGCATTAGGTGGGTTGGGAGTGGGAGGGGAAGTGGGCAGGGAGTGGGCGTGGCTAAACACCACGCCCCTGCCTCAGAGAAATAGGAGGCGTCCAGGAGACACAGGGAAGCAACGTTTCACCTGGAGACTCCGGGTCACACCTGGAGAATTCACAGGTACGGCGAATACGTATCTGATGCTGAAAGGGTTACTTGTGTGACGTCCGTTACATGACCCTCCCAGAGGTGAATGGTTTGGCTGATTACCCATGTATTATTTTATGGTTTATTTTTTAACTCCTGGTCTTGACAGTTTCTCTGCAGCGTTTGTAGATTCTTGGCACGCCAAGTCCAAATGTTTAATGTACCAACGTATTTATTCAGATGACGAATAGCTGATGATTAAACGGGTTATTGGCTAACCTGACAGCGGTGAGTGAGTGAGGATGGAGAAACCGCCGCGGCAAACTGCCAGAACAGTCTGTGTCACACAACAATAATAATAATAATCATCATAATGATAATAATAATCATAATGATAATAATAATAATAATCATAATGATAATAATAATAATAATCATAATGATAATAATAATAATAATGATAATAATAATCATAATGATAATAATAATAATAATGATAATAATAATAATCATAATGATAATAATAATAATAATCATAATGATAATAATAATCATAATGATAATAATCATAATGATAATAATAATAATAATGATAATAATAATAACAATAATAATAATAACAACAATAATAATAATAATAATAATAATAATAATAATAATAATAATAATAATATAAACTATTATTATATAATATATAATAACTTCTTGCATCCCAGGTAATATAATATCAGTAGAATCTCATAGAGAATTTCAGTTTCAGCTACTTGACACACCATCATTGCCAGTCTGGCCCCTGGTCCCCATCTATTGAATTATGCTTTCTCAGCCCTTTCTGGAGGAGCTTGCCAGTGTTGGCAAAACGAGATTGCTGCCTACCTGTAGCCAGGCTTTGGGCACTATGGGCACTCTGGTAAACCTTCCTGTTTCCTCTTTTCTTTACCATTATACAACGAGTTAAAAATGTTTTACATTAGCAGCAAATCAGGAAGGTCAATAAAAGAAACAGGAAATTTATGTGCTATATCTTCCTACCTACCATATATTCATTAAAACATCATGCAACATTTATTAATGCGTCTATTGATTAAATGCCACTTTTGTGTAACTATAAGTCACTATAAACCAGTTAATTTGCTGTCTCCTGTTTGTTTTAATAGATAAAGGAGGAAATGTCTTTCCTTCCTGGAATTCAGCGTTCAGGAATTGTCCCTTATTTGTAGAACTCTCTTAAATTAAATTAAAACACTTTAAAATTAAATAATTCTGCCCATGCATGCACTTTAATATAAGTGTTGCCTTATAATGAATGCGTCTCCTGCTCGTTAGTGCTCACTCAGAAAATACTCACGTGACATTCTAAATATTTAACGCGAAAATAGCATAATGTACCAAAATGTGCCCAAATCAATTGCTTTATAATTTTGCACAACCTAGGTTTTTTTGGCATGTGTTTTATTGGAATCAACCAAAGCATCAATAAAGGATGACCTATATTTAATTACAATCAGTTCCATTCCATTATTCTAGTAAAGAAGATTTACGGCATTAAATCAATAATTCAGGTTTTTAGAAATGAATTGTTTGGACGAGGGTCGCTTGAATTAACCCATAAAAATGGTCAGAAATGGCCGGCATCTAATGTTCTCCGGCAGCGACATATGTTGAAGGTTCTGGGATCTCTCACAGATTTAGAGACAAAAAGTCTTCAAATGATTTACCAGAATTCAGTCCTGTTAGTGAGCGGCCAAACCCAAAGCCCATATTTTGTGCACAATTTCGATATTACTCATTTATTGCTTTTTGACAGATACCACTCAATTCTGGAGAATCTGAACGAGCTGGATAGAGCCACCCAAAAAATGTTATTCCAGCTCTATGATTACAACGGGACTGGGGTGTATGGACGAATTCCCCAAAAGAGTAGGAACCGTCGCTCAGTTCCGCCGTTGCCTTTCCCTCTTGAGAAGATACCCCCTGAGCAAGGAAACCAAAGGAAGACTCGGAGCGTAAGGACAGGGGAGACGGAGGACGAGGAAATGCAAGTGAAACGCAAGGACTGGAACATCGGCTTTAAGCTGGTGAAGTATATTATATCAGTTCATGTAAAGTGGATACAATTAATGTGAGAATATCTGATACATTCTTGCGAATACACCCAAGTGTGAGCTACAGAACTATGAAGTATGGCAACAGATAACCACCTGGCCCATATAGTCTTCCAATTTTTCTATTAGATGTCCTTAGACCTCAAACCTTACTTGGTCCATTGCCTTGTCTTATGTTAAGGATAAGATTATGCTTACTCCATCCATCCATCACTCCATCACTGAATTAACCTCTACAGAGTCTGCTGAAAGGATACTTTCCTCATTCACCCAACATCTTATTGAAGATGTACATTCTTACACTTCATCTAAACGCTGACCCTCTAATTTTACACTATAGCCCCCTTTCCCAAGACTTTTGTTTTATCTGAGCCATTACTTGATTCCATGGAACATTTGAGAACGGATATTCAAATTTCGAATACATCTTCTAGTATACCCCATTACTACCAAAGCCCCAAATGAGCTACTGTCCAATCAAACAGATCTTATAGATCCTATAGCATACATTATATAATTCTCTTTATTTGCCCTACAGTGCAATGAAACTGGAGGTGACTGCTTCTACCAGACATACAGTTCCGGGGTAGATGCCATCCGAGAATGGTACCGGTTTCACTATATAAATATCCTGGCCAGGGTACCTAGAGAAGGAGACATCAACGAGGAAAACTTAGAAGACTTCATCTTCGCCTGTAGATTCAATGAGGACTCCTGTACCGAAGGGTATGCTACTGACATTTTAACATTCCACCATTTTCTACAAGGTTTATTTATACTTTTTATTTGGGGGTTTCCTTAAAAAACAGTTACATATTCCACATTTTTACACATGTATCCCTACTGAAGAATATAAAGATGATATTTGGTCCAAACCACCATTTAGGTTTCTTGAACTGAGATTGAGTACATTTTTATAAACGTTCAATTGGTCAATAGGTAAATTGCCAACTTTATGTTGAGATGCCTCACTCCTATTTTACGGGCCTGACATAAGCTCCAACTCAGTTTGTATCTACAATCAGAGACAAGTACTCATAGCAGGGCTGGACTGGGGGTGACTAGACAGTCCTGGCACTTTAAGGCCAATGGGCGCCAGTGACCCAGCTGCCTGCTGGATATGAAGAGATGCCCACTGTGTTTTTTGACTCATGCAGAATGTGGCATATCTAGCTTGTGGCCACACATTAGAGGTCCCAGTCTGCTGCTAGAGTGCCGGTACCAGTAACCAAGGCGGGACTGACAATGGTAGAGCGACCTTGGCACTTTAAAGCCTCCTGATGCTACGTTTTTATGCTCACGTAGTGTGTGGCTGGGCACATCCAACCTCTGGTTGCATTCTGCAGGCCCCCAATCAGCCATCATCTGTCTCTATACCATATGGCCAGTCTAAGTATGTGGTCCTACCGTCCCACCAGGCATGTGCCCCATGTGCCAGATGGCCATTCCAGGCCTGACTTACACAAGAACCAAGCACACACTGCTCATAGACAACTAGACAACTACACAACTCACAGACACACGATCTGAACTCATGGAAAATGTATTAAGTAGCTACAAAAAGCCATTTTTTTCTTCTCGACAGAGTTTACTCTCGTTTTCACCACGCAATGTACGGAAACTGCTACACCTTCAAAGGAAATACCAGCTCCCCCAACAATGCCTGGAGCTCCTCTTTGCCTGGCGTCAAAAATGGTATGTCAATCAACCAAAGAAGTATAATCACATCATACTCACTGCTAATCTCTTTGACTCTTTTACTAATTTACAGCCCTGACCTACTCTGTTGATGCAACGTTTTTTTCAAGAAAGATTTATATCCCACTTGTAGCCATCCCGTAGTATTTTCTGCTTGGTGGCCATGATGTTTTTGACGGGTCGTATAAAAATGTTGCTTTTGTGGTTTTCAGGTTTGACCCTTGTCCTTCGCACTGTCCAATATGACTACATCCCGCTTCTTTCATCTGTCGCTGGAGCCCGAATACTTGTCCATGGACAAAGTGAAACTGCTTTCATGGATGACCGTGGCTTTAATATTCAGCCTGGAATGGAGACGTCTATTGGCATGAAAATGGTGAGATTAATGATGTGGTGTCCTCAGCATCATTGAGGGCGACCTACAGTAACCTCTGCCTCTTCTTAATATCAACAATGGGGGGTCTTTAGCAGAATGGGGGTTTTTACTCGTGACCCTGGTATGTGGTGACCCTCTATACTGTAGCCTTTCCTTTCTCGGACATTCTACGTGGAAGCTTGTCATCTGCGCAGGATCTTCTCTTTTGGAGCCAGTGGTCTGTATCGATAGTCACTATTGGGCTTTTCTTGTAATTGACTACAGGCGTCATTGGTCAAATACGGTCATGTGATCTTTCACAAGATCCAAGTCTGAAGTAACACATGCGCATTGCTGTGGACAGATAGTATGTAATCATCTACCTGCGATACTTTGTATCAGTTTTTCTTACTTTTGGCCAAGATGGCTGCCTGGCTTGTCTTCCATAATTAACATTACCATGCAGTACACGGCTGCTATCGGAAAGAGAATCTGAAAACAAAATTCTCGTCGCAGCCACTTTTATTCGTATAATTTGAAAATTATAACTGCAAGTTTTTTTCCATTATCATATTTAATTATTGCTGATACCATGACCCATCTTCAGTGTCTTCCGTATTACATACTTCAGGATAATTTTGTGATTTATTGCATAGCTGAAAACGGCGTCCAGATGTAAATTCTGTAAAGGTAAATATTTTTGCCATTTAAAGGAAAAAGTGAGCCGCTTGGGAGACGTGTACAGCGACTGTTCCGAGGATGGCAGCGATGTTGACGTGAAGATTTTGTACGACGGTGTATATACTCAGCAGGTAATAACCTCATTTTTTTTTGGGGGGGGATGCTCATTGAGTTTAATGGAATTCCCAGCGACGGTGCTCAGTGGCAACTGGTGTCACTCGTAAGTACAGCTGGGTAAAACTTTTCCTAGCAGGGGCATTTTTATAAATACTCTGTGAATTCCTGTGGTTAGGTTTACATCTGCCGAGGTGGTAGTTACTTCCTTGCACGCCGCGTGCATCTAGAGAGGAACCTCATACTGCATGTCATGTAATAGTTATCATATCACCCGGCTCTGCTCATAACACCCTCTTGCCAGTCATTATACTGGCTGCTTGTGGTCTTCACAATTCATTTCGAATTATAGTTCAGTAATGTACTGCTGGTCTTACGAGCCTTAAAACATAGCCACTACTTCTACTATTATTCAGCTGCCGGTTCGGTTAATTAGAGAGAGCGTGGGAGAAAGGCGCTACCGGTATATAAATACTAGGTGTTATGTTCCTACTCGGTGGCATACTTAGGGGAGAGGAGGTCCGTCCATTGGGGGTGCCACGCTGGCACACAGGGACGGGCTGCCCCCAAACCAGTCCAAAATAGTTCACAAAGAGCCAGTCCAGACTCACACGGCCCTGTTCCCTAGGTATGTGTCCGTTCATGTTTCCAAGCCCAGATGGTCAAACGATGTCGCTGCGCCTATGCATTTTACCCACTGCCAGCGGGAGAAGAATATTGCGATTACAACAAGCAAAAAAGTTGGGGTAAGAAAAAATAAAAAAAATATTTTTTAAGAATAAAAATGTTTATATTGTGGCTGTAACGGCTTCCACTCTTCTGGGAAGGCTTTCCACAAGATTTTGGGGAGTTTCTGGGGAATTTTTGCCCGTTCATCCAGTAGAGCGTTTGTGAGGTCAGGCGCTGATGTTGGACGAGACGCCCGGCTCTCAATCTCCATTCCCGTTCATCCCAAAGGGGTTCGATGGGGTTGAGGTCAGGGCTCTGTGCGGCCGGCCAAGTTCTTCTGATGTTGCCTCCAGAGGCAGTTTGGATCTCTGTAGTGAGCGATGCTACAGAGGACAGGCAATTCTACGCTCTTCAACACTCGATGGCCTCACTCTGTGTTCGGGTCTACCCCTTCGCGTGTGAGCAGTTGTCACTCGTAGATGGTTCCACTTTACAATAATAGCGCTTACAGTGGACCGGGACAGATCTAGCAGGGAAGAAATTTCACAAACTGACCGTGCCAAGTCACTGAGCTCTTCAGTACGATCCATTCTACTCCAATCTTGGTCCATGGACATGGCTGCCTATGGGCTTGACTTTTGGTCATGTGGTGTATATATGATGCCAAGTGGTTTTCCAGGTTCTGTTTTGAACTAATTCTTACCCCACAGATGTTAAAGGCACACCTGTAAAGGCATGTTGTACCTGTGTGGCCACCAGACTACTGGATATTGGTCTTAACTGGTGGTCATTATTACCAGTTGCCAAAAGGGGGCACTGTTTTTCTATGGCATTTAAGCAGGCTTTATGACGTAATGATAACTATTTATGTAACGGAATAAGGCATTGAGGATTAATGCATTTTTTAAAACAAATTACATTTAGAAACAGATTTTATGGCTGTAGAACACTGCGCTACTGCGGAACACTGAGGTCTTAGAAAATGAGGGGAATAAAGAGGGATTTGGTTACAAAACAGCACACTTCTCGATAGGGACACCTGGAAGGTACCGAACAAGAATTGAAACCGGGAGCATTACAGGTATACTTTATACAGTGTCAGGGTGCATAATGATTGTGATTTTCACCCGCAGGTCACTGTTACTACAAACTTCTTAAGGAATTCACCTCCGATGAGCTCAAGTGTTTTCAGAAATGCCGTAAACCTTGCCAGTAAGTGAAATTCTGCAAAGCCTCTGGGTGCTTACTTGTCAGCACTTGCATTCACTACCTTTCAAACGTTACAGCCAGAAATGTCCTTGTTTTCATTGAAAACAGCAAAGTTACCCCAAACGACGGTGGTGTATGTTGTAATTTGAATACAGAGTCTCAGAATAATGAGTCAAGTAATGATAATAATTAGGAAACATCTCACAACTTATCCTGCCTCCTTATAATGCCACACCGCTACACAGCCCTTTGGGTCTACTCTATCAAAAAAGAATGTACAATATATCAAAAATATACATATTTTATATTCATTCTATACATTTGGCAACCCTAATGCATCTATCCCCAAGTACAACGATACTACCCACATCAGATGTACTAGCAGGATCTAATTCTCTTATTCTCTAACAGGGTTTCTGACTATAAACTTACTGCTGGATATTCTCGTTGGCCGACAGCAGTGAGTGAGGTGAGTTTCAGCATTTATGTTGCTTAACGGTAATGGTCAAACTGGGCAAATGCCCCATAGGGCGAGAGAAAGATGGAGCCTACCATGCGCCATTTTTAATGCCTGGGAAGCAGATACTAACTTTTAATGTGTGTGGCAACCAGCTGGTTTGGCCCTGAGTTTAATGTTTTTTAAGGTGAATGGGCCAATTATGCTTTTTTTGAGCTGTGTTTCTTTATGTCCATATTATTATGTGATGATGCTTTTTGGTATAACTAGGAACCTCCCAGGTATACCCTCTCCCATTGCACAGCTCTGTGGAAAATGTGTTCTATAGCCCATAAGTCACCCTGATGAAAAATAGTATTTATCCTAAGCAACTCTCTAGAACTTCTTATAACCAAGTTCATTTGTTAATATATATACTGTTACCAGGAGGATAATGGATTCTTTTTAAATAATGCGGTTTGCAACCACATGTTAATACTGTTGTGCTGTTAAATATTACAGGATTGGGTGTTTCACGTGTTGTCAGAGACTAACAACAATATCACAGAACGGTAAGTGTTAAAGCACTTCCACTTATTCAAAAGGATTTGAATCAGCAGATAAATCTAGGTTGATTACAATTTCGGTATACTGAATATAGACACCTTGGGGTTCAGGTAAAGCCAAGGGCTCCCTATCTTGCTAGCAACTCACTGACCTGACACACATAGTTACACATACTCTCACACTAATACACTCATGCTAATACACCTTTACACCTTCATGCTAACACATACGCACTTATGCGAATGCGAACACACTTATAGACACACATACTCATCCTAATACACACACTTTCACATACTGTACACACTCACTTTAACGTACATAAATACATATTCACTCACCCACTCCATGTTTGGAACCTCTTCACATAGCTTTTACCACAGAATCACATAACGTTGGATTAAAACACCCTGTCTGAAACATTATGAAAAACATAAACACCAGTGGTATATTTTGGCCTAAGCCTAGGGCAGCAGTCCTTGGGGGTTGGGACTGAATTTAACCCCTTAAGGACAATGGGTGGTCCCTAATCCCATTGAAAACAATGCATTTTGAGCCTGTACATGTATGGGCTTTGTCATTAAGGGGTTAAATGCACCACAGGTTGGCTTAGGTATGACTAGTGAACAAAGCTGGACCATATCAAACATGTATTCTCATTTTCTGAACATTTTTAACCATTTTTGCAATTCTGAATACTTTGATTACTAATTACGAATACTTTCTAAAACCATAAAAAGGAAGAAAAGTGAAGCCTTTTTAAAAAAAAAAAAAAAATCCCTTGATGGCATAATACCTGCATGCAACATTATCCCCGTCACCTTATGGAATGAAAAATACCTTGTTCAGAATACAATGTTGCAATTAGGCCACTCTTGATTAATACCTTTATGATGCAGGTTCCTGCAACTTGATGTCATCCCACACAACATTCTAAAATAGTTTAACACTTTAGCATAAAACATTCCAAAGAACACACCCAGAATGCAATGTCAAAGCTTTTAGGTATCTGGGTGACCCCAATGACATCATACATGCACTTTCACTTTTGTTTGGTAATTAACTCAATCAAGCATCCTGGTTTCCTGGTAGGGTGACTTGTTAGATACATTGTAACGCACCACAAATGGACTCCTCGTATAAAATATGGATATATAATTTTACTTGAAGATTTTTTTTAGATAAAAGGGCCTTGACCGTGTAGCATAAACACCACATATCGTATTTCAGGAACTGAGAAAATCTAGTTTCCTTCACTGTCCATGGTCTGGTGAGCGCCAAGTACACTTTCAATAAGGGCTTCTGCTTTTTATTCATTCTTGATGTCACGTGAATTATAGCTTGGGGGATGGGTCAGACCTAAACACAGAAGTGCTGATGTAAGCAAAAGGACTACTGTTGGTTCCCATCAGTGCCTTCCGGACTGGACTGTCCATCTGGCATATCGGGCAAATGCCGGTGGGCTGCTGATCGACATCTGGTCTGCTGCTCCAGTGCTTTACTGTGCGACCATCGGCTGGATGAGCTCGACTGGACGTTACGTGAGCAGAAAAAGCGTAACATGTGGCCTGGAGCTTATGTCATCGGGTGACCGCTGGCCTTAACGTGCCAGGGTGGCCTCGTTGTCCCCAATTGGACCCTGAATGCCTTAGACCTTCTATTAGTGTCTCTGAATAAGGTTTCTGATGGCAAGTGTCACGGAGAGGCATAGAACTTAAATGGGTACGGATGGTATCTGAGACGGCCAGCAATGATTCTCTTTTGACAACACTGCTGGTTTTATCTCGATTCCTTCTATCCTACAAGAGAAACCAGATATTTTCCTATTCTTTATTCTTGTCATTGAAATTGATTATCAAAAACATATCCCTCCTTTTGTTTTTAGGAATGGCATTGCCAAAGTCAACGTTTACTTCGAAGAACTAAATTACAAAACAATCCAGGAATCTCCGGCAATTAACGTGAGTGGTCGAATTATTGCAAACTATTTAACATGGACTGTTTTTATAGTTATATATTTCAATGCAAACACCAGCTGCACCCCACATTAATAGGACATCTTTGTTAAGGTGAATTTTAAAAAGTGGTTATTACAATGGCAGCCAATGGAATCAGCCAATCAGAAGGAGGATTCTGCTGGTTTCGAAGTCATAATTAGTTAGGGATCTCAGAAATTCTAAGAAGTGGTAACCTTTTGACGACTCAATTACTTTTTAGATGCAGATTTTCAGGAGTTACAATTAAAAGGGACACTCAGCTCATTATATGCATTTTGATACATAAATAATTGTTTTTTTTTTTTACATTTTAATTGTTATAGTATAAAGGAAATCTTAAAATGAGATAAGCAGAGTAGGACCTCAGCCTTTGGTGTACAAAACTTGCCCTCCCAAATTTTGTATATTGTTTGTAATGTGACTCTTCTTGTTTGTTGACAGATGGTGATGCTCCTGTCCTTGTTGGGAAGCCAGTGGAGTCTTTGGTTTGGTTCTTCGGTGCTGTCGGTGGTGGAAATGGGAGAGTTAGTTATGGATGTAGTGATTATTGGGCTGGTGCTTCTTCTTCATCGTTACCGTGCCCGTCAAACTCAACAAGTGGAAGAGACCTCCAGAGTGCCAACCCCCGACCCAACATTTGGAAACTTTGAAGAAAGAGGCCAACCAATTCATCGCAATGACTCCTCACAGAGCCAGAGCCAGATGAGGGTGGTGGCTGATATCACACCTCCCCCAGCATACGAGAGCTTAGATCTTAGCTCTGTGGGTGGTGGGTCTTCTCGTACGTCCAGCTTACGTAGCAACGTGTCCCACCATGGGGACGCGAGGAGGCGAGTTCAGTGATCAAGATGCATAATGAGAAAGTGGAGTAAAGTTAGTGGGTGAGGAATCTAAAACCGAAGGGCGAGTCAACAAAGGAAAGGTGGGTTAGGAGGGCCGTTTGAAGGAGAATACACTGGAAGTGCAGGGAAGAAGAGGGTGGGAACAGAATGCAAAAGTTTCGAAGAGAATGGGAGATGAAGCTGTGAATAAAGACAATTTGATATAAAAAAAATAGTTTATAAATCTGAAAATATAAGCATTACTAATCTTTAAAGCATAATGCAAATGATTGTTCATTAAATGCCTGCAAATCACTGTATGATTAAACACTCTTCTGCAATATACAGCTGCCCTAAATGATCCTCCGACTGCTTCTGAATGTCACTGTATACTGTCAGCCACTAGGGGTCAGTGTGCACAGCTTTGGTGTCGTTGAGCTTCGATAGAGACATGGCGCTAGCCGCTTTGGCCATTCACGTGTAGCCTGGGCTAGTCCTAGGGTTTCTGGAGCTGTAGGCGAGCTGGGATTCTGTTGCCTCCCTCTTGCTACAACCTACCGGAAGGGCCATCACCGGCATAGTCCGCTGGGCAGCTGCCTTGGCCACTTACATGATTGGGACTAGACCTTCTTGTAGTAGAATTTGATGGCTTGGTGGACGTGATTACTCAACTAAAACATTCTTATAGACTGTATGGGCTCTTTTATCTTTTAAAAACCTTGTCTGCAGATTCATTGTAGCCGGTCCTTGTGTTCTTGTTTGATCATTATAAACCAAATGCAATCTATCTGGAGGCTACCGAATAATTTGCCGTCACTATGAAACAAATTGGTGATTTATTGAAATTCCAGTGAAATTGTAAGCATATTTTAAAATAAAAAAAAGCTAATTTGTACCCTAGACTTTTGTTTTCCCCCCCAGGGACTTTTGTGGGACTCCAGCAGGGCTGGCCCTTTATGGCCAGTGGCCGCCTGATGACATAAGTGCAGCTGATGGCTGGGTATGCGCAGACGCACCATACGTTTTTATGCGGCGGGGAATATCCAGCTTATGACTGCGCGTTGCAATACCTTATCTGCCAGATGAGTGTGAGGAATTTGCTTGGTGCGCCAGCTGGCCAGGTCACGGATCACGTGTTTTTCCAGCCAAATCTCCAAACATGCTTAATATGTTTCACAACATATCCACAGAAACAAGCTATCATTTTCCCAGTCCGATCTACTGCCCCAAAAATGTCGGTCAAGAGGCAATGGCGCCATCCAACTCCCTGCGGGTCAACGCGGTACAGATTTGTGGGATTTATCAACTTCTATGGAAAGTTTATTAACTGATTCTCTAAGCTTATTTTACCCATCACAATGTGTCTGTGATGACCTAAAAAATAGGTTTACTATTTACTATCCCGATTCTACCTGATCCCACAAAACCGTTTTTTGCTGAAGTCGACACATCTGGGACCGATGCAGGGGCCATCTTATCACAATGAAAAGGGGAATGTGAGAAACGGCATCTTTGTTCTCCAAAAGCCTCGTTTTCCAGCAGAGGCCAATTATACTGCGGGTGACAGGGAGCCGTTAGCCATCAAAATGGGCTACTTTATCCCCACCATGGGGCTTCCTACTCCTGCTGAAACAGTGGAACTATTCATCAAAGACATATTCTGTTTCTACCATGAACCATTCCAGGGGCATACCTAGAGTACCTATTTGGCACCCGGGGCAATCCTGTATGTGGCACCCCCCCACACAAAAAAAAATTCATGTTGACAAGAATATTTATTTCACAAATTTGTAAACTGCATGTCAACTGAAAAAAACACAAGAAAACTGAGAAAATAAATAATTAATACATTAAATAAGTTTAAATAAATAACATTTACCGAACCGATATGGTACAGCATAACTCCTATCACTGTGTACTGTGCCAGACATTGATGGTAGTGCAGCATAACTCATATCACTAGACACTAAGCCAGACATTGAAATGGTAGGCCTCTGTCCCTAAAACAGCCTGAGCAATACTTACCCTGCTATGTTTAGTAGAGTTTGGGTATAATAATTCATTACATCATTCATCTCCCTCTATGGCCAACTATCATCCAACACACTGCATATCTCCCAGCTTCCTGCTATTACTCAGGTTTCACAGGTCACAGATCATATTTGTCTATTGAATCAAGGGTTTACCGTTTACAAGAAACGCTATTAAAAGCTCAACAGCATATAATGAACAAGCTGACTGGCGACACACATCATCCCCTCTGTACAAAGTAGGGGACCAGTGTGGGGTTATCCTCTGCGCATGCCAAGCTGCCTTGTCCTACCAAAAAACTGGTACCCACGTTTTATGGAACATTTCCCATCACCAAGATTATCAACCCTGTGATGGTTTCTCTTCCGTTCCCCTCTACCTGCAGCGTTCATCCCACTTTTTATGTCTCTCTCCTTCCTACGCGTCCCTCTCCCATCGTGATCAACGACACCGAAGAAACTTGAAGTCCTTGACTCTCGCATACGACGAGGGCAGTTGGAGTTCTTGGTGCACTGGAGGACGAGTAAATACCTGCAACACTATAAAAGCCCTTATTAATTGCACCCTTGTGCTTACGCCTCCATTTAGGGGTTCCTGTTTACCTACTACCGCAGACCACCTGGAGGGGGTTCCTGGCGAGAGGCAGCACCGCTGGCTTCAATGCCCCTTCACCGACCCTGTCTGGCCCACGGGTTTGCACCCTGCGAGTGTCAGAAGACACACAAAAAGGTGCTTGGATTGTTCTCAATTCCCTCCACCAGGGGAACTAAGTTCCAATTGTGTCTGATTCATGTCAGTCTGTTGCTGCAAATAATTTAGTTACATAGTTACATAGTACATAAGGTTGAAAAAAAGACCTAAAGCCCATCAAGTTCAACCCTTCTACTCGACCTTCCTACTCTTGATCCAAAAAAATCTCAAAGACCTTTTATGTTTTATTTCTGTTTTTTTACACGTTCTGTCTCTGATTGGCTCCAGAATTATTGTATCCTTTTTTTCGTATTTTCATATTTTCATTCCTTCAGTGTTCAATGTTCTGTCTCGTTCACATGATTTATTATTATCTGTACCTTAACAGGTTCCTGCCCTATTCCTCATGACTCACCCTGCCCTCTCGCCTCCTTCCATGATCACTCCCTTTTGGCTTTTTTTTTCTAACATGCACTTCCTGATCTGACACTCGACAGAAAGAGAGAGCGAGAGAGACTTAGGGAGAAACTGAGCGAGAGTGAGCGAAGGAGAGGAGTGACGGTATGAGGTAGACAGAGAGAAAACAGACAAGACATCAAGAAAACATAGAGAGAAAGAAAAAAAAAATCAGAGAGAGAAGAATCACGAAGAAAGGGATCGGGGATATTGAGAAAGAAGAGGAAACTCTGAGTATGAAAAAGACAGCGCCTTCTTTAAAAAGAAATGTCTGGGACAGTCGGACCCTGAAATAAAACAGACCATGAGGAGACTACTGCTGGTGGTGAGTGAGGGGTTAAGGTTTTTTCCCCGTGGGGTGAATGTCCCGGGCACCCTTCCCGTGGAATGTGTAAAATTCCGTGGATCTGGTACTAAAACTCTAATACAGACCGATCGTTCTTATAATTTGGCACCAACATCGCCAGCAGTATATATATGTATCTAGAGAGGGAGAGAGGGGGAGAGACAGAGAGAGAGAGAGAGAGAGAGACAGCGAGAGACAGAGAGAGAGAGGGAGAGGGAGAGAGAGAGAGAGGGGGAGAGACAGCGAGAGACAGAGAGAGAGAGAGGGAGAGAGAGAGAGAGAGAGAGGGAGAGAGAGAGAGAGAGAGAGGGAGAGACAGCGAGAGAGAGGGGCGTGAATGGAGAACATTGTGAAGGCACCTGGGCCAGCCAGGTACTCCCAGCAGAAGGCAGGTACAGAGCAGCGCGTGACTGCGGCGAGATGCTCTGCATGTTTTGGGCATAATATTCTGCAGTTGTTGCACGCACCGTGAGAATTGGGAAACTTCTTGTAACAGGAAACTGCTTCTTTGTGTGCTTGCCTTGGAGTGTAAAACAGGGAGACACGAATGTATTGGGGTCACGTTATGTCACCCCGCGGTGAAACGAAGGGACAGTGTGCGAGCAGCCGGGGAGAAAGCCGCAGGAGCGGTGACAAGTGGGGTGGTGTATATGTGTTTGTGTATATGTATGTGTGCAAGGACGTGTACTTGTATGTGTGTGTGCGTGGATTTGTACTTGTAAGTGTGTGTGCATGGATTTGTACGTGTATGTGTGTGTGCGTGGATTTGTACTTGTAAGTGTGTGTGCGTGGATTTGTACTTGTAAGTGTGTGTGCATGGATTTGTACGTGTATGTGTGTGTGCATGGATTTGTACTTGTATGTGTGTGTGCGTGGATTTGTACTTGTATGTGTGTGTGCATGGATTTGTACTTGTATGTGTGTGCATGGATTTGTACGTGTATGTGTATGCATGGATTTGTACTTGTATGTGTGTGTGCATGGATTTGTACTTGTATGTGTGTGTGCGTGGATTTGTACTTGTATGTGTGTGTGCATGGATTTGTACTTGTATGTGTGTGCATGGATTTGTACGTGTATGTGTATGCATGGATTTGTACTTGTATGTGAGTGTGCATGGATTTGCACGTATGTGTGAGTACGTTTGTGAGAATGAATGCGTATGTGAGTGTTAGTGAGTATGAGTAAGTGTGTGTAATTTGTGTAAGTGTGTTTACATATGTGTGCCAAAGTGTATGCTAGAATGGAGGGGGGGGGCTGGGGCAATTTTCATACCAGGGCCCTGTGATTTCTTATTATGCCCCTGGCTCTTCTGGATGAAACATCCCACAGAAACTCCCCCACATCTTGTGGAAAGCCTTCCCAGAAGAGTGGGCAGCTGCAGAGGGGGTTATATTAATGTCTGTGTATTTAGAATGTGATGGTGTTGGTGTGATGGTCAGGTGTCCCAATACTTTTGTCCATATAGTGTATGTCTATCCCATGCATGTTTAAATTCCTTCACTGTGTTAGCCTCTACCTCTTGTGCTGGGAGGCTGATCCACTCATCTACCACCCTCTCAGATAAGTAAGACTTCCTTGCATTGCATATAGAACAGAGCTCTATAGGATATACCGGTTCTATGTAGTCAAGAAAGACTGAGATATCTCAATATGTCCAAGTTTGGAGGGGGGGGGCATTCAAATACGGAAATACAGAAAGGGATTTAAGAAAGTACAGGAGGGAAGTTTATTTCAAAGGAGGAGAAATGCTAGAAAAAGAGGCAAGAATCTAAAACTGGAGGGCCAGCGGCTTAGATGGAATGTATGGAAGTTTTACGTTACTGAGAGGGTGGTAGATAAGTGGAACAGCCTTCCAGCAGAAGTGGTAGATGTTAATACAAGGAATGTAAACACGCATGGGATAGACATACGGCTCCTGAATCTAAGACGAGACCAACGACTGATTAAGGTTTGAGTCTTTACAGCAGGAGAAACGGGCAGACTAGACGGGGGCCCAATGGGGCCGGTCTGTTGGCAGGTTCAATCTCTCTGTGTTATAGAGAGCTACAATGTATGCAAACTTAGGGAAAGGAGCATTTAATGCCCGGAGCTCGGGGTAGAATATGGAGAGCTCTGCGTTATAAGTGTCGGCAGGAGGCTGAGCGGAGAGCCCCCCGTGACCCCCGCCACTTCCTGTTACGGCTCGGCCCCCGTAGAAAGAGCCGCTTGTGCTGCTTCAGCCTTCCAGGAAACAGCCGCTCTGACGGGAACGTTTGCCCCTGGCTGGGTCCGCTTGTGCAATGCTCTGCGTGCGCTGCTTGCTACACGTTAACCCTTCATGAGCTGGACTGATCCTCCTTAAAAGGGAACTCCCCCTGTTTCGCCATATTTACAAAGTGAATAAAGTAATGCTTTCTTAACGCTTTCACTAAAACCCACATAAACAGCGACTTGTGACTTACCCGCGTGCTACACGCGTGTGCTCACCTACCCGTGATCTTCTGGTGTCAGTGAGGCTGGCTCTCATTGTGTCACAAGCGTCAGGGTTATGCGTAAATATGGATCCCGCCAACGGCGTCCGGCGCCCCAAACACCGGTCACGTAATGCCAAAAAAGGCCGCAATACTCTGTATAGAAGGCCGTAACCGCTTCAGTTCTGAAAAATGGAGGTTTTATAAGTTCACGTTATATGAGGTGTGTTTATGGGACGGATACTCTGTATTAGGGTTATATGAGCAGCGTTCTGGTGACATATACTCTGTATTAGGTTATATGAGCAGTGTTCTGGTGACATATACTCTGTATTAGGTTATACGAGCAGTGTTCTGGTGACGTATACTCTGTATTAGGGTTATATGAGCAGCGTTCTGGTGACGGATACTCTGTATTAGGTTACATGAGCAGCGTTCTGGTGACATATACTCTGTATTAGGTTATACGAGCAGCGTTCTGGTGATGGATACTCTGTATAAGTTATATGAGCAGCGTTCTGGTGATGGATACTCTGTATTGGGTTATATGAGCAGCGTTCTGGTGATGGATACTCTGTATTAGGTTATATGAGCAGCGTTCTGGTGACATATACTCTGTATTAGGGTTATATGAGCAGCGTTCTGGTGATGGATACTCTGTATTAGGTTATACGAGCAGCGTTCTGGTGACATATACTCTGTATTAGGTTATATGAGCAGCGTTCTGGTGACATATACTCTGTATTAGGTTATATGAGCAGCGTTCTGGTGACATCTACTCTGTATTAGGGTTATATGAGCAGCGTTCTGGTGACGGATACTCTGTATTAGGGTTTTATGAGCAGCGTTCTGGTGACATATACTCTGTATTAGGTTATATGAGCAGCGTTCTGGTGACATATACTCTGTATTAGGTTATATGAGCAGCGTTCTGGTGACATATACTCTGTATTAGGATATATGAGCAGCATTCTGGTGACGTATACTCTGTATTAGGTTATATGAGCAGCATTCTGGTGACGTATACTCTGTATTAGGGTTATATGAGCAGCGTTCTGGTGACATACTCTGTATTAGGGTTATATGAGCAGCGTTCTGGTGACGTATTCTCTGTATTAGGGTTATATGAGCAGCGTTCTGGTGACGTATACTCTGTATTAGGGTTATATGAGCAGCGTTCTGGTGACATATACTCTGTATTAGGGTTATATGAGCAGCGTTCTGGTGACGTATACTCTGTATTAGGTTATATGAGCAGCGTTCTGGTGACGGATACTCTGTATTAGGTTATATGAGCAGCGTTCTGGTGACGGATACTCTGTATTAGGGTTATATGAGCAGCGTTCTGGTGACATATACTCTGTATTAGGGTTATATGAGCAGCATTCTGAATATATGAATTATTTACTGGAGGTATGTACTCTGTATTATGGTGAGACGTGGGGGGTGTACTCATTAGAGTTACCGTATATGGAATAATCTGGGGTTTAAAGTGTTTTGGGGGATATACCCTGTATTAGGACGGTATGTCGTGTATTGTATGTGGAGTGTTTTATTAGGTACGACCTTTCCTCGTCTTGATTACGTTGTCTTTTTCTTCACAGGTTTTATTATCTGGCCCCTTTTTCAGTTCGTGTCTTAATCTGAGTATCCCCCTGCAAGCCGCGCTGCTGGTGCGGGGAGAGCCCGTGGGCTTCGGCAGAGCGAAACGCGCCGTGGAAGGAGAAGACACGGAGCCGCCGTGCCCCGGAGACGAGTACCGGCACCCTGATTTAGGCCACTGCTGCAAGAAGTGTCTAAGTGGTGAGTGACACCATGACGGATGACATAAATAGGGGGTCTATTCACAAACGCTGGTATTAGTTGAGATGGATAACACGGGTTTATTCACAAAAGGTAGAGGAGGCAGGAGAGTTTTGGTTTGAAAGGCTGAGCTGACCCTGTATAACGCCTACTGCAGTGGTGGAGGACTCTATAAAAATATAGTTCAAAATATTGAACTATACATCACACAGGGCCAAAGCGAAGGGAAGTCGTGGAACCCACAGCTGTCTTGCAAGCTATCCCCCCCTTGAGAATACACCTTAAGAGTGTCAGCTTGACAAAAACAACTTGACTCCTCAGGAGAGCGTGAGTTGACCCAGAACTCAACGGCCAACGAGACTCATCAAAACAGGCCAACCCAACAAGATAACCAAGCAGACGGCCTCGCTGATCAGCTTCATGGGAGGTGAAATCCCAACAACTCGGCAGCAACTTCATCAAACTGGATGTCCGACCTTCTGGAAGGAGCTCTCGCCGATACATAAAAGGATACTTTGTCACCGTTTTCATAAAACCATTCCAAGCGCACGCCGTATGTTGGTTTATGCCATATGATGACATGGCTGGCATTGTACCCGAGTGCTGCTAAAGAGTAACCCAACACTCATTAGCATTTAACACACTCTGAGTGGGCATCTGGTAGATAGAACAGGGCAGCCTGGGATATTAAACACAGACACTCAGTGGCCTTTTGTGTTTGAGTGGAAACAATGATCCTTCTTCCACTTTCGCCCTCATACTCTGCCTACAGCCCTGTCAATGATTATAGGACCCAAACAGCTATATTTGATTAAAGTGACCTCGTCAAGCTGCGGCTGCCACGTTTCTAGCTGACTCGGTTCTCTTCGTCTCTCTAGTAATTTCCCTTTCCAATTCTTAGTCGTTCTGCACGTTTAGAATACCCTGTTACATTTATTATTCCAGCCTATTTTCATATTTTATGAATATCCACCCATTTACGTGTCGTCCGGCTTTTGGATCTATTTTTAATTCTGCTTTATCGTGAGCGATATTACTTATAATTACTCCCACTCCGTGATGACTGCTATCTTCGACGTGTCGTAACGTGAGATTTCATTGCCCAACGCCACTAATTATTATCATCTGATTTCTAATTTGTGTATTTGGAAATGATGCGGACGCGGCTATTCGACTTCCGCCGTAGAGCAGCGATGGCCGAAAGGAACGGAGACCGGAATTTCCCAAGAATGGAGATTTCCCGCATGCACAGAATTCTAGTATTGTCGTAGAATTACACGTCTTCCTACGTGTTGTGTATTTTGTTTATGGATGTGGTTCCCACGAGACTCTGACTTGTTCTTTGACCGATGGGTCCTGTGTTGATTCTCGGATATTGTATCTTTTTACTTTCACATAAAATGGCCCGCCTCTCCATTTTGGAACTGGTCTCCTCTGCTCGTTCCTCTCCACCCCATTCAAAGCTTCCTCTTTAGCCTCGATTGCCAAAGAGTAACATTTCTTCCTATTGAACAAACCAGATATTTCGCGTTTCCTCTTGAAGTTCTGGAGCTGACCACAATCTTAACATTTCCTGTAAGCCACTGTTCTCCATGAGGCTGATTTGTTGGCCGAGACCTTGGGTTGTAGTCAAGCAGCTCCATTTGGACTGTGGCCAAGATATGAAACAGTTGGCTCTGTCTTAAAAAGCAGCGTTGTGCCTGCTGTGTAAGGTATTTGCTTGGGTTAAACGGATTAGGGTTCGCACTTGAGCTTTAATGTTAAGTAGCTTCTTATAGAGTAAACTTCCCAAATCGTGTATTCATGTCATGCAACGTGACTCAACTTCGATTTGTAGTGGAAAATGTCGTAACTCGCACGTGAAAGCGGGCTCCAAATACCCGTGGATTGTCCTTACGTGAGTGTTAGACTAAGCTGTGCTTCCTGCCACCAAAGGAACAGCAATTATTAAATTCTTTGGAAGTTTAATTTAATGAAAGGGCTTGTAGTTTCAGCGTTGTGGGGCTTGGCTTGCCAAATGGCCCAGTAATACGGCGGTCCGAGACCTAGCTGTCCCAATGTGTATTAATCAGTCTTATCCACAACACATTTTCATCAAAGGAAAAGCATAGAAAATGGAGCATAGAAAGGATCTAGTCAGCATGTAAATCCTTGTGATGCTAGGCCCCCGGTGGGCACATGTGGAACTGCAACCAGAAAACAAAGAAGCTTCAGATTGTGCCCCAAAGTGTTTCAATGAGAAAAACCAGTTGTTCCCTTGTCCACCAAGAAAGTTCTTCTCTGACGGGATCCCAGACTTTGGGTTACCCTCACTTTGGGGCTTTGGAAGGTGGGCAAAGCCGTCTATCCAACGAGGTGGTATTAATCGCAAGTAGGTTGGGAAGGTGGAGGGGAGGAAGGAGTCGGATGAGGGTGGAGGCCCATATTAATCTTGTTCCAGGAGCGAGGTATTCAACTCTGACTCATAGACCTTCCTGCCAAATGCACAGAGCGTCCGTGTATACCGACACTGCACACTTTTTATAAAATGCCTTTTCCAGGAGGAATTCGTTGTCTTTTTCTGTATATAATAGAGAGCATTTACATATAAAATAAATACGAATGTAATTTAAATGCAGACGGATGTTGATCTTGAGATAAGAGGCAGATACTTTCACGATTCTAATAGCAGAATTACCGGCAGGCGTCGTGTATGAATCGCTTACTGTGAACATCTTGCCGGTCACATAAATTTGATCGAATAACAGGGGGGAAAAAAATGACACCTTGGAAATGTAGGTCAAAGACAGAAAGTGACAGATAAAATAGATTAACTAGAGCTACGCACATGCGCAGTACTTATGCGAATATATTGTTTTTTGCACACAACTTTTAAATAAAACTTAAAGTGTTGCAACTGCAGGCTGGCACGCCAAGGACACGCCAATGACACGGAATTCTACAACGACTGACAAATCACAATATTATCTGTGCGATACTTTTTGGGAATATAAAGGGCATCTGATGATTTGCGAGTCAATATTTAGGAGCAAAGTAGTGCCATTTGGAATAAGAATAGAAATACAAAAAAATGTTTTAAAGCATTTGCTATTGTTTTTTGAATAACAGAACTTTGTTCGTCTTGATCGGGAATCACTCCTAGGCGCCATTTTAACAATACAGAATTTTAAGTAGCCTCGGTGTAGAAATGGCTCCACCATCTGTATAAAAACATCTGTGTTTCAGCTGATGATTTTGTTCTTAATTTTGACCCATCTGTCATTGAAGGGTCTTCGATAAAAAAAAAACCTTAAAAACTGCATATGTGAGCAGTATATTCTGGTTGATGATGCAACTCAACTGCAATTTACTTAAACACCTAAGTACCTCTACAGAGAGATTTATTAATATAAGGATTTAATATCTGGCCATTTCAATATCCTGATTTGCATAAAACCCAAATGGTTAAAGCCTGTATGGACACCTTACACTAGTCCAGGTTTTTTAAGGGCCAATCCTCATTTTTGAGCACTATCCCAAGTAGCTGCCCCTCTGCCCCAGTTTTGGGTATCATGGACTGACCCAGGGAGCTCTAAAATTAATGGAGCGCCATTGTAGCTCCAACTTGGCCACCTTATGATGTTCTACAGATGAACGCCGGGCCGTGGCTCTTCAGGCCCGGTGGACGAGTGATCGCACCGCCTGCCCTACCGACGTCCTGACCCCACACACTTACCGCCTCCCGCTACACCCCCAAACACAGGTATCCCTATTTAGACACCAGAAATGTCGGGGGTGGGGGGGGTATATGACGTAAAATAGAGGTGAACCTCAAAGCACAGATCAAATCTAACGTTTCCTCAGAAATTCCCAGATGTTTGGGATTTAGCTATAACAACCGGCAGGACCTCGGGCTTCACAGAGCCGGGAGTCTGAACCCCACCCGAGATGCCGTCGCTCTATTCGCACCAACTACAAATACGTCAGGTGACGGCAGCCTAAACGCTAAACCCGTGAGACAGGTCGGGTTTTCTTTCCGTGGGAGTGTTCTTTTGTACTTTACAGAAAAACCTCCCGTGGGCGCGCCGGAGCCTGTGGAACTGTTGCGAAAACTTTAAATCTCTGCTCGTTGATGTCTCAATACGTGCGAGGGCTGTATTTACCTCCAGAAATGTCATTAACATACATGGCTGCCTAAACTCTATGTAAAAATGTCCTCGGGGCAGAAAGTCACGTTTTCTGCCCTTGTTTAACCCCTTAATGACAAAGCCTGTACATGTACGGGCTCAAAATGCATTATTTTATTTTTTTTATTTTTTTTTATTTATGAAAAATATGAACATATACAAACATTTAAGGCTTGACATATAAGAGGAATACATACAAAGATAAATATAGTATAAAAAAATTGCATACAAAGATAAATATAGTAAATATAGTAAAAAATATAGTAAAAAAAATGCATTATTTTCAATTATTTTCATTGTCCTTAAGGGGTTAAATATGGATGAAAACGTTCACCTTCCTCTACTAAATACCATATGATTTAAAGATATGTTTACTAGTAAATAGAAATATTACGCTATATAATACAATACATTATAGAAAAGTTTCCTTGTAGCTCTGTGGTTCGGTATTCACTTACAGCGCGTTTATTGACTTTTAATATTTCATTCTGTTTTCAGGTTTTAGGAGAATTACCCATTGCCCAGAACAGGGGATAATCACAAAATGCGCCCCCTGCCCCAATGGCCAATTTATTGATTTGCCCAACTATTCCAGGGGATGTCTCATGTGCACTCAGTGTATCCCATGTAAGTATCCACTCACTTTTATAGCAAGTACTCATCATTCTAAGTAAAATATTTTGGGTTGAATGTACGAAAATGCAAGAAAGTGCACGTAGAATTCCCTATGTTGTTTATAATAGTGTTAGAGGTATATTGCTAAACACACAAACCTGAAGCTCCTCTGGGGAGTGGCTTCACTTTGGGGCAGGTCTAGTGGCGCATAGGGGCGGTCCTAGGCATGCGCCAAAGCAGGGCTAGTTCCAAACAGCCTTTTAAGGCAAGGAAGTGGTCTGGAAGCATGAAAAAGTGGGCATGGAGTTGAAGAAATGTGCGTGGGGAGAGTGGACATGGCCACATGTAGCTCTGTTCCAGAGAAACCACAGATTGGCCCTGAGACTCGAGGAAGCTGAGCTTCATCCGGAGACTCCAGGTCAACTCCACAGAGTTTTCAGGTATTCTGACATAATCTAAAATAAACTTACATTTTTAACCGGAATTAAAATGGTAAACTTTCTTTTCTTCTAAATGCTAAAAATCTATTGCACTTTTTTTATGTGCACTGAATATTAGCCCAGGCAGTATACATAATAATCAATAAAAATTCTTATATTTCTATTTAAGGTTAATGTTAAAGTCCACAAACCCGATCGGAATTGTTTTTCCATTTTTTTTTCTTTTTCTGTGACGGTTACAGCATGCGCTCACGCTAACCCCTGTTTCATTTCCCTTTTTAGTCGTCGACTGTGTGTACGCGGTGAGATTGATACGTTGTTACTCTCGCTTTCTTTTGGTATTTCACGGGATCTCTCCCTCTCTTCCAGCTCTCGGACAAATCATTCTGTCGAACTGTACGCGCGAAAGGGACACTGTGTGCGGATGTCCTCCTGGTCAGTTCAAGATCATAGTGGGCAGCAGCTTCCGATGCGAAAATTGCAGTCAGTGTGGCAATGGAGATGTGTTAATCCCGTGTAAGTATGACCTCTTTCCGTGTGTAGATTTTAGTGCCAGCCGAGTATACTGTCTATTCCACCTCCTGTACACGGTGCTCATTAAAAGGGGGAAAAATATACATTAAAATGCTTATGAAGTACTTCAATGTCCACTCATCCATGGAGACGCTGCTTGGGTCAGTAGACTGACCCTGTGAGAATACACGCTATCCTCATTGACTTACTGTATGTATATGTATCAAGCATATTAATACTGCCCTCACTCACAGAGTGTACTTCCCTCACTCACAGAGTGTACTTCCCTCACTCATGTGCATTTGAACACAGAAAAGGTACATCTCACCAGGCAGGTAGCCACTCTAATGCCTGTGAGACAGATGGACACCCTGGCACAGGAAGCACCCCCCTGCTTGCTCTGCAGACAGGAAGTAACCGTGGAACGAACCAAGAGAGACAGGGGGAGGTGAAATCTGTTCTCCTCAATCTTACCCAAGTTTCCCTGTAGCTCCTCTGCCTTGGAAACACAGAGGTCAGCCAGGGCATTAACATTATATATATGGGAAAAGGGGCGGATATGGATGGGCATGTGATGGTAACCCCCCCAATCGTGCTCATCTCGATACCCTTGGACGATAATGTGATATTATCTTTTGACATGTTTCTTGCAGGCAAAGAAAGCAATGATACTGTATGCACATGTCACCATGACTACTTTCTCGACCACTCCAAACGGACATGTGAGAAATGTGGGCTGTAAGTATAACTCGAAAACCAGCACTAACGCAGCATCGTGTACCCCGCTGAAATTCCATGCCAAGATCCATATATATATATATATATATATGCCGTCCATATCTGCTGGAGGCATACCAGTGCCTGCGCAGACTTGTAACTTAAATTCCAGGCAGGATATATAGAATGAGTAACGCTTGTGATTTTTTAACCCCTGACATGCTATGACTACAAGAACTAAGCAGCGTACCTGACTGTCACAGTATTATTATACCATGTTCAGAAAGAGGGGGTTAAAAGTTGTAAAAAAATATCTGTATTTACAATTACTCCGGAGAAGTAGAAAAGTGTTGGTGGTTTACGATCATGCGCTAGTCCAACTGGTTCTAATCGGCTGGACAAATATTAGCCTTAACACTTTTGCCTAAAATAATTTGTTTCATTTGTTACATTAATTATATGAATGTCATATATTGTTCCGTATTCTAATGGACACGTTTCGTTCTAGATGTAAAAGCGAAGAGTGTCGAAAGCGCTGCCCCCCAGTAGAACGTATAAAATCTCCAGAGCCAGGTAAATAAACATATTTTACATCATTAAACCATTATCAAAAAAAAACTGTAAAAAAAAAAAGAGTAATGCCACATATGGGTATAGCAACAAAATAACTTTTCCAACCCAAAGTATGTATTGGGTCCATACATTGAAGTGCAAGTAAACTCGACTATTCTTATTATTTACTTTACCTGATTATCCAAGGACGGGACTTGCTTCAGTATCCCTAATATAAATTATTGCTATTATGGTTCATTTATTGAGTGTACATTATTGAACTGAACTATTTTAATGCCTGTAGTTTCAGAAGATACTGTCTGGAAGTACGTGGTTCCTCCGGTAGGCCTACTCGTTATAATAGTTTTTGCCGTTGCCTGCTACATTTACAAGAGACGCTCTCCGCCAAAAGATGTATCAGGTAAGTAGAAGACAACTTTTTAAGAAAAAAAACACAAATGGAAGAGAGGTCAGTGCTGGGGAAAGCTCAACCACAACGTTGTCGCTTACACTGTGACTTGGTATATTAGGGTTTGGTGGGCATTGAGAATAGAGCAGTATTTAGAATGAGCGTTGAGAATGTGGGACGTTTCTTCATGCCATGAAATCATGTCTCTCGGGTTGGTGTTTGTTGGGAATTCACAGACGGTATCGTGTCAACTGGATATGCATTGATTGCCTATGTCTTGAACAGCCCTCATCTTTACAGCTGGGATAAACTGGAGTTCCACGGAAAAGCTTATGGGTTTTGTCTACTTTTCAGGAACCATTCTGCAATTTGTAGAATGGGACTCTACCCATCTTCTCTCCACATCTAGACAAACGTACATCTTGACATACTGGATCCTTACAGCATGTGGAAAAATGCATATGATCAATTGTTTGCCTGTTTTAAGCTGATTCTGGCACTGGTGCATCCTTTAGAGTCTTTAAAAGAAACATTGTATCCAACCTTTGTTGACATAAGTATGTCCGCCATGGGTGAAGATTGCCTCTGTGAGCAACCCTTTGCAGAAAGGGCAAAGGGGGTCCCCCTTTCAATGATGTGAAATGCTAGTTGTCTATTAGGCTAGTGTGCCGCCGGCATAGATGGGTCAACCTTGAACCTAGTCACCATTGGGAGCCACCAAGAAAATAACCAACATTGTTTTATTGAAAGGCAAGGGATACAGTTGGCTTTACTGATCCAGAGAACGTGGCATGGGGGTCCTTTTTGATTTTTGAATCAAGCTATTATTTTTTCTCTTGCAGCATCAACGGCTCAGGAAGCTAAACTGGTGAGTAACAACTTTCTGTATCATTTCAAAAGCTTCTGCAGGAGGTGGAATCCTCTGATTGCTTGTTCTGTGTCCATTTCCTACACCTTCTACAATTTAAGCATGTTTGTTGGACTTAAATAAGACACATTTCCCTAGCCTTCATCCAATACTAGTCTAATACCCCTCTTGAAAGTAGCTAGGGCTTGACCACATAAACCAGACACATTCCTGCTCCTTCCTTGACAATATTTAAACGTGTAAAAAAAACATTAACAGATTTGTCAGACCACGACGCCAGAAGACCCAACTGCTTTCGCTGGTACCCTGATCCATACTCGACAAATCATGGGAATAGACGTGGCAAATAATTGCCAAGCCCTCCCGTTACCGGACATCACAACAGAACCAAGAGCTCAGCAGTTCCAAAGTAAGTGAAAAATCTGCTTTTAACACGGAATGCAAGTAAATTTGGAATGTAGAATATTCCTACGGCAATGTTATTGTTGCAGAGGGATACTTTTAGATTAAGTACAAGAGGTTGGACATCCAAACATGGCTGCTTGTAGTGATTACGGAAATGTAAAGTAACATAAAATATCAGGACCCTGCTTAGTGGAGCTGGCCTACAGTATGTTTTGTTCATCTCTGGACAGTGTGTACTTTTTTTTTCTAATTATGGATGTTTTCTGTGCCTTTCTTAGAGCCGGAAGACCTTTATACCCTCATTGACATCATCCCGGTGTCTCGCTGGAGGGAATTTGTCAGACGCTTGGGACTCAGCGACAATGACATCGAGAAATCCGAGGAAGAGAATAGACGTTTTCGAGAAGCTCAGTATGACATGCTCATCACCTGGAGGAACCGCGCTGGGCCGTCTGGGGCCACTAAAGACGAAGTGAGCAGAGTGTTAAAGGACATGGAGTTGGGTGGGTGTCTAGAAAGATTTCTGGAGTGCCAATAAGATGCTGACTGAGATACTCTGAAACCTATTGTTAACTAACACAAACATTTCAGCCGTAATGCCCAAAACACTGAACATCTTTATTTCCCAAAGATTCTGGAGCCTCAGTTCATAATAAAGTATCGATGGATTTTTGTCGGTTCCTAGTGTTGGAACAGCTGGAATTTTCTCTTCTGAAGAATTACCAATAAGAGAATAATCTGTTCTTAGTCAACTGGAGAACCATTACATTGCAACGATCGACAGTCTAACCCTCTTCTAAGGATGAGCGGAACGCATGAGTTACTCCTGGCTTGTTACAAACAGCACTGCATTTGTTAATATCATCATCAATAAACAATTATTGGTGGTAAATATATACCACTGGAGAGAAGCTGCTTAGTCATATTCCTGGTAGTGAATAGGAAAGTATCAGATAAGAAGTAAGAGCTTACTTGTTTATCCTTATGTTTTAGGGGCTTTCCCCCTGTATTGAAGCAGCTGATTTTGTTTACTTAAACATAAACATTATCCCACATGCTGTAAATATCATGACGCACGTGATTTGACTGGACCCATGAAAAAAATACAGTTTATTCAGAGAATGCTTCCACAAGGTGGCAAGTGGCATTTCCACTAGGGTGACCGCCATACCTAGGAACGCTCCAGGTTTGGCCCTGAGAACACGGGAGAAGTGCTGCTTCTCTGGGTCAACACTCGAATCCTCTGGGTCAAGGGAGCGGTCCTGACATGCCCCATTCCACGCCTATTTCCCCTTTAAATGGGGGTGTTTCCCATGATGTCAGCAGGGCCACCCACTGATGTCAGTGGGCGGTCCTGGCTTCATCCTGCAAGGGTAGCCCACAAGTTCCCAGGTATGATGACCACGTTGGCCATGTTTTCCAGGACATTTTGTTAAACGGTTACTAAACGAAACATATCATTTTTGTAGTTCATTTTTTTGTAACCGCTGGTGCGGCGTGTGAGGAATTCATGCGGTGTAAATAATAGGGCTATTTTGTAAATGATGCCATATTTACTTGTCTTTAATTAACATACAATGGAATTACATTAATTGTGAAATGTCTGCTTTATTTATATTGCTTTATTACAAAGAAAAGGTCCAGTCATCCAGTTGCTTTAGTCATATATGGGATGTATAAAATCACAGAAGGGAATCTGTTTATTATAAGGTGACCTGATTTCTAAAATAAAATCCAGGGATTTTTTTTTAAATTGGCAAATGGTAAAAAGCATATTTTCTTTAGACTATTTGGGATGTGTTTGTGAAGCGATTGTATGATTACATATATGTTATTTCTCACATTTTGTCCATGAGATAAAAAAAAAATTATTCCTAGAATCTTTTGGGCAGGGTCGGATTAAGAGCATCATGGGCCTGGTGCTGAAGATTTTGGGCCTTTTTATGGAAATAAATAAAATAGAACCTTTACTTTTCCTCTCACTGATTTCTGGGCCTAGAAAGTTTTGTCCTCTGAAGTGATTACAAATTCAGGAGGGCATTTTATCTCTAGATAAGTAAAATGAAATAAAAGTGCCAGGAAACAGATGATCAAACGCACACACCAGGACAGGCTCTGCCACACCGACACCCAAACACACACACCAGGACAGGCTCTGCCACACCGACACCCAAACACACACACCAGGACAGGCTCTGCCACACCAACACCCAAACACACACACCAGGGGGGTCATGAGGACCCTGTCATTTGCTCTGTATTGGGCCCAAGATTTCTGATGGCGGCCCTGGTTATACATCCCATACATGGAGGGATTAATATGAATCCCTCAATGCGTTTGCCTGCAGGATATATGTTTGCCGTGCTTACCAGTCTGCATTCACTTTCTACTCATTGCCAGCCAACTCCAGCTCATGTGAGATATTCCAGGAGCTGGGTGACATGTTGGGCGTGTTCTTCTGCAGCTGGATTGTAAAACAATCACCAGGACTTCCAATTGAGGAGCTGTTCCTCCCATCACCTCCTGCTGCTGCGCCAACCAGGGGCCGCAGGTTTTTGGTGGCAGGATGTGGTCGCAGCGAGAAATATTGAGGAAGGACTTCCATGTACATGGGAAGCCCGGAATTTGCGGGACTCCATACCTGGGAACATCCAGGCTCCAGCTACCTGGGACAGTGGCCCCCTGCTTATGTTGTGTGTGGGGCTAGCCCCAAACACATACAAAATTGTAAGTGGCAGTGGTAGTGGAAGTGTGAATTACTCGACTTTTTAAATCCCAAAATATGTACAAATGTCTTTTCAAACACACATGTAAGAAGGTCACCCACAACAAAAAAATAATTATTTCTTGTTTTTATTGGTGTTATGCTTTTAACAAACACGATATCGTAAGATAATGTTTGTATTGGTCCAAAAAGTTATCATTGTCTTCTGCTTTTGGTTGCGAGTTTTTAAGTTTAGCACCGACAGCAGCTTCACTTATAATCCGTCACTGGTGCGATCTTCGATGGTTTATCTTGTTCCTGCAGAGATAGATGTCTTTTTAAAAAATTTGGAATTTTTTAAAATATTATATATATATATATATAATTATGAGTCGTCGGCCACAAAACATCATTGGGCAGCCTCTGGCCTTAAAGTTCTCCAACAACTACTGGGTTTTGCTGCGGGTTCCCGCTTGTGCAGCCACAATCACGTTTGGGGTCTAATGCTCAAAATGATTTTTATCAAAAATATAGCAGAAGCCTCACCGGAGAGCCGAGGGGAAAATGTGAGAGGAATATGGAAAAGTGGGTCGCATATTTTCCTGTGGCGTGGTCTGGGTTAGTAGGGAAGACCCGATGGGGGCCAGTCCTGTTTCGATATAACAGGGGCAGATAGATCTATGCATATGTTCCGCCTAGGACAATTCCGCACATAAATACATCGCTAGGTACACCTGCCTCGTGGATATATTCGTATAAAAGGGTTTCTAAACCGTTCGGCACAGATTTATATTTACAGAGCTTTCATTGGCTTTTCCTTGAGCTCTGAATATTTTGTTTAATGCAAATTCAATAAGAACCCTAAAGAAAGCGTTAGATTGAAGAACAAGGTGAGGGAAAGCTTGGTAAAGAGCAGTCCACAGACCTGCGTGACCCGTCCGGTAGAAGCACCACTTAGCGTCGGGGACGCTCGTATCGTAGCAGCAATGTTTCTGAAGACATTCTTCCTGGGTGATCCCCGGATGTCCACAATCCTTCCTTGCCGACACCTCTGCATTACAGTGACCAGGATCTGGAATAAGAAACAATTACAGAAAAAATGGGGTGGTCTCTTTGATTGTTATGGCTGTGATTGATGTGTCCAACAACCTGTGGGAGTTTTCTCTTACTTTTGTCACTCTGGCCCATCAGCATTTACAAGGGGAGGAACAAGCATTAGATATGGAAGTGTGAGGAGGCCATTTTGACTTGTCAGTAGCAGCAGTTACAGACTGATGGGAGATGGAGTGTGAGACAGTGACAGCTTAGCAGAGGCTGACATTGATGCTCATTACTCATATACAATACTGCGAGTTAATTAATAGTATATTTTAGTGCAGAAAATGTGCTGTTGTGAGGTGGATTGGAGAAGCTGTAGTGACCGCTGTAGTGATTACAGGGACTGCGGCAGACATTTTCCCTGTTCCTGAGGAGAGTTTAGTTGATTAATACAGATGGCCATTTATGCTACGAGCCAAAACTGTAATTTGTGGACAAGTTATTATTTTTTTTATTATCCTTTTATCATATCAATTATTTTTCTTTATTAAAAAAATAAATATTGGTGACTAAACCAGGCATTATAATACATAATATTGGGGTTAGTAGTAGTAGTAATAGTAGTAGAGTGCCCAGGCCGAGCACTCTACTACTGCTGCTGCTGCTGTACCCCTTTGACCGTCCTTACTCTGGGGGAACCTGTTTTTTTTTTTAATAAAAAATCCATAATATTTGGGAAATTCAGTCCTGTTCCACAAGGCTGTATGTACCTATGATGTGCCAGTGTTTGCCGGCCCAGGTCTAGTGCTCTACTACTACTACTGCTGCTGCTCCACCTCTTTGACCTTCCTAACACTGGGGGAATCTTTTTTTAAATTTCTATAATGAAAGATGAGTGCAGAAGGTGTCAGGGAATGTCGTTCCGAATCCAAAAAAAGACCTCCGAAACGTATGGCCCGGAAAATTCTTTACCAAAAACCAATGCGGCAGAAACAAAACAAAAGAGGCGATTTTGCTCATCGTGCACCTGTCTATTAAACACCATTATATTGGATGATTTAGTATACAAAAAATCCTGTAAAATGTAGGATTTGGGAAAGTGGCAGACCCATTTTTAATATTCATCTAGAACAGTTCAGAAATGAATGACAGAGAAATCCATTGGAGGTCAGAATTATTACCTGAACTGCAGGGAGAGTTGTATTCGACCGCGGCGCTCTCTTCTGCAGAGACAAGAAATAGATGGACATGAGAAAGCAGCACCGGTGGGACGGAGAGCCCCCTGTGTGTCTGTTATACTCCAAGTAATTAGGAGACTTTGTGTTTTGATCTACAGCAGCCCCCTTGGGATCCGCTGGCGGATTAATTGCCCTTTAGGTGACATCATGTTTTTATTAATGTATTAATTATGAATTTGTTCCTTAAGAAATAGGAGATTACTTGTCTGGTGTGGGTTATATTGCTTTTATAGCAAGCTTGTACGTATTTTTTCTATTTATAACTCACCGATGTTCTTAGATCTTTAAAGTGTCTTTAAGGTACTAGGCATAGTGCTTTTGTAGGCAGTAGGAATCAAAAAGCATGAGGTCCACTAAAATCACCCAGTTGTGTCACGACCTAGCGATGGGTCTTCAGGATCCTCAGCACATTTATGTGAGAGTCTAACCGGAGTCACAGATAAATTCACGCACCTGGTTCATAATAATCATACACTAGAACTGCGGCGGGATGCAGGTTATCCACGTGTGTTTCTTCTTTGATCTTAAAAGATAAACTTTGTGTTTCGTGTGTAAGCTGCCAAAAAAGAAATGGAATTGTGTCAAATCAGAACAACAATATAATATGATGGGTAGCAGATAAGTGGAACAGCCTCCCATCTGACGTGGTAGAGGTTAATACAGGGGTAGAGGGAATTTAAACATGCATGGGATAGACATACGGCTCCTGAATCTAAGACGAGAGCAACGACTGATTAAGGTTTGAGTCTTTACAGCGGGAGAAACGGGCAGACTAGACGGGGGCCGATCTGCTGGTTAATTCTATGTTTCTTACCTCGCCCAAGTAAATGATGACCTTCTCCTCTGTGATTTCTGTTTTTTTCACGTGTTGATTTTGGATTAGCTGGACAAAGACAAATAAATGTATATGTCAGACGCACAGATACTATCTGACAACTATCCATTAACATATTACTGAATACTGAACACACAAGGCGTGCTTTCATGTTTTCAAAATATGATTCTGTGCCAAATGTGCCCTAATGTGAAATATACCTCCCAACTTTCTCCTCCGATGAATTGGGAGGCTGTGGGACGGAGTTTCAGAAGTAAACGCTACCGTGCGCTTACCAAGCTCTGCCCTCGTCAACTTGCCGGGGGTAGAAGCTTATTGCGCATGCATGTATAATAGGTGGTTACATAATAAGCCTTTTGATTGAATTATAATATTATAATATTCTTAATATATTTATTTTTGTATGACTTTTCATGCTTTTAAGTGTAGTTGCCAATTGCCTGTTTATAGTCCTCACCAAAGCAACGCTCCTTTTATCGGGGACAAATCCTGTTAGAAGTTCAACCTCAACAATCACCATGTTGGAGGAGACTCGGTTCCCGGAGTAACTAAAGAAGACAGAAAGGATAATAGTCTATTATTACACTTAATGTTATCATGTGAAATGTGTTCTGTAGTGAAGTAATGTACCAACATATTATATTGTATGCCCAACACTCACTAAATACCAGCTGCCAAAAACACAGACACATCCGATATAATATTACCTGTCACAACAACCGGTATCAAAAGCCAGAAAGACTAATCAGGTCTTCAGTTCGATAACCAGTACCCCCTTTTTTGTGAAAAGGCTCATAACCCATTGCAAGGATGTAACTTCACAAGAATCATGTGCCACCTTTTCCCCCAAACAGCTTACCTGTGCCACCTTTGCCCCCAAACAGCTTGTCAGTGCCCCCAAACAGCATACCTGTGCCATCTTGCCCCCAAACAGCTTGTCAGTGCCCCCAAACAGCCTGCCTGTGCCATATATTCCCCAAACAATCTGTCTGTGCCATTTGTGCCCCCAAATAGCCTGCCTGTGACCCTCCTGTGTTCTTTCTTCCCCCTGGCAGTAAAGGAAAAGTTGCAAGTGCCACAGATAACCTGCAGCTTTCAGGCTAATGTTTCAGACAAACACCCCTTTTTGGAACCTTACATTTCCACAATAATTTGGTGCACTTTACCTGACTTCCACCATGATGTCAAAGCTTTCATGTTCCTGATAAGTGCAGACTGCGGGACGTGTTTTAACACTCAGGACAAAAAACTTCTGATCCTTTGCAGGTGGAGCGTGATATGTCAGATGAGTCTGGAGAAAGAAGGGACAACACAACTAGTATGCAGAATGAGCGTGTCAAAAACCACAGCTCCGTATCCTCTGCTAATAAATAGGGGAAATCTATTTGTTTTAGCAAGTTCCATGTAAATAATACAACGGGATGACTTTGTAAAGTAAAATTCTGGGGGAAGATGCTGACCAACCTGGACATAGACACATCCGCTTCCCACGGCTGTCACCGTGTACTCCCCTGGGATATCTGGTAGCGATACTTTCTGCTGGAGGTCCGTGCGGCTTTTGTCCACGTCCAATTGTGTTTGAAACCCTGAGAGTGATCGGACCGTCACGGACACCTTGTCTATCTCGACGTGCACTCCCGCTGTAAATTTAGACAGAGCGTGGAAAGCTGCAACTGTGTCCTGTGAAAGAAAAAAGTGCACTTGTGATGAAATGCTCAGCTCGTTAATACCTGTGTCAGGTATCGAGCACCTCTTAAATGCAAAAGTAATGTAGACTAGAATGGTAGAATTTAAAATAAAAATAAAATAAATAAAAAATAAAATAAAACTATTGTTTAGGACCCAACGAAGAAGTTAATAAAGAGAAAAGTTACTTTTCCCACTTAATAGAAAATGCCAAGCAAGTTTTTTCAATTTATTTTTTCCTCTGAAAGTTTACTCTCATAAAAGCAACATAAACCATTAAACTGGTGTCACATGACTATTGAGTGTTCCCGTCAAAAATGGAAATCCAGTAACATTAAATTATTATTTCTGGGAAAGGTTTGGGCATTCGGCACTCCTAAAAATTCTGTTTCTAATGCTGAATTTAGTTCTAAAAATCTACTAGCTAGGAGACTGTTTATTATAAAAGTTACATTTTCTTTTAAATTGTCCCTAAATTCTTTTGTGTGTATAAATATAAATGTTCTACCTAAATGATCCAACGATGATATAATGTGCATTAAAAGAATCAAATGTTCATACAGTATAACAAAAACAGAGTGTGTAAAGTATATATATATATATATAATTATATTTACACATTATTATATTCTTTATGTATATTCTAATTGACCCATTTAATAATTTACAGGATTTTCATGAAATGTGAGAATTCCTTTTGGGTTTTTTTTGTTAGCGTTTATATTTAAGAAGTCGTACCTGAGTGGAGTAGTAAGATCCCTGTGCTTTTTGTTGTCTGGCTATCCAGTTTGCAATTTTAGAAGCTTCATTGAGGTCTTTTTCGTTTGGGTGACCGGTGAGTAAAGAGAGGAGTACGCATGCGCTGGTCTCCACAACTCCGCTATAGGCATACGGCAAATCCCAATGCTTTAAGACACCTAAGACGGGTTATAGTTGGAAAACACATGAGCGTTAAACTTTTTAAAGAGAAAACAAAATCAGCTGGGCACATAAACACATTTTGAAATGGAGAAGGCAGCATTGATTTTGTTTTAGTCTATAAATTTAACACAATGTAACACACTATATGATATATACTGTATGTATAATGATGTATAATGAGATCTTCATTATATATATAGTATTACTAACTTGTACTGGAGTCTACAGAATATCCATACATTTGTCATATGTTGGCGGAGGCGTTCTGGTTCCTTACCTTCCTTTATAGCCTTTGTTTCCAGGTCCTCTAGTATATGTTGTTTTAAATTGTTGTCTCCCGACAGGGAAAAGGCATAGGCGAGGAGAGCTTCAGTGTAAGTGTGATTTGTTTTATCTGCGTGATTCCTCAAATAGCTCAAGGCGTTATCCAACATGGTCTTCGGAAAAGAAAACAAAAATGTATTTAAGAGAAATTTTTTTTTCTACATATACCGCCCTTCAAGGGCACCATCATAATCTACAGCCCTGTATAATGGGTAAAAAAAGAACATTACATCACTTTACAATTTAGACTAACAGGATCAAAAGCATCAGGTTCGGAAATTGTACACATTTGTATGTTTAAAGTGGAATGTTTGCATTTCATATATGGAATTTTGTGAATAACCTAAATCAGAAGGTTGACACGGAATTGTCACCTGTGGTGGTACCAAAGTAGACCCTGAAGGGTCAAGTTATGACTAAAGGAGGCTAAGCCTGTTCCCAGTATGCCGCAAGATCCAACTCTCCGTCTATATTTCTCTGCCAACTTCAGAGAACTCACATTGTGCGCCAGACCGTATTCCATAAGAGAGATTGCAATGTAGGCGGTGATTGCTAATTCGTGGTTTTCTTCATCCTGAAATAAGACACAAAAACATTGGAAGACAACATAGTAACACAATGACATCTTTCAATGCCTTGTATGAATATACAGAAACCCATGAATGGTTATGAATGAAACGCGTGAAGCATATTCCTAGTTGTACTAATATCGTGATCATCCAAACAACATAAAAGCCTTGTTCTAAAATGGCGACATTGATGCCCTTCAAGTTACTTAGTCTTGTGGATAAATATATACATATATATATATATATATATATATATATATATATATACGCAAGCAGCTCAAACTATGTTAAAAGTTGAAGCTGGGTGCGGAGAAATGTGGCAAAAGGTCTGAATGTTTAGAAGTGGACTATAATGCAGAAATAAACTTAAGAAGTGTCTAATATCATTGTGCCTGGCTTATTATACCTGATTTTTATTACATCCAAACTCTTTACAATTATAGGAGCTGTAACTCAATCTTAAATAGAGAAGTGAGGGCAGTAAAGCTCTAGAATGCTCTGCCTATGGAGACATTACCAATACCATGGTGAATTAACAAGACTTCCCCTTGGGAAGAAATTATATTAATTTAAAAGATGCGGATACAGGTATTATTATTTCGCCAAACTATGTCCTTCCATCTGTTGCAGGGCTAACTCTCCCATAATGTTCTTTTAGCATAGAGGCTGGCAGGGGAGTGAAATTAGGATGAAGAATGAACTTGATGGAGTAAGAGCCTAGACCTGCCACAAAGTCAAGGGGCCACTGCTGAAAATGATGAAAAAAAGCCTCTGTGTGCCTTTAAAACATGGAGCGTCAGCATATGACATCACATGAGGTAAGGACGGTGGCCTTAGAGGGGGGCAGCTGGAGGCAGTAAATGCACTACCGCTTAGATCTTTTCTCTTCCTTTACTATATAAGTATGTTTTAGAGATACAAATACCTCTAATCGGTTGTTAAAGTAACCTGTAGATGCTTCAAAGCAGCCATCGGGCTTCTGGAGGCTGCTCAGCCATTTCAAAGAGTCTTGAACGTTGTTTTCATCTATGTAGATGTACTTCCTTGCGTTGCCAAAGCCTCTTATTACAAAGGCCGTGAGCCTGCAAGAGGAGCCCAAAAATCAGGGGTTAGTCAATTTCCACCATTGTAGGTCACTGCGGAAAGAAACCCCCACTATGAATCCCCCCAAAAATCCCCTTAAGTACAATAAAAAAGAGGGGTAAAAATGGACAGGAAACATTAAAAAATGGCTCTCTGTATATTATTATCTTCAGAAACACACATTCACTTTTCTAAATACAGATTTATAGTTTGAAACATACCAAACGTCTCCAGGGTCAGATGCAAATATGCTGTAAGAACCAATTTCGTTTTTGAAATGTAGCTGTTTTTGGTAACCTGCAGAGAGAAAATCGTTCAGCTGACTTGCGGTGCCCCGGGTGGTCTCTTCTACAACTCACTCAACACCCAACTACTTTATTCCACAAATCCGTTCCCTACCGGTGCAGATAAGGGGAACGGAACATAAAATGTGACATAGAACTGGCTGCTTCTATAAACTTTGGCAGCAGTTCCAGTTGGAGAGGCAAAACTTGGGGGGGGGGCAGATTGCCCTCTTGGGTGACACTTTGTATATACACTGTGTTAGCAGGCAAGTCACTGGATGTACTGGGACTGAGCCCACTTTGTTGCGCACTCATCGGGTGGCGGACGTGGAGTCCGTATCGTTGTGCTGCTTGCCTGGGCTGTATGTTTGGGCGGTATTGTCCTCGGCATGCACCGGACAGTAAGCTTCACATTTTTCTTCACGGTCTCTTCATGATATCATGAAAACACCTGGAGCGTTTCCCGTCGCTCACCTGTGGTCAGACTGTGCAGGAATGTTTTTTCTTCCTTAGGTGTTAGATGCCTCGTGTTGTTTATCAGCTCCATGGCATAAAGATTTGCTGCAAAAGTTGCCATATTCTGCTCCCCACATCCAGTTGGTAAATTCACCAGCCTTTCAAGGTCAAAATCTTCGATATTTATCAAGTCACCTGTCAAAGGTTCATGGTTAAAATGCATTGAAGTGAACATGGAGTCCATCATTCCAGCTACTAAACTGTTAAAGGGACATTCCAGCCATCATATCCCGAAAGCGAAGATGTCCCGTTATATTTCCCTGGTGTCCCCCTTTAAATTAATAAAAAAGGTGTATTTGTAAGCTTCCATCGGTCAGGGGATTATAAACTCTTTCTTTCCAGACCTGATTAAGGAGATGGATATTACCCATTTTATTCTGTATTTGGACGTGTATTACGCCATGCTGGCAAAGTTGACCAGAGGAAGCAGTTATACTGGTGTGCCTTGATTAAAATGTAAGATAACGGCAACGTGTATTCTGTTGATTCCTTACCGAAGACGGTGATATATGCGTGTTCAGAACCCTTCACCGCATTTTCTGGAATCTTAAGGGACACCTCTTGTCGTACGCTTTCACCTGCGTGAAAAGATGATTAACGCTATTACTCAAAGAGATACGATTATTCAAGTGCTCATAATAACACTAATTGAGGTAACTCAGGACCTTGTCCATAGTCCCCACTGAATTCGCCCAATAACCCGAAGAGTGTGCCAAAAACCTTTGAATGAATTGAGAGCTTGCATTTCCCTTTTGTCTTCTGACCCCAGACGAGCAACTCCACCAACCATCTGGGTCCTTTCACATTGTCAACCCTTATTGTCCTACCATCTTTCTGAGCCCTTCAATGTTTCACAGGTTATTATCTCATGAAAAAGCCCAAACATGTATGGAGGATGCAGTATTTCAGACTAACATCTTCTTCTTTTACTTTTCTTTACATGAAGGCTAATGGAAAGTCCTCTCTATACCCATTCCCCCAACTTTCTCTATTAGAATGATCTCCAACAACACTAATGGTCAGGATTTCACTCCCCAATATTCTACTGTAATTATTTATACTAATGTAACCATAATACTTCTCTCAATTACTGGATTGTGTACAAAATGCATCAGCTCGGTGTAACTAGTATTTAAAATTATTCTTTTCTACGTATCTTCTGTCTTAACAGCCCCCTTACAATTAACAGCGTATCCATCGCTCCCATCCCAAATAGAGTACCTTTTGGGCACATGCGATAAGTCTCCGTGTGATCCTCCTCGACTCCACTTGGCTAAAATAACAGAAGAAAAATATTAAATTAAATAAAACCCCAGAACACCCCCAGGACACCCATCCCAAATATATATCAAGTCTTCACTGGAGGAGTATTGTTCTCGTGTAATTTACTTCCATTGAAGAATAGGAGAAAGGTTCCTGAATTTAGAATTTAATGCTCACTTTTATCCTGATGGTTTTTTCTAAGAAATCTTGTAAATGCTCATTTTCCAGTCGCTCGTGGTGACCTGCGCAATCACCGTCCACCTTCAGGGCTCCACTGTTAACCTTGAGTTTCAGATAACCTTATGGATAAGAGCAAAAGTTATTTTTCTTTAAACAAGGGAAGTAAATGTGTGACGAGCGCTACGAAGGACGCGTGGTGTGGAGAAATGTACAGAGAGATAGGAAGTAATACGAAAGTTCGCGTAAATAAAAAGAAATCACGGAGGACATGCTAGCACAAGGGGTCTAAGTTTTAATCTACGATGGCAGTGGCTTTGGCGAAATGTAAGAAGGGATTAATTGAGAAAGAGGTGGATACATTGGCCGGTAGTAGCCATTAATACATCGAGTGAAATAGGAATATAGAGGATTTTAAGTGCCTTCCAATACCTTTTCATATTATAATAATAGGAGATAAAGGTGACAGGGGTTCTTATCTTTAATCAGGTGTTTCTTGGCTTGAAATAGTTTCATACAGATGTATAACCCCAAATAACTATTCCTCGTTTCAATATATATGAAGTGTGCAGAACACTGTTTATTTTGCTAGGGAACATGTTATTGGCTGCCGTTACTGCCAATCACAAAAGAGCACCAGTTGACTTTCCCGATATACATAAATAATACACATACATTTATTGTGACTGTGATAGTTTGGGGGAATATATTAAGGTTTTGTGAATCTCCCTGATATTTTGAACCTTGTTTTAGGAGATATAGGAGATTTAGGCAGTCACAGGCAGTACCGATTTTCGAAGCAGTGATGTTCCAGGTAAAGCCGGCAGACTGGTCGGCACAGATACATCTGAAGTCCTCCTTAGTTACCGCTTCAGCTTTGAAATCAGATGATTCAGACAGTGACGCCGCCACCTGTGGGATGAGACATAAAAAGTTTATTATTATTGAGTTTGAGTCATTTCAGACCTGTGTTAGGTACTACACATGATGTTGGATATACATATATTACACATGTAATATAATAGAATTTGACAGGCTGAATATATTACCTACCACAATGCAGCTGTCCAGATAGTTATGGGCGACAGCGGTCACTGGGAATGTTTCTCCCTGCACCGCAGAGTGGGGTAGCGTCAGGTCAATGAAGTAGGATTTCAAAACGGTGAGGTCAACCTCCTTGGCCTCGCCGTATCCAGACTCGCCGAAGCAGAATGCGTCGGTAGCCCAATTAGTGATACTGTCCGGTGTGGTCAGTTTAAGCGTGGCCTTACTGTCTGGTCTGCAAATTCAAAGAAAAAGCTATAAGGATCATCATACAGGGATATTATCATATTATCTATTCCTAAACTACTAATATATTCCAATGTTCCAATAACGTCTTAATCTGGTAAATAGCAATGACTATTCAATGCTAATGAATGAGACCAATTTTTAAATCCTCATAATCATGCCTCATAATCCTTTTTGTTTACACATTTTATTCTTTTTCACAAAACTATATGTTCAGTTTAAGTGTGTTTGTTGACTATATACTCTTTTAAAAGTGTTATTGATGCCAGCATGACCTAAATCCTCTGGCCTACCCTGCAATCACCCATAGACATATTAATGGCTCTATCATGGCAATGCTTTTGATCTCATGTTTTTTTTTTCATGGCTCGACCTTACGCCATGGGAAGCAGACACAGGGATAAGTAAACCAAAGCATTGGAAAATGTACCCTATGGAAACAAGGTCATAAAGCCATGTTTCAGGGAACCACGATCGCACTACAGGCTTCTTTGCTTCTTGTTTCTTCGCGGAATCTACAAAATAGAATGCAAAGATTGAAGAAAATGATCTCGCGATGGCAATAAACAAAGAGATGAGACCATCCTGTTGCTGTGTTATATACTCACTAACAGTGCCTGCCTTTCTCCCAGGTTGAAAGTGATCTTTCTGAACTATTTTGAAGCAACTCAGGGTTTTAGAAATGCAGCAGGGTCATGTAACGTTAGAAAGCTGCAAGGGGATTGCGCGGGGGTAGTGTATGAATGTATATTTATGTGTGTGCGCGTGAATGCCTTTTATATCTGTGTGTGTGATCACAAATGTAAATGTGTAAGTGTACATTATGTGAGCATGAATGTATATTTGTAAGTGTATGTAAGCAAGTGTGTGTATGTATGAGTGTATGTGAGCAAGAGTGTGTATGTATGAGTGTGTGTGAGCAAGAGTGTGTATGTATGAGTGTATATAAGCAAGAGTGTGTATGTATGAGTGTATGTAAGCAAGTGTGTGTATGTATGAGTGTATGTGAGCAAGAGTGTGTATGTATGAGTTTAGATGAGCATGAATGCGTATGTATAAGTGAATGTAAGCATCCCCATATTAAACTATTTATTATTCAATGTTCCAATAACGTCTAAATCTGCTAAATAGCAATGAGTATCATGTAGCGTTTTAAAAATAAAAATACACATTGGAGTTTTGGTATAAAACTAGGGCTAGTTAAGCCCTTTCTGCATGAGAAGCTCCCAATGATTGAATCACTTATTGGTGAGTAAAAGCTTCCTTTTCTGAATAAATCTGGATTTTATACGGGTCATTGTATCAAAAACATTGCATTTTAATACAGTATATTGTATTTAAATGCACATAAAACAAAGGTTTTCAATGGTTTCTATGCCTATTATTGTAAATTAGGACCCTTCGTGTCAGGCAAACACTCTAATTTGAGGGACTTTTGCTCCTCAAGAGGGACAGAAAGTGGTATATGATGTAAAACTTACCCTTTATGGCTGGAAGCCCCCCGGCGGAAGAACGGGCGGTGAACTCAGTAGTGTTGCATACCACTGGCTTTTTGATCTTGGCATTGCTAAAAACCATCAATCCGCTTGTCTGTCAAAGAGAAGGAACTTGGAATATCTATCAGTTTGTCTCTCTGTCTATCGATCTATCATTTAATACAATGGATTAATTTAAACACGCATGGGACGTGTAATAGAGGACAATGAACTAAGGTTGAGTATTTCCCACAGGAATAACGGGCAGGCGAGATGAGCCGAATGGTCCATATCTACCATCATTTTCTATGTATCTACCCATCTACCTATCAATTCAGACATGTAAAGGCACAGATTATAATTGTTATATTACATTATAAGATGGCACTACCAAAATGTATGGCATCGCATATTGTTTTTATTGCAAATGTGGCCTAAAGGACAGTTTCTGGGTTGAGGCGGTGGGCCGCATGCACTTTAGAAGCATAGGTTGGTGGGAAGGACCCGGCTCGAATTGTGATGTCGCTTGTCGCTTTACGGGCAAATTGCGACACTGCCTGACGTATTTAATGATGTAACTGATTTAATCTGATGTCACAGTTTCACTTACAACTGTTTCATTTTTTATGTCGTATATATCGGTATTTAACTATTTGTGACATATAGTTAGAATGTGATGCAATAGATATGGTCAAATCTTGCACTCCTATGCATTATGGTTAATGTTGACCTCCGGTTAACTGCTATATTCATCTAAGGTCTTCTTTTACCATGAATAATTGGTAGACATCTGCTTCTTGTTGATAAGAAACTGAATCATCTGAATGGCTTCCTGGGCACGTGTCGTCTTCTATATAGCCGCTGTAGAGCGCTACGTAAATGAAATTATTCTGAAAAAGATCCTTTAGAAGAGAGAAGAATCCATAAGAAATGCTAGGTTCATGGATGGAGACAGTATTTAAAAAGACAGACCAGAATAAAAAAAAAAAAATAGCAGACTACAAGAGAGGTCACAGAGGACAAGGCTGTGTTGTGTCCTTTATGGGGAATATTAACTAAATTGAATTTATTTTTCATGTTTGACTCCATTGTTTTGGATTAAAAAGTAAACTTGCAAAATTCTATTATCCACATTGCTTGCGGTGAAGCACTTTGGAGCTCTGGAGTGAGTGGCCTGCTGGAGTTTTGTACTACTCACTTCAGCACTCAGTGGCCCCGCTCTGTGAGTGTGAGTGGCCTACTGCTTCGTTGCTATGCTGTTGTTACTCCTAAAAAGGTTTTGTACCGTGTTAGCCGTTGAGAAAACAGGAGAAAAGTATAGTTAAAATGATACCATTTATTGGCTAACTGAGAGTTTGATTGCCAGCTTTCGAGACCAAGTTGTTAGGTCCCTTCCTCAGGCATTAATGTTACTCCTAGGCATTTCCACTTCACAAGAATAGCACTTATAGCGGACCGGGGCAGATCTAGCAGGTCAGAAGTTTCACAAACTTGTATCGATGGTGGCATCCTATGACAGCGCCATGTTTAAAGTCACTGAGGTCTTCAGTACGACCCGTTCTATTCCCAGTGGTTGTCTATGGTGGGTGCTGCCTATGTGCTTGATTTTATAAACCTGTTGGCAATGGGTGCTGCTGGTCATCTAGTGTACCGGAAACAGTCCCTGAAAACCATGAGTGTCCCTTTAAAGACGAAGACTATTGGGAAGTATGGTGCTATATGAGTGCATATAAAGTAGCATTACCTATAGTTGATTGTATAGTGGTATCTCACCTCATCCAGAATAGGTAGGGTGGGCTCATGAGCCCTGTGATGCAAAAGTCCTTTATCCACAGAACGCACAGAACAAAACGAGCCGGGTTCTCCCCTGATTTCCAGGTTCACCTTCCCTCTTGGCTCTACCACTTTTTCAGAGAATTCAAGTTGAACCTGCGCACAAAAATATAAATCATCAAAAAGAAATACATGGACACAAAACACTCCAGTTTCATAGAAACTAAGACAACGGCATCTTGATGGATCTATTCGGCAGAAGTTTAGCTCTTTTGCCTGTCTCTACCCACTTTCGCTCATCAAGGTCATTTCTTCTAACTTTTCCTTACCTTACTTTTGAAGCACGCCGGGATTCTGTACAATGATTTATCTCCAGCCATACCCCCGCTCCGTAATACAGTGAAAACCAAAACCTGGGCCGTGGGGTACAGATCATTGTTCACAGCAAATTTTAGCGAGAATGAACCGTGTAGAGCTGAAACAAAAGTTAAACGTTGATTGTACAAAATGAATAATAGTTATGAAGCACAAAAAGGTAGTTTGCTAAGAAACAAGTTGACGAAGAGATAGAAAGAGAGAGAGACATAGAGAGGTCCTCCTTATAGCCATACCAGTTGTCCATGGTTTGGATCAATGGTAGTGGAGCAAACAGATGTTGCATCTCTCTATAGAGCTCTAAGGACTTTACAACCAGTTTTTCAGACTCTTACTTGTTCTTCTGTACTGGTGAGCGGAAGGAATTGGGAAGGAAGACTGTGGGAACAGTATGGTCCAGGACAGAGCTTTGACTAAATGCACCATACACTTCAGACAGGAGAGGCAAGTTGACGAGTGTGTTCGGGCCACTAGATAACGATGCCCCCTACACCTTCATCAATCAACTGACTTCAGTGTAGGAATTACGTCTGACCTCATGGGACCAACTCCGACGGACCTTAACTGGGTTGCTTTGCTTTAAAAAAATGGTGTTTTAATTGCATATTTTAAGCTCCAACTTTTATGGATTTTCTAAATATATCTGTTCTTTTCTTTATACAAAAGGGTTATGCCAATGACGGAGAAAAGTCTTATTATGAAATCTCTGTGGGTTCTGTATCATATTGGTATCTATATCTTTAAGGCTTCAATTGAACATAAAGTGCCTACTACTGTTTTTTTTCCACTTACTTATTCAAATGTCCTCATTTTACTCAACTAATGAAACACAAGCCACAGGATCCAGAAAAAGGTTTGAAAATGTCCTGCGTTGATAAACCACCTTCAGCATACAATTGATATCGACACATTGGTCCAAATATATTTGTGATACCTCTTGGTGGACTGATGTTAGCACGCTAAGGTGTCACATATCCTTTTGGACCGTAGGTCCCTTCTTCAGATGTACATTTGAAGAATGAGACCTCTTGGGTCTTAAAAGCAGATTAGTGGAGCGTGAAAGGGACTCATTATTCAGAATAATGAACAAATGGGACAGAGAAGCACATGTAATATCACTTACTATGGTCATTGTCTTGGACTTTGATCTCCTCCTTGTGTTCTCCAAAATAATTTATTCCTTCTCTGCCACGAACCTGCAAAAAATAAAAGTACCGTATAGATAAATGTGCTAAAAGCTAGAAATCAGTCCTCATTTTATGGCTTTGCTGATGTAGAGCTTATGGACAGATGTTATGCAGTCTAGAGAGATCTTGCATATGCAATTAGGGTTTTCTATAAAATAGGATTCTAATGAAACCCTTAAAATATAGTCTGATAACCCTACTGTCCATGGGGACATGTTGCTAATGACTGGACCGTTCCATTGGTTGCTATGGCTTAGAGGAATGTAATGGTGTTTTACTTTATTGGTAAGGTGGTAGATAAGTGGAAGAGCCTCCCAGCAGAAATGGAAGAGGTGATACAACGAGACGATTTCAACACCCATCCGAGGAGGAAAACAACATTTAGTTATATTATTAAAAACCTGACAGTTAATTACTTACAATGTAGAAGAAGGAAAGGTGGTTTGAGTCGGGATCCAGCTCGTTCTTATTGATGTGATATTCAACTTTTATTGGCTGCTCCTTGTCACATGGCCACTTCTCAGCGAGGGTTTCCACCTTCAAATAGCTGTTGCTGTCTGAATAGAAAGGCTTGAGCCATCTGTATGAAAATGCATGTGAATCAAAAAATTCTTCATGCTCATTGTCCGTGTCCTCCAATGAAAAGGCTCCCTGAAATGAATGATAGGGGAACAAATAGTAAAGATACAAACATCTGAGCAAATACAAGGTGGTGTGTCTATAGAAACTGTATATAAATGTTTATCATTTCTAAAAAAAATGGGTTGACAGTAGACTGGAGCTCCATGTGGTAGGGCCACAGTGGAAGCCAGGTCCCCAATCCTCTTCTTCTGGGGCTTAACTCCTCAAAGCGGGATCCGCAACCCTTTCACTCTTGGCCTCCCAAGGACCCACTGAAGTCTTCAAGAAAAAGTACAGCTGCCCAACTTGTGAGAGTGCCACATCAAGCACCAAAAATGTTGGATTGTGAAACTTGAAGACAACAAGGAGAGCCCCAAGTCTTTGTGACCATTATGCCTGCATTGAAACCCCTAATCAAGAATATTCCGAGTCTCAGAGACAATGCTTTAGAGCAGCGGACCCCAACCTTCTTGGCACCAGGGACCGGTTTTGTGGAAGACAGTTTTTCCACGGACCGGGGGCAAGGTGTTTTTGGTTTGACTCATGTGCAATACATTTATTGTGCATTTTACTTCTATTATTACTATTATTATTAATATATTTATTATTATCTATTTATTATTATTATTAATTATTATCTATTATTAATATATTTATTATTATTTATAATACTCCACTTTCATTCTCTCACTCATTCTAAGGCTCTAAAGCAGGGGTCCCCAACCACCGGGCCGCTGTACCGGTCTGCGGCCCGGTGGTTGGGGACCCCTGCTTTAGAGATCAAAGGTACGTTGGGATTAAATCACTCGGTACCCAAAAATCAAAATAGTCAGACATCAGATACATGAAACCTTCATGATGTGTAATATCTCTGAACTGTACTCTTCAACTGTCTCAAATCGTCAACACGTCGGACCTCAGTCTCCACATAATTCTTTGGAGACAAGCTGAGAGGAATTCATTCAACTAAAATACTAATTAAAGAGGTATTTATCCAACAATAAGAAAAGAAACAACGGATCTCGATATGTACGGCTTAGAGGAGAGAAGAGATAAGGGATGGGATACAAACATTTAAATACTTAAAGGAATTTAACAAAGTAGAGGAGGGAAATTTATTTGAAAGGAGAAGAAATGTTATAACAAGAGACCATAATCTAAAACTAGAGGGTCAGAGGATTAAATGGAACGTTTTACTTTACTGAGAGGGGTGGTGGACATTTGGAATACCCTTCCAGCAGCGGTAGAGGTTAAACCAGTAAGGAAATTTAAACATTCAGGCAAAAAGAAGGACTGATTAAGATTTGAGTCTTTTCCCTATGGAAAAACAGACAACTATATGGGCCAAATGGATATTATCTATTTATCTGGAAGACTTACCGAAATAACCACCATGTCTTTCCATTCAGATGTATCAAGTGTAAAATGAGCAATTCCCTTCTCATCAGTCACCAAAGATATGTTAGTTTTTACATCATCATTGTTCACAATCAAGTATACGGTTTGCTTCTTGCTGGGTTGGTTGGATGTATCGGTGACTTTCATCTGAAGAAGAAGATGGAAATTGTTGAATTTAATAGACCATCGGTTTGTCGGCCACTCAGTATAACCAGCAAGATTATTGCTTTCTTTGGACAGACTAATGTCCCATACAGGCCATATCAAATAATAATAAAGGACTGGCTGTGGCCGGCAGTGAAAGTAGTAGACGTATTGGGCACAGGCAGGAGAATTTGGCCATTTTGCTTGTGGGGCTTAATGTGGTCATGTTACCGAATGTTCCGTGACCCGGGGGTAGTAAAATGACAGGTTCCACACAGGGTAAATGTGTGACTGTATCTTAGAATTAGTCTGCGTGTGAGTGTGCAGTTTAGTGTATGTGTAATGTGTCCATGTCTGTGTATAAGTGTGTGTTAGTCATGGTTGTGGGGGGATGGGTCTGGGCGCCACTTGACTTTATTTTCAGCCTGGACTGGAAGGCTTTTGCCTGGTTTAATCGTCTCTCTCTATGATAACCTCATCGTTTGCCTGCTACTGCATCTCTATGTTTGATGGTCATCACCGCCATGTCTCCCTTGTATCTTATCCCTTGCACCAGTGTTGCCAACTCGGCATATTTCTGTAGGGCAGTTGGTTTGTCTGCTGTCTGCTTACCATGCCAGTGAAAGGAAGTCCTCTAAAATAAAAAGTCTCAAAGTCAACAAATGATATTAGCTCCAAGGTTCCAATTTCCAGCTCTGCTTCTCCTTTTTCCACCAGACCTTTGGAAAAACAGATAGAGGTTTTCGAGGATTTGTTTTAGTTTAGGTGACTATACTGCAGTAAACATATAGAAACTACTCCACCTACATATTGTAGTCAGCCTTACCTGTGATGTGCTCTTTTAGCGCGGCTGCAACCGTTAACCGTCTGATATATGTGGTGACTGTTAAATTGAAGAAGCCAAGGTCAACCTTCGTGGTGAAGCATCCTTTGTTATCAGTCTGTTAACGGAGAGGGAAATTTCATGAGCTGAATAGTTTTTCGTGGCAAAGTGTAGATGAAAGCGCTGGACGTACTACTTATCATATTTTACTTTTACACATCTTAGGTGTGAATCTTTAAACAGACCTTTTCAGCCTTTGGATTTTTCTACCCAACGGCCAATAAATCTATAAATCTTCAGGTAAAAAAATAAAAAAAAAGGTCTGATTGAAGATTGCTTAGGGGTTTGCCAGGGGACCGGCCACCATTATTGCACTCTGATAGAAGACATAAAATATTGTCATGCATAATCTTAGCGATGCTTCCTGACGGCTCAGGATCAATTTCTTTATTCGCAGTGCAGGGGGGGGGGGTTGGTATTTGGCCACACCCACTTCCCAGCCACTAAAGGCTGTCTGTGGCTAGCCCCACCCCTACATGCCACTAGCCCCACCACTTGAAGAAACCACTCCCTCAGAGAAGGGAGAGCTTCGGGTAACTTACCCTACAAAGTTCTCAGGTATCTATGTATGATCAGCCTAGGAGCTCCTGTTAGGTGAACCTTTATCATTTTAGGGGAAGGACTACCACTGATAAATATAAAAAGGTTTAATGGTATACATCACGCTTCACACCACTGATACTTTGGCATTATAGCCCTAGGCCTCATAAATTCAGATGGGTGCAACAACTCTTACCTGTGCTCCATGGATATGCTGGCAGGCCGAGGTGTCCTCTTCATGTTGTTCCAGTGGGTTAGTTGGATACTCGCAGACATAAATATCAAGAGATCCATGAACTGGCTTCCCAAAGGTATAACTGGAAAGGATAGTTACATCTCACGCTTTACATAAATGAGTGGATATCCACTGTGACTTCTACTGCCGAACAGTGCTTGGAAAGTATTATTGTTACTATGAGACTGCTGAGATTCGTAAGAGTAGTTAGAAAGTAAGACAATGAAACAATTTCTCTCTGCTACAGGTTGTCCTTTTATGTTGCAAGCAAGGGGAAGAAACCGGCCACTATGAGATTCCCAGTAAGATTCTCCTTTAGGAAGTGCTTGCTCAGCCCCAAACATTTGCCTTAATTCGGTAAAGGTGCAGTTGAGTCTCCCAACTTGGATAATAACTACTGCCATCTCTACTGCACTCCACAACTCAGCTCAGATCTACTCAACACAATACTTGAATTGTTAGTGATTTTCAGTAAATAAGTAAATACAGTTACAAAAAAATACAATCTCCAACAGCCGTAAAATACGCACTTTCTTTAATTTTTTTCTATAATCAATTATTCAAGAGGTCTCTCCTTTGGCACTCCTAGATATTCTACTCTATTTCTCTACGTGATGATCCATTGTCTTACCATGAAGACCTCTAGTATGTAAAAACCTACAACCCAACGGCAACCGGCTCTAGGTTTATGTTAAAAGTGTATATGGCGGAGTTGACAGAAGTTGTGGTAGAACCATAGTTTACATTTGGGAGGAAGACAATGATGCTACTGATCCTGCTTACCTGCCACAAACTTCCAAGACAAAGGATTCATCTTTTGGAGTCACTTTCTTCGGCAAATTAACTTTGAGGTCAAACTTTTTCAGGACTAAGGAAAGAAATGTATGAGTTACGCTCAGAAGATTCAAGAAACCACCTTCTCCACAAGATTAGTACAGTGGTTACCAGCTATCAAGTCCTTGCATGGTGGCTCTACTGAAGGCCACTCATTGATCTTTTTGTATAACATCTATTGCGTCAATTTCTTCTCTACTATCTACACTGCATTTAAAAAGCTTTCTGAGAAAACAACTAACGACCACTAGGTGAAACGTGTCCCATATCATAATCATTACATTTTTACTGTAATAAGAACAGCCTGTTAGTCTCTCTTTAATGATCCTTCTCGAGAGTCATTGAGGTCTTTGTTTTGTTACGCACCATATTCAGAGACAGAAAATGATTTCGACTCATGTTTATTCACACGAATCTGATAATCTCCCAGTGGTATCTCGTCTGCCAAAGGGAAGCTTAAGTCAACAAATCCTTGAATGGGGGAAACGTCTTTCCACTGGGCAATGCGGTTTTCCTTTGGATCCTGCAAAAAAATTGTGAATAATGGGAAGTAAAATATATTTATATGACATTACTATATGATGTTTATCATCTTTATTACCATATTATTAATGTTACTATACTGTATGCGAAAACCATATTACATTAAGCAGAGAAATGCATTCTCAACCTAAGCCGCTGCTTGACAAGGTTAAGGTAAAATCCAACACATTAATATAGGGGTAATAAGCGGTACAGTAAAAGATATGACCAAGAGACCAAGAGGAGACCAAGGACTTTATATCAGGTCTGAGTCTTTATATCATCAGACCAGGGCCAAATGGGTCTGATCTGGTGGCATATCCTCTATTTCTGTGTACAAAACAGTCAATCTCTGTATTATGTCCTAAAATGTAATTGTCATTTTTGAACGTATGTATTAAATGTAAAGGTATGATATTCTGAGAAATGAAAAAAGAATCCAGTGACAGAAAAATACTACTATATGAAGAAGCCTGAAGACTGGATTATCATCCCATTTACGAATCAATGAAGCTTTGGAGAATGTGATGTTTTTTCTTGTTCTTACCAGAATCTCCACCAATGGAATCTAGAAAGAAAACACAATATGTTATCTCTCATCTTTAATAATCCCGATATCATACCTAAAATATATTCTAACATTGTTCCGATGACTGAAATCGGGACAAACAGGGAATTGCAGCAGTGAGTGGACTCTAGTCTGCTAATCTGATTTATGTATTCCTTCGTTGGATACTTTCGTACTTAACCCCTAAAGAGTGTGCATGTCTCAGTGTGATAACCCAAAACCCAGATAAATGTATCTCACCTTTTCATTGACTGCACGTAACTTGAGATCCAGTGACACCAGTCGAAAACTCACTAAAGTGAACACATAGAGAAGAAAAAGTTAGGAACTTTATATACGGCTGCCTCTGATTGATATAACTGCACACACTGCACTCTGTATACTGACTGCC